>NC_053115.1:42811959-43146125 GCF_010015445.1 Perca fluviatilis
AATTAAGACGATGATACTCTGATCGTATCAGTGCTCCTCACTCGCAGGTCATTGGAACAGAGCCGCGTTGCTTGTAATGGGTTATTCCTTGCATGCAGTTTGAGCTATACCCTCTGTATGAAAGGCGCTATATTAATAAAGTTTATTGTTATGTTCTGTGTGCAACACATTCTCACGAACGAGTTTGTACAATATCGTAGCAAAAACCTATGCACAACTATTGGTATGATATCCTACGTAATTAATGGCAGCAGCTGACCGGTCACATGACAGTTCCGTTTAGCCGAGAAAAGGTGACTGTGAGCCGGGCGCAGGCGCCATTTCTCGCTGTAAAGACGCTAAACTTAACGGTCACGTGACCGGCCCGTGATCGGCGTAATCTCGTAGGACATCATGCGAACCCGTTCCCGTTGAAAGTCAACGACATAAAAACTACCAAAAGAAAATCTCTCCCATTGGTTCTCACTTTTTGATGCCGTTGTGATGCGAACGCTCCTGATTGCCTTCATCTGGGAGTGCACCGTAATCAGTTTCTCTGTATGCGTGTGAACACACAGAAGACAACAAGCAAAACAGAAGTAGACTAGACGGCAAACTGGATGAGGGAAGAGGATGATACAGTAGAGGGAAAGAAAAAGAAGAACAGGTCCAAAAGCAAGAAACAGGGAAATTAAAAAGACATTTTGAGTGAGATAATTCTCAAACGTAAGTTAGGGTTAGATAGTTTGTTTCTTTCCCCCTTTGGCTTCCCTTCTATTGAGCATGACATAATGGAGTACGAGAGAAAGATGGAGAGACTGAGGTGTGAGAGAGAGAAAGGTGGAGGGAGAGAGATGGAGAGACGAAGAGGCTTACAGCGGCTATCGATCTGAGGAAAGACAATCTGTCGTTTTCCTTTCCTGCTGGGGGAAACATGCTGCCCCACGTGAAATAACATCATTAACTTTTGAGGAGAAAACAAGCTGGAGACAAACAGGAAATGAACCGCTGTTAGTCGGGCAGAAGTGGAGCGGATCATTGGGGAGATTCAGTTGAGAGACGTTACTCCCGAGTGACCCCAGCGCTGACGGTGGGTGTCAGATAATCAGGGAGGGGCTCTGAAAGTCAAGTGAGAGCTGCATGGACTCGATGGTTGGGATTCGTCCTCATATCTAAACCAGAGAACTTAACGTAGGATTTAGGGCCTCTTGCTCTCTTTTTGAGCCACCTAACACACACACACACACACACACACACACACACACACACACACACACACACACACACACACACACACAGACGTTTGTGGCACTATCTTTGTGGGGACCCGCCATTGACATAATGCATTCCCTAGCCCCTTACCATAACCTTAACCATCACAACTAAATGCCTAACCTTAACCCTTACCCTCACCCTAACCATAACCTAATTCTATCCCTAATCCTAAAACCAAGTCTTAACCCTCAAACAGCCCTTTAAACTCGTGGGGTCCAGCATTTTGGCCCCACAAAGCTGTCAGGACCCCACAAGTGCACTGGACTCCCAGTTATTGGACCCCACAAATATAGTTAAACAAGAACTCGAACACACACACACACACACACACACTTATTTCATCATTGACCCTCTCAGAACTTTTTATAGGGCTGTGCGTGTGTGCGTGCATGTGTGTGCGTGTGTCTCTCTGTTCGTGTATTTAAGCACCTCATTTATTTACATTGCATCTGTAATTTGCTGCCCCACACACACACACACACACACACACACTCCTCTAAAGGCTGCATCTGATTGGTTTTGAATGTTTCTGCTGAGGTTGATCGATATCACTAACTAACCCCGCAGCCAGACAGCGGTGAAACCAACCGTCCAGTGTGTCCAACAACGTGTCTTCCTCGCCCGTCGATATCCTGTATCTGTGCTGCTGATGTCACCTGGACCGCGGCGCCTGGTTTCCTGCTGCGCGAGTGGTGAGGAGCGTCGATTACAGGGACAAACTGAAGCTGAAGCACGCTGTTTTTTATTGATTTTGATTTGGAGGGATTTTAACTGCTATTTGTCTGATTTAAAGGCTTATTGTGTACAGACCACATGTGTGGCTGATAGTGACATTTAGAAGTCTGAAAGACTAAATCTGTTCAGATTATGGATCATCTACAGTCTGTTGGTAATTAAAATCAGCAACAGATCACATGTAGAGTATTTTGAGAGCTACTCTGTCATAATAAAAATCAACTGGAGACTGTGTACAGGCTGATATATGGGTCTGATAACATTTTATAAAATCAGAATCAGACCTAACAGGATGTGAGTGTTTCTGTCACTTCCTGTTCAGCCTGAAGGCTGCTGGAAACGGCTGGAAACTGTCTCGCTTGACAGCGGGTTTTGTCACCCCCCCGGCTGCTCCCGCCTGCTCTCGTCCTCTTTACAGGCGAGGCGCAGTTCATCTCGAACGAGCCTAGTCTGACGAAAATCTTTTACATTGACAGACTTTGTTGATCTGAGATGAAGACAGATTCAGCAACTGCACGGCCTATTTCTCTCTTAAAATGTTTTCAGAAACACGTTTCGGTGAACTCTCTTCGTAAAATACGATATCGTATTCCGAACGAAGCCGCCATTGTGCTCCGTTGTAAAATGCGGGAGCGTGCCAGACCCACGTGACGCGTTCGTCCAATCAGCTGCCGGTCATTTTTGGGCCGACGATACAGATTAGCTGTTATGGAGACGTATTACGTCTCGCGCATGCGCAGAAAGTACGCTCAAGTCAGTATCGCTTCCGCATTTTTGGACCTCGGGGAAGCGAGTGACCTTTTCTGCCGACGGTCGGCCACCAGGTTGGTGTGTCAGACCCTTAAAAACGCTCTCGAAAGAAAGAACCAACAACATGCCTAAACACTCTCGAAAGACAGGAATATATCATGGCACTTTGACATGCAGATATTTATAAAAGAACTGGATAAGTTCAGGCAGTTTTAGGAAATATAGACGTGGCCTCGCGTATTATTAAAAGCTCTTTAACAGCGAGCTCTATTATTCGAAAGGCTCTCACTATAAGAAGTATTTAATAACGATCAAATCTAGGTGTAAAGTGTGTAAGTCTCCATCAGCCGGCCAACGTAAGTGATCAGCAGACTATGCATGCATATTAATCTTTATCAGACACTGCTGAAAACTTATTTGGTCTGGGCACACATTTAACTGACAGCTTATTATATCGCTCATTATGCAGGAGGAGCAGCGGTAATTTGTTTGCCGGGAGCGAAATATGTTTTCTGAGTCAGCGTCTGCAGGTGCTGTTGGTGTCAGCAGAAGAAGTCGTCTTTTTATTTAAGCTGATTACTCAGATTGTTCGTGTTTTCTGCTTCATTAACCCCAAAAGTGTCTTGTGAAAATGGTTATTACTATTATTATTTCCTGAAAAAGACGAAGAGGGAGTTGAAACATTTGCCCAAAAGTATTTTTGTTTTGTCTTTACCTTGAATATATGATAATCTTCTTCTTTGATATGGTTGGGTCTGATATTTAAAGGTCCCATATTGTAAAAAGTTTGTTTTCCATGTCCTTTTACTTATAAAGCGAGTAAGGTGCTGTATAAATACTGTGAAAGTATCAAAACGCCCAATCGACAGAGAAATGCACACAGCCCGTATTCAGAAATTGTGCCTTTAAACGAGCTGTCAGGACTTCCTGTACGGTTGTGATGTCACGATTTTACTATATATAGTTAGAGAGTGCCGCTACAGTGCCGTTACAGTCATTCCCCGGCTGCAGTGACGGTGCAACGGAGCGTTTCAGACAGAGGGTGAATACAGGTATATTAATTTTTTAACATTAGAGCATGTAAACATGTTCTTGTAGAAACCCGAAATACAAGTATGAACCTGGAAATGAGCATGATATGGGACCTTTAATGTACCAAATCCAATTACTGTTAAATTCTGAAGTGTCAGATTCTTTTTTTCATATTTTCTGAATATCTTTCTTGTATAATATTCTCTAACCTTTCCATGACATTAGTCAATCCACTTCTGTGACCTATAAAATGTCTTTTATTGGCTCATTCTTCCTTGTTAGATAGGGGTGTAGCGGTACACGTTTTCGTACCGGACCGATACGGTGCTAACGTACACCGAATGCAATCACAATTAACAGAAATTAGCGGGCTTCTTTTGAACGCGGAACATCCGAGTTCCCACGCTTACATATTAAGTGGCGGACCAGAAGTTTGAGTGCTTCACACACGCTTTGCACACGGTACGCTTATCCCAGCCAAGCCTCTTGCTAGCTATAGCGTCACGGGTTCAATGCCACCGCTGAGGCCGTCACTTAAGAACGGCAGCAGGATTGTACAAACCGACAAAAGCTGCAAAATGTAAAAATACAATCTTTGAAGCATATTCTCATGTACACATTTCCTGTTAAAGCTGGAGGAGGCCGTTTATTTTTGGCGTCGTTGGGCAAAATCTTTCAGTATATTGTACTTTGAGTGTTCTGAGAGAAGAGTGTGTAAGAGTGTGTCTGTGAGCGTGAAAGAGTGTATTTGTGTGTGTGTGTTTATATTGTGTCAGGCTTGAAGGTCAGATTCTACGAGTCAAACACCGGCCAGATTCCCGTGTGTACATCTGAGCTCGCTGTCATCACTCTTGTGTTCGTTACCGTTAATCCATCACTTCCCTTTCTGTTCTCATCAGATAAAATGACTAAACGTCACAGCTTCCCCCTTCTCAAATGGGATTGTCCAATAGTTAAACTAACAGCTCATCGCAAATGAATGGCACATCTTTTTTGCCACAGCACTCAAATAAATCTCTTGTTTAAAGCTAGTTCCCCTGTTAATCTCGTTGGCTCGAGAGTTTCCATTAAAACTAAAATGATCACTGATGTGTTAACTGCATGCAAAATAAAATAAAACTAAATCAAACTCGCCTCACACTGACAAAAATGAACTTTTTTTGGCACTTTTTTTATTGCTTTTGGCGCTTTTTAAAACGTTTTTGTCACTTTTTTAAAAATTCATGGTCAATCTACCTAATTGAAATGAAATCATATCACATTTTTTGAGATAAAAAAAGGCAGAAATTATGTAATATTTTGACTAATAGTTAAGATCAGAGGATGTTGAGTAGATCACAGACGAGTTTATGTCATAGTCAGTAAACATGTTTTTTTTTCAAATGCTATCAAATTTAGTAAACAACCGAAATTCAATGGAAGTATTAATTTGACCTGCGAAGAATGTTATAAGGGTTCCATACAACTTACATGCATGCATCAATTTTATGTTGGGGCAATTTGGTTGTAAGGAACCCATATTTTTGATATAAAAAAAACTTTCAAAACGGGTCAGATTTGACCCGAAGACAACAGGAGGGTTGAAGCTGTTATGTGGTTGTGTTTTCGGTTGATTGTCCATCATGTGTCTGGCTGAAGGACGGCCGCCGGCTCTCTCCCATCTCGAGTGTTAAATTACTCCCATCAGCACCCACATCCTGCTGTCAATTCCCAGCATGCACCTCCCCACTCTCCTCTTTCCTTCACTGTCTGCTCAGCTCATTCTCCTCTTTCCTGTAAACTCCTCCTTACATTTAATCTCTCCTTTCTCTTCGTTTCCATCCATCCCGTCCCCCACCTTCCTTCCTTCCTTCCTGTCTCTCTTTTATCCTCCGAGCTCATCGCTCCCTGTTACTCCGTTACATGGGCTGACTCTCTCTCGTTTCTCCGTGTCCTTCCTCCATTACCAGCCCCTCCCCCCATCCCCCCTGGGGGGTTTATCTGATCCTTGTCTCCCTCCCATCCCGACGTCCTTCTGTCTCCATACAGTAACGATTCAGAGAACCAGAGACCCCCCCAGAGACAGATGGGGGAGGGAGAGGCAAACAGCGAGAGAGAGAGGGATGGAGGGAGGAGAGAGGGATGGCCAGATCAATACCTTTTAACGGGAAGGTATACCCAGTTCAGGTTATAGATCTCTGACACACACACACACACACACACACACACACACACACACACACACACACACACACTTTCCGTCCTCTAAACTAGAGAAGGTAACGGTCGCGGTTTTAACCACGTGGTTAACGTTGTGAAACGGTCCCAGTTTGGTTAGGTTTAGACACCAAAACTACTGAGTTAAGTTGATATTACGAATCCCACCATGGCCACGCCAAGACCCGCCCTTCAATAGCATTTATTGGCCAGGCGTCCATGCTTACGCAAGGTAACGGAACCCCATTTGTTCAGGTCCTATCCCCTGACCAATCAACTATCCTAACCATAACCACTCGAGGTCAAATGCCTAACCCCAACCAATCAACCTGCTTCGTAGGGCGGGTCTTGGCGTGGCCATAGTGGGATTGGTAATTTCGCACCTCCCATTTGGTTTTATACTTCCTCATCTTACTTCCTGCTTTGCTCCCGTCAGAACTACTACGGCCACTAGAGGGCGCCGCCACTAGAAACCTAAATATAGGTCAGAATGATGCTGTAACAAACGACCTATGGGGGAGTTTTTTTTACAGTGTGTTCAGGGGACAGGCAGATAGCAGATAGTGAGGAGATGTTTTTTTTACAGTGTGTTTAGGGGACAGACAGCTAGCAGATAGTGAGGAGATGTTTTTTACAGTGTGTTCAGGGGACAGGCAGCTAGCAGATAGTGAGGAGATGTTTTTTACAGTGTGTTCAGGGGACAGACAGCTAGCAGATAGTGAGGAGATGTTTTTTACAGTGTGTTCAGGGGACAGACAGCTAGCAGATAGTGAGGAGATGTTTTTTACAGTGTGTTCAGCGTGACATCGCTTAGAGCACTTTAAAAATGGATTAACCTTTTCTACCAGATAGAAAGAAATAGGAAAAAAATAGTATCAGAACATCTCCGTTTTGTGAATATGTGCGGACTCACAGTCCCTTAATGTAACAACAGCCTGCAGGAGATGGAAACTGTAGACATGCTGCTCCATTTATTCTTTTCTGACAGCGCACCGCAATATTGGATACATATTTAACAAAAGACCATCAAGTGGAAATCAACTTTCTTTTCTCTCGGCTTCGACCCGGTTCCTTCCCCCGGTCCCGCCGCGGGGGAGGGAAATCCATCTTCCAGCCGATACGTTTGTGCCGACGGAGCAAACAGACGGAGCAAATATCACCCGAGGCTCGCCGTGCCTCACGCCGTCCTGTCTGCCTGCGTGAGCTCCTCCGGTTGTATTTGGTTTCATTACACAAACATCCAAACGCACACGCCGAAGCGCACAAACAAACACAGCAACACGGCTGTTTGTCATGCACGTGGAGCGACTTCATGAGGGGGGAGGGGCTGGAGGCCACCGGTCTTTGTGCGCTGTAAAAACTACATTGTTGATTGGGAGAAAATGTAATTCAGATGTTATCTACCTGGGCGGTGTACCCAAGTCCAACCTATGTATGGGAAACACTGCTGCTTGACAATCCCATTTTGCAGCAATGAAAGTGAAGTGAGATGAACAAACGGAAACATTTATAACCTTAAAGGTACAATATGTAACATTTCTGCTTTAAAATGTCTAAAAATGACCATACCTATGTTATATATTTTTATGAGTTGTGTTCTTACACTATCCTAAATGTTTCCACCAAATGTCAAACCCAGAGAAATCTGTTATTTTATTTTCAGACACGGCACGTTTCCTTTAGTCGCCCGTCAGTGGCGTCATATAACCTTTCACCCTCCAGTTACTCTAACTTCCTCAGAACACTGGCACCAAGATGATACGTTCAGGAGTAATTGTAAATCATACAATGTCACAGAAACAAAATACTTGTAACCGTAATACTGCTTTTTTTTGCCATACAGCATCATTTTGTGATTAATTACATCCCACTTTTTATCACAGTAATACAACAGAGACCTTATCTATTTTGAAAGTTCAATATCGATACCAGCTTGACGTTACTACAATGTGCTAATGTTGATGCTAAAGCTTTGTGGGTAAAATTGAGGTTACAACATCGTTCAACACGCTAATAGTTATTTTTAGTATGACTGTTTCGACCACAGCTAACAGGACTGAGCTAACCCACGAATAACTTCACTAGTAACGTTAACGTTAGCGCTGTATAGATAGACGATTAATCTAATGCTAATTTAGCCAAAGTAGCACACCCCGGTCTGTCGCCTCCCTCCGGGGGGAGAGACTCAGTCGGGATGACAGCTGACAACAGCCCCGGGACATATAGCTAGCTAGTTATCGTTAGCCCCCAGTCAGCTATCAGCCAGCTACTTCCATTACAGCAACCCCCGGCCAGAACTTATCTCCAGTGCCTGGTGCTTACGACGCTAACGGCACGTTTAATTAAACGTCGGGAAGCGGACCATATCAGACCCAGCACCGAGTCACCACAGCGGCCATCCATAGCGGTAGCTAGCTACATCTCCGTAGCGCTACCGGTGTCTGTGCCGAAAATCTCCTCCCTGCCGAATTTCTCGCCCCTTCGCGTTTAGCTGTCTTTACGGTTAGCTAAATTAATCCGACAAAAGGTGGGTTAAGCACCAAAACCAAAAATTAAGATTACTGAAAAGTGAAGGGGAGATAATTCCGGGCAGCTGGGAGATGTTCTGCTGCTGCACAACAGGCATTGACCGTCCTGGCTCGCTATCACGGAGATTCCCCCGACAATCCCCCCCCACACCGTCTCTCAGCCTCGTTTAGTAGCTAGCTAGCGTTACAACAAACCCCGTCCGCCCCGGTGTTGAAACGATCCAAAAGGTGACACTGATATGTGAAATATTTTGTGTTTTAGCTGCTGGCTACTGTTAGCTTGCTGGCTCACTAGCTAACTGGTCAGCTACAAATAAAAATCTAATCAAGAAAAACGTAATTATGTTGGGGAAAGTACAGCTATTTTATTATAATAACATGAATAAACGTAACGTGAATAAACTTGAACGGGTAAACTCTTCCGTGAACTGATGGGAACTGATGCATTCTAACCGGCAGCGAAGGTGTTTAACAGTAAAAACTCCCATAATTCCACGCAACTTCACAACGTCATCAAAAGTCCAGTTTTACCGTCCATTGTTTTGGTTGAGAGACCCCTAGCGGCAGAAAGTTACATATTGTACGTTTAAGCCCATTTTCCAACGTTTTTTCCGGTGCTTTTTGGCGCATTTTCCAAAGTTTTTTGCCATGTTTTGACAGGGTTTTTGGGTGTTTTTGTCAAATTTTTTTAGCTCTTTTTCTTTTTTTGGGTGCATTTTCACGAAGTTTTGGGGCTCTTTCCGTCGTTGTTTTTGGCGGTTTTTCCAATGTTTGTTGACGTTTTTTCCAACATTTTTGGGCGATTTCTTCTATAATGGCTAAATAACTTTTTATCCGACTTTTTAGGACTTCATGTCGACCAAACTGTAAGACTTTGAAAGACATACAACAATACGGTCAAAGATATTTGACTTTTCTCCTTTGGACTTTTCGCCGAGCCTGAAGTGAAGCGTTGACGCCGTCATGCACGCGGAGCGCCACTTCACAAGGGGGAGGGGCTGGAGGCCACCGGTCTTTGTGCGCTGTAAAAAATACATTGTTGATTGGGAGAAAATGGAATTCAGATGTTATCTACCTGGGCGGGTCTCAATCTAACTGGGCGGTGCGCCCAAGTCCAACCTATGTATGGGAAACACTGCTGCTACCCAGGAATGAAAAACATGTCTTTTGAAGATAGATTAAGAAAATTAAGTTTACCGACTTTACCGAGATACAAAGTAGGGCTGGGCAATATATCGATATTATATCGATAACGATATATGAGGCTAGATATCGTCTTCAATTTTGGATATCGTAATATCCCGATATGACACAAGTTTTGTCTTTTCCTGGTTTTAAAGGCTACATTACAGTAGAGTGATGTACTTTTCTGAACACACCAGACTGTTCTAGCTCTTCTGCAATTTGCCTTTAACCACATAGTTATTATTTCAACATAAATGATGATTATTTATCAAAAATCTCATTGTGTGCATATTTTGTGAAAGCACCAATTGTCAACCCTACAATATCGCCACAATATCGATAACGAGGTATTTGGTCAAAAATATCGGGATATTTGATTTTCTCCATATCGCCCAGCTCTAATACAAAGGTGATATGATTCAGGTGTATAAGCTTGTACAGGGAATATATGATGAGCCCATCTTTCAGTTTTGGAGCAATAGAACATGCCATGCGGTAAGATCATGGAGCGAGCTTCCAGAAGAAGTTGTGCGTTCCCCTTCTATTCATTTTTTGAAAAATAGGTTGGATGCATTTTACCTGTCAAAAGGTGTAATGTAGAATTCTAAAGCTTGTCAGTAATTTATGTAATTTATTCATGAATTGTTAGAAAATTTCAATCATGAAATTAATGTGTTTCATGCAAACATGTTAAAATGTGAATATACTGTATATAGATATATATTTGTTCTGTGTTGCTTGAGTCTGGAATAGAGGATTTTATATCCTGTACCAGAAATGCTTTTAATACATTTTGATAATCCCATTTTACACCAATAAAAGTGAAGTGAGATGAACAAACAGAGACATTTATAACCCGAACCCTATCCCTAACCCCTGATTTTGGGGAATATGGTCTTTTTCTGAATAAGGGCAGAAACCGTAATCTTGTGTGCATGTAAAGGTAGTCAGTGTGAATACAAACTAAAGTCAACCCCCCCCCCCTCCGATGCAGGTTTGAAATCAATCCTAAGAACATCTTTACGTCTACACATGCTCAAACCTTTCAAACTGACTATACACACACGTTTGTTTTAGTTTTTAACGACACAGTGTGCAGGAGATGCATTAGCAAAAAGCCGATGAGTCATGTCTCCAGTCAGCGCGGTGACTCATCAGTTGTGGATTTCCTCTCCGCTCACATCAGCCACAGGATTAGGTCATATTTATATATTTGCACATTTCTCAAAGAAATATTTTTCCCAGTCTGGGAGCCTGGGTAGCTCACGTGGTAGAGCGTGCGCCCTTATGTAGAGGTTTACTCCTTGACGCAGCAGCCGCAGGTTTGGACTCCGACCTGGGGCCCTTAGCTGCATGTCATTCCCTCTCTCTCTCTCTCTCTCTCTCTCTCTCTCTCTCTCTCTCTCTCTCTCTCCCCTTTCATGTCTTCAGCCGTCCTATAAACATAAAGGCCTACCGTGCCCCAAAAATGATCTTTAAAAAGAAATATTTCCCCAGTTTGAGCTAACAGCAGGGCGCCGAGTCATTTCTGCCACAGTAAAGATGTATTCCTTCGTCCTTTAAATAGGATTCCTTCGTTCTCGTCGGGTTTTTCAAACCCAGACCGAGTTCTCAGGGAGGGAAATCAATGACAAGTATTATTTGCGGATGCTTGTTTGATTTTTCCTCGAGCACCACGCTCACTTCCCTGACAGCGACATCCAGAGACGACGTCATTGTTCAACAGAGCCGGGTCGTCTTTTTAGAGAGGGAGACAGAGAGAGAGTCAGAGAGAGAGACAGAGAGAGAGACAGAGAGAGAGACAGAGAGAGAGACAGAGAGAGAGACAGAGAGAGAGTTAGAGAGAGAGACAGAGAGAGAGTTAGAGAGAGAGACAGAGAGAGAGTTAGAGAGAGAGACAGAGAGAGAGTTAGAGAGAGAGACAGAGAGAGAGTTAGAGAGAGAGACACAGAGAGAGACAGAGCCGGGTACCCAATTTAATACTTTTTAGGCACCGACCAAATTGTCTCTAAAAGTATCATTCAAGTGTCATTCAATACCCAATTTCAAACCCTAAGGAGTAAATCTCAATCAGCCAATCAGCACGCAGCGTGCTTCTCCCAAGATCTAATAATGTCTGTGATTGGCTGTCTAACGTTACACGTCGTAAAGACACACAGGAGAAACTCTACGTTACACAGAGATGGAGCTCACATAACGGAATAAGTATTGTTAATTTGAAACCAAATTATTCTTTGATGGTTTAAAAAAATAAATATTACCACCACGTGTGCCACAGCCTTCAGCCTCGTTATTATTATTATTATTATTAAGTATAAGATAGATCTTTTTTTAATGTACACAACGTTGATGATAGGCTTACTGGCCATCCACAGATGAAGTTTAGTTTAAGGACTCACTGTGCCACATTTTAACATTGAAACATGATGTATGAATATGCCAACAGATTTTATTTTAATAGCTTAGTATTGTAGGGCACAATAAAAAGGTTATGTGTCAAACTCAAGGCCCACAGCAAATTTTAGCTAGTTTTTGTCCCTTTTTCAACATATTTTTTCCTGATGTTCTTATCACTTTTGCCGACACATTTTTTGGCGCATTTTCTGAGGTTTTTCTGACGTTTTGTTTTTGTGCATTTTCACGAAGTTTTTGGCTCTTTTTCTGAAGTTTTTTTTGTGCATTTTCAGGAAGTTTTTTGTCTCTTTTGCCAAAATTTTTTCGTGCATTTCCACTAAGTTTTTGGGCTTTTTTCCCGACGTTTCTTTTGGTGCTTTTCCCGATGCATTTTTTGCATTTCTTCAGAATTTTTTTTGGTGCATTTTCACAAACTTTTTTGGCTCGTTTGCCGACGTTTTTTTTGGCGCTTTTTCCAACATTTGTTGGTGCTTTTTCTGACGTTTTTTTGGTGCATTTTCGAAGCTTTTGGGCTCTTTTCCTGACGTTTTTCCGACGTTGGTTGACGCCTTTTCCGACATTTATTTGCCATGTTGTCCGACGTTTTTCCAAAGTTTTTTGGCGATTTTTTTTCAATGACAGCTTAGGAACTTTTTAGACGACTTTTTGTCGACCAAACTGTAAGTGAGAAGACATAATAACACACTCCGGTCAAAGATATTTGACTTTTCTCTTGAATAAAAGCATGCCAATAAACTAAACATCTGGCTCTTGATGTGAAGTTGAGTTTGACATTAATGGTATAAAGGCTTTAGGTCACCCTACATGTTATGTTGTAAGCCCAGTTTAACATACAACTACATTTTGTACAATATGTGTAGTAGGGGTCCCGGCTTTGTCTCTTCTTCAGCTAAGGGGTCCTTGAAAAAAAACTTTGAAGACCCCCGCTCTAGACAGCAGGTTTAACCACACAGGAATCTGCCAAAACTCACTCTAACCGAGAGACGGAAACCTTAAACATGCAACTATTTGTCCCCCGGCGGGGTTTTTGCAGATTCCCCTAGAAAGCGTGATTCATGACGACGTCTTTCCACCTTTAAGACTTGAAAAGGTTTGATGTAATAAAATGCCTGAGTGCAGTCTGGGAGTGCTACGTCAGTGCTCGAGTCCAGAGCCATTAGGTTGCGATTTTAAGCCACAGAGGGAACGGCAGGCGTTTTCCCAAAAATAGCACGAGCCTTGTTAAATATTTCAGTAAGTCAGATGGTAGCATAAGGAGGAGCAGCAGCAGCAGCAGCCGAGGGAAATAAAACTTCAAAATAAGCCCCAAACACAAACACAGAATGATCACGCTTATTTAGAACAATGCTGCGCTAGTTCTCATTGACTCGGCTTAAGAAACTCTTTTTGCTTATTTGTGAGAGAGAGAGAGAGAGAGAGACAGACAGACAGAGAGAGACACAGAGAGATTCTTTTTCTATTCTTTTATTTATTTGTATTCTTTTTTCATATTATTGTTTCAACGTACCCTTTGAGGGACATGCACAGAATGTTAGTATCTGCATTTATATCATAATTATCCTGATTACTTGTATTATTATATCAGATGTAGTTACTGTTTGTTCTTATGCTTTGGCAACACACATGTATTTTTTGTCATGCCAATAAAGCAACATGAATTTAATATTGAAATTGCGAGAGACAGAGAGAGCGAGAGAGAGAGAGAGAGAGAGAGATTATAATGTATTTCTTCATTATTATCCTTGATGCTTTGGCAATATTGTTATTTCTGACATTCATGCCAATAAAGCAATTTGAATTGAGAGACGCACGCACGCACGCACGCACGCACGCACGCACGCACACACACACACACACACACACACACACACACACACACACACACACACACACCACAGATCCGTTTATCGTAAACTTAAAAAAACTTTTTTAGCGGTATGCAGGCGTGAAAAGAAAATAATTAATTCTTGTTTTTTTTGGGGTTTTTAAAAAATCAGCATCAATGCAGCAGAACCAGAGAGCGGCACCTACATTACCCACAATGCAACTCTACCACCGGCTGATCGGTCAGAGGTTCAGGGGTGTTTCACAGTTTTGGGGAAAAAGTCCTCATCAGTGAAACCACTTTGTCGTAGCACTGCACCCATCCAAAGGATCTGACGACACTTCTTAATGCAGGCAAATAATCAGGCTTTGCAAAAAAGAAGTATGTTACAAAATCATAACATAGATTTTCCTTTTTTGTAACAGTTGAGGTTGTGCTTTGCATTGTGAATAAAACAAGTGTTTGAGTTTATACATCTGTGTGTGTGTGTGTGTGTGTGTGTGTGTGTGTGTGTGTGTGTGTGTGTGTGTGTGTGTGCGTGTGTATACAAGGATGTGTTAAAACTAGGTCAGCATAAGCAAATTTTCCAAGACGATCATTATTCTCTCTGATCTAATAATAGAACTACAAGAGTTTACAAAGAAAGAAGAAGAGAAGCAGCGAGACACGGAGAGAAAGGTTTGACAGACAGAAGGGGGGGAGGAAACAGACAGAAAGAGAGACAGAACGACACAGACAGAGAGAAGGGAGGGAGGAAACAGACAGAAAGAGAGACACAACGATGCAGACAGAGAGAAGAAGATAAAGAAACAAGAGAGAGAGAGAGAGAGAGAGAGAGAGACGGGGGGACGAGTTTGATTTGATCCCAAAAACAGAAGCTGCTGCTGGACACACACACACACACACACACACACACACACACACACACACACACACACACTTAGAGCAGGTTAGTATTGATCTGTTCTTGGAAGAACATGCTGCGGTCGGTGTGTCGGTCAGCTGTTTATGACCGTCCATCCATCAGCTGTCCCTCCACCCATCCATCTATCCCTCCACCCATCCATCCATCCCTCCACCCATCCATCTATCCCTCCACCCATCCATCTGCATTATTCATCCTGCCCTGGCCTTAATAATCTGACTATCTTCCTTACAATCCTCCCATCCTTCCATTTAAAAAGATGCTAGTGTATGTACAGCGTTAACAACAACAGCACCATTCCTTTAAATGTCTTTCTGTCTGTTTGTGGTAAAGAGTATGGCTGCACAGTTAATCACCATATGGACTAGTAATAATATAGAATATTAGTTTAAGGCTAAATATGTGTCAACCCGTTCTGGATGAAATGTCGTGGCGCTGCAGAGACGTCCCGGCCTACGAATCTTATCCTACAGACAAAATAAAAACAGATTTGTTTGGTACAGATCCTCGCAAAAAAAAAAAGAATAATTTTAATTTTTATATGTTTCAATAAAGATAAGAATAATGATACAAAAGTGATCATTATCGCAATCACAATATCAGTCAAAAGAATTGCAATTAGATATTCATATTGTGGAGCCCTAGAAATTGCATTCGCTCAAACCCACCAGACTCCATGTAAATAAACAGCCATTTTAGCATCGTAAAATGCTCTTCAATCTAAGTGGACAGAAACAAAATCAAACTATGAAAAGCCGTTTTGGGTTGTCTTTCCACTTTTCCAACCATCACTACTCTAGTTTGGGTTGAAATAAACACATAGTTTACAGATTTACATGTGAGAATATGTTGGCTCTATACACGCTAAAAGTACAGTTTTTTTAAATGGAGTCTGGTGGAGTTTGGTGCTACCAACTTCAGAGCAGTTTCTGGTCAAACAGAAAGGTCTCAAAGAGGTTTTAAAGGTCTATCTTTGTAGGGATCCATCCCATAATGTTGTCAGACACTTAGAATATTAATCTGAGCATTTCAGGGGAAACACAAGCACTTTTGTGAAGGTAAATACAAGCAGCACACATATATACGGTAGTTACCCTTTAACCCTCTGTGTCGTTAGTTTCCCCCAACTCTCCACCCAGCCATCCGTCATTCCTCTCCTTCCTTTATGAGGGCTGATGTCTCGCTCTCATTAACCCCCATCACTGTTACAGGATCCAGGGAGCGCATTAGCAAATTAAACCAAAAGAGAGAGCTGAAGCGCCTCCTGTTTGTGTGCCAACTCCCTCTAGCTACGCTTCTTTCCTGTCTTCCATCTTCTTCAGTACTTTTCATTTTTATCGCCCCTCCCCCCCCCACACACATTCTCTTAATTTCTCTCTCTTTAAGTGTCTGCTGGATTTAAGTCGGAACGCATTTTCTCTTTTTAAAAAATGTCCCAAAGCCTACCGAGTCTTTAAAATCGGTCCTTTGTCTTATCTCTCTGCGTTTCTATCTCTGGCTCTCTTTCGGTTTATCTCTCCGTTTCAAATCGTTGTCATCTCTTGTCATTTTCACAGAAGATGTTTCTGCTTTTCATACCGCGGCTGTCTGCTTCAAACCGTGTCTCTCTGGCTTCCTCCCTTACTTTGGCTCTCTGCGACTAAATCTCTCATCGTTCCTTCATCTCGCCGACGCCCTCTTATACTCTCTCTTCCCCCTGAATCTCCGAAATATATGAATATGCCAACAGATTTCAGTTTAATAGCTTAGTATTGTAGGGCACCATAAAAAAGGTTATGTGTCAAACTCAAGGCCCACAGTAGTAGTAGTACCATAACTAGTTCTTTCTTCACCCACTGGCCCGTTCGGGTCTGCAGCTCTGCAAACTGACAGCAACCAATAGCAACGCACCAAGCTGACCGTAAGCCATAAATGGGCAAGAGGCCGCAAACTGTCACAAACTGCTGTAAAAACCATGATGGAGACGCAGATTCTAAATGCGTTGTATACATGTTCAAAGAATGATTCTAAAACCTGAATATTACCAGAATATCACACGTCTTAATCTGAAAATACTATATTAGGATAAGGCCTTATTCTGAATATCCAACCAGAATATGCTGTTTATATGACCTGTATGAAATTCTGAATATTGTCATATTCAGAATAATAGTGGAAAGAAGTGACAGAAAAAAGAGAAACAGAGATCAAAAGAATTTCTAGGGTGGAGATAGACAGAGGGAGACAGAGACTGAAAAAACTGAAAAATAAAAAATAAACAGAGAGAGAGAGAGAGAGAGAGAGAGAGAGAGAAGCAAGACAAGACAGAGAAGTACAGAGAAAATCAGACAAAGCTCGGCCTTGTGACAGTGGGTCACAGTGGAGCTGTGTGTGTGTGTGTGTGTGTGTGTGTGTGTGTGTGTGTGTGTGTGTGTGTGTGTGTGTGTGCGCTCTGCAGTGACGCATCGATGCACTGCATACATAAAAGTATTAAATGTGAGTGTCTGTGTGTGGAGAAATGCATGAATTCCACTGACGCATCACTGAGTCGCAATGTGTTGGTCGCATCCCCTTCACACACACACACACACACTCACACACACACACATTCTGTCATGTGAGCGTGTATTGTACTGCAGTTGTTTTATAACTTATCAGTGTGTGTATGTGTGTGTGTGTGTTTCCCTCTCGCCGCAGAAAGACTCATGACACTAGTTCATGGCCATTTTGTAAATTCTCATCTTGCCGCCACTGTCGACTGTGTGTGTGTGTGTGTGTGTGTGTGTGTGTGCATTTGACAGCAAGTAAATCTTTAAATCTGAAGTTATAATAAAAGTAACAAATAACCTAATACTCAGTATTAGTACATTGTAGAGAATAGCTCGTTATGCTAAAATATGCACGCACACACACACGCGCGCACACACACGCACACGCGCACGCACACACACACACACACACACACACACACACACACACACACACACACAAACACTTCTGTCACTGGTCCGGCTGATTATTCCTGAACTCCAGAGGACCTTTAATTAAAAAACTGAATCAATGGCTGTTTCTCATCTCACGTCTGTGGAGGCTCGTTGTGTCGCCGCTCTACACTGACCTGTTTCACACTGCTGTCTCACACACACACACACACACACACACACACACACACACACACACACACACACACACACACACACACACACACAGTCAGTCACTGTCATGCATGCACACACACAAACACATATCTGTCACTTCAAACTCCTGCGATTGCTACACAGATGACAGACGGCCTCCGCAGAGGTTGGGTATCAACCATAGGTCAGACACACACACACACACACACACACACACACACAGACACACACACACGATTGAAACAACCATTCTGAGCTCTCTGTGAGGAGAGAACAGGTGCAGATTGGATTCAGGCATCCTATTAACACAACCTGATGGCTAGAAGACACACAGTGTCATCTGCTTTAGTTTGAAGTCACTGAGATAAGCTACTATGTAGATTTCATATGGTTTGAGTGTGGAAATGTGGTCGCGTCTTTGAGCTGCTGGACATCTGAATTCTCTCTCTCTCTCTCTCTCCGTTCTACTTTCCGTCTGCATCAGCTTAAATAATGAATAAAAAGCATTAATCGCCTCACACAGCCACTTAACTCTGCACTAACCCTCCTTCCATCCCTTCGTCTGCCACTCTCTCTCTCTGTCCCATCCTCTCTCTCTCTCTCTCTCTCTCATATATTTGTCATTTCATTTTGCATAGAATCCACCTTTTTATCTCTCCACACATTGCTCTGAGACTGATTTGGGCGTCACTATACGGAAAGCTGCGTTTGTTCTGAACACTTTGATATGAAACACACGGGGGGCAGATAGATGCAAATACTCCAAAAAGGTCCATTTAAGATGTGTGAAAATGCCCTCGGACCTCAGATGATTAACCGAAATTACTTCAGTATAATATGTAGTGATTCTGTGTTTACACTTGGTAAACTACAGGACATGTGACGCAGACTTTTCAGGGAGCTTTGGGTTTTTTGTTTGTCCACTACTGTCAAAAGACTGGTGTCTATTTCACATTCAAACCTGTAGAAAGCAACGGTGCTAACATGTTTCTGTTCACCAACATGTGTGTGTGTGGGACTATTCTTATTTTGGAGCATGGAAGCCCATAAAAAAAATAAATAAATGTTGCCATTTCTTGCTTCCCAGCCAAGATGTGTTGTCTGTTGCCTTGGTAACGGAGCTTCAGGTGATCTATTTGGGTAGCGGCGTGCGTCACCTGCCGCGCGTCGCTTCTCGCCATCACCCTCGCGGGTGCGCGTCTCCCTGATTAAGGTTGTTGATCAGATTTGGCCCTCACGGTCGCACTGCAACGGTGGGGAGCTGTACTTTCTGCTCTGCTTTAGGGCCTCCTTCACACTGGCTGCGTGGCGTGCCCGACGCCTATTTTTCACGCCACGAGCAAGCGTGTTGGAAGCGTTTCCAGGCAAAAAAGAATACGAAAAGCATCATGACATCATGGCTTCGCGTAAACACACACGCCACTTTGCTAAAACCAAGTGGCGTGTTCTCTGTATGCATTTTGAGCTATCCACGTGTACGTCTGCGCTGTATACAGCAGACGCCACTTTCTAAAGCCACGTGGCGGTTTTAACGTCACACGCAGGGGGAAAAGAAAAAACAGTTGGGATTAGGAAAAGAAAAACGTAGTAAGGAAACAACACACGCGTCCCCCCCCGACCTACATCCCTACGCCGATTTTCGCCCTTTCATACTACACCCTACGGCGTCAATTCGCACGCAAACACAAGGTAGTGTAAGTCAAAGGAGGCCAAACGGCGTTGATAAACACGCTGAAACGCCTGTAACGCCATACCAATTGGTGTGTCATACATACGCCACTTCATGAGAACAGTCCGCGGAAAGATGTTCATACATCATTTTGACACAAATACATATTAATAAATGACATTTTGATGTTTGAAAGTCTCTAGGTTTTGACATAAATGCAGATATATAAATGTAATTAAAAAAAAAAAAATTATCGATTTTCAAATATGTCACCTGTCAATCCAGAAGGAAATATTCTGGAGCCTATTTTGCCGTCAATACTATATTTATGTTTAACATGGTATTTCATTTCATCAATGGGAAACATATGTACGGACAAGTCTAGCAGCAGCAGCAGCACCGCGTCCGACACGTTTGTGGTGTGCAAAGACGTAGAAAACGCCACACAGCCGCCACGCAACAGAAAACGCCGCGCTCACGCCACGCAGCCAGCGTGCAGGAGGCCTCACTCTGCCCTGCACCTGAAGCTTCGTCTATTTCGGCTTTATCGAATGCACACGAGAGGAGCGAAGGATCAGGACTCACTGGGTTTAAACGCAGACCCACCCCTGCACAATTCTCTCTCTGACTAAATCACACCCAGCCCTGTTATACTTCTTAGAAAATGTACACCCAAAGCTTATGATTCACTTGGATGCACAAAGGATTGTCTTTATTAAAAATGGGGGCAGAAATGTATCTAGTGTCTTCATAAACAATCCATTTCTTCCCTCCATCCTGCTCTCCGTCCAAACCGAGCGCAGGCAGGCAACACTAACTAACTGAAGGTTTGGGAAAAGCCAGCGAGAGCGATCCCTTCCACAGACCCGTTCTGACATGATGGACCGATGGTTTCCCGGAGCCTCGGCGACGGTCCTTCCCTTCCAAGGAAGCAGAAAAACAAAAGCTGCGAGCCGCAGCGCTTTCCGTTTGGATCGCCGGGGGCCGTTCTGACCCAGATCGGCGTTGGCTGTGTGAGAGAGCGTCTGCGGGGGCCCGCCCTGCTCCTACATTAGATATGAGACAGCCGTGCCGGTGTTCAACTCCATTACGCGGATGACAGGAGAGCGCGGCCCCGGCTCTGTAGGCCCGGAAGCGGGGGACTTGCGGGAAAAACGCCCGAGTGGAACCGCAGTCCCGTTTGATGGTGGAGGGGGGGGGGGGGTTGTGTTGTTTCTTCTTTCTGTTTTCTGGAAAGCATTTCAAACAAACGGCAGCTCCGCAAACAAAAGACGCCATTAACAGGCTCGTCCAAACGGGTTTTATGTAGTTCTTTAAGAAACCAAAAAAGGGGATTGAACACACAAATGGGAACAGGGAGAAAATCGCATTGAGTTTGGGACAAAAAGGCAGCGCTAAAGAGGAGAAGAAAAAAATCCCTCTTCACCCCCCGCTGTGTGATGAACACACAATCATTGAAATGGTAACGTCTATTGTTGTTCACAATAATCAAACAAACTAGACTTTGACCGCTCCAGGCTCCCTGACATGAAACTCTCATTACTGCTTTATATTCCATTATTATGTTTTTTATATTTAAAAAAAGTCCCATGACATTTTATTGGTCCCCTAATACTGTATCTGAAGTCTCTTTTATATAGGCCTTAGTGGTCCCCTAATACTGTATCTGAAGTCTCTTTTATATGGACCTTAGTGGTCCCCTAATACTGTATCTGAAGTCTCTTTTATATAGACCTTAGTAGTCCCCTAATACTGTATCTGAAGTCTCTTTTATATAGGCCTTAGTAGTCCCCCTAATACTGTATCTGAAGTCTCTTTATATAGGCCTTAGTTGTCCCCTAATACTGTATCTGAAGTCTCTTTTATATGGACCTTAGTGGTCCCCTAATACTGTATCTGAAGTCTCTTTTATATGGACCCTTTAGTGGTCCCCTAATACTGTATCTGAAGTCTCTTTTATATAGACCTTAGTGGTCCCCTAATACTGTATCTGAAGTCTCTTTTATATAGACCTTAGTGGTCCCCTAATACTGTATCTGAAGTCTCTTTTATATAGACCTTAGTGGTCCCCTAATACTGTATCTGAAGTCTCTTTTAGGTGGAGGGGGGTGTGTGGCCCTGACCAACTGCTACTTTGCTCGTTTGAAAGCCATGATGTCTCTCTCTCATAAAGTGACATTTTTCTTTAAAGGGGTGATAGAATGATTATATAGGGTATTTTACACTGTTCCTTAAGGTCTCCTAATGGGGTATGTAACATTGGTTGGGCTGAAAATTGCCCGAATGATATTTTATTAGGCCCTTAACTACCCTGTGAATATGGCTCTATTTGGAACGAGAGCTTTTCTTCCAAATATGGTATGCTCATGAATATTCAGAATGAGCTACGCGCTGATTGGTTTGAGCAAACTACATAGAAACACATGGGAGACTCTCATATTTCAGACACTGCAAAGTTATACATTGTTTATCGGGCTATTTCGTTATTAAATTCACTTCTGATACTTTTTTAAGCGAGAAATCAACTATATAAAGCTCAAATATGGGCCGTTTTACGAAAATTGATGGCCAATTGCAAATGTGGTAAGACTGTGTCGGAGTTCAGCCGCCGGTGCTGCCTCGCTGCCCAGCCTGCCTTCCTTCAGAGACCCCGGCCTGCTATGAGGTACTTGGAGCTCGGTCACGGCTGCAGCCCACAGCAGGGACTACCAACACCGCTGCCCTGACAGCGCTCCAGGGCCTTCAACTCCCCTCTTCCTGCTAGCTAAATGGCCCGTTGTGTGAGAGTGAGAGCGCCGTCAGAGAGCTTGTTACACCAGCAATCTGTTACCACATGTTACACATATGTCACGCCACTTATACAAAATCTAATTAAAGGTCTTATAAAGCTAACAACGGTGTCCGATTTCAAGTTAATGAATATTTGTGAAGACAAAGTGTTTCGTTAGCTGCGACTGTCCCTTCAATCCTAGCTATGTGTAGCTACAAACCACGGATAGTTAGCTTCCTTTTCACCTTAATTCGAGTATATTTACAGTTTGAATTTCGTCACGCCACTTACACAAAATCTAACTATATGTCTTATAAAGCTAACAAGGGTGTCCGATTTCAAGTTAATGAATATTTGTGAAGACTAGGTGTTTCGTTAGCTGTGACTGTCCCTTCAATCCTAGCTACAAATCACGCATAGTTAGCTTCCTTTTCGCCTTAATTTGAGTATATTTACAGTTTGAATTTCGTCACGCCACTTATACAACATCTCCCTAAAGGTTTTATAAAGCTAATAACTAGGGCTGTCAATCGATTAAAAAAAATTAACTAATTAATCGCACAATTTGCTGTAGTTAATCGCGATTAATCGCATTTTTAAATTGAGACTGAAGCTTGTAGTAATGGATATTTAAATAATGCTAAATCACTTAACTTTACAAATATGAAGAGAAAACAAACAAGGAAAGGTTCTGCTAAGTTCAGAATGTTTAATATCTTTCAGAACAACAGCAGCAACAATTTGGCTTATTTAGTCCTGCTGAAGGCTGCTGAAATGGCTAGAAACTGTCCGACTTGGGGAGCAGATTTTTGTCACCACCCCAATATTAGCCACATACCTAATATACCAAATTCTGAATAATATATATATATATATATATATATATATATATATATATATATTTGAATATAAATTACAATCCAGGCAGTACTTAATATCATAAATATTATAATATACATAGTGTTTAATCTGAATGACTAAGCAAAAGCATATATATCTAAACACAGAAATGCACATCAATATCAATGTTACACATTAAACCAGTAACCCAAAACCACAAAGGTGTATGTTGGCCTAAAGGGAAAACATTGAGTGTAGTTTTAGATAGCGACGCTGTGCACAGCAATCCATTACCAATGTAAAGCGATTGACTACATTTCCCTTCCAGCACCGCAACCAGGAAGTAGCTTGTGTGACAGTGAGACGCACCAATTTCAAACATTTACTGGAATATAGTCACGGATACTATTGAGTCGACAGCGTTAAACATCAGACTGCAAATAAGGTTTTACCAGCGTGACCAACGTAACAGTTATCAAGGAAACAAATCGCACGTACATATCGGCAGCACAGCACGGCGCATGTAGCGAAACAGCAGCTTACCGGGTGGCGCATCTCTCCTGACGGAGACAACATGTCGGAACTAGTACTCGGCCCGTTTATAGCCCGTGCTCATTCATTTCTGGATTCTTTTTTCTCTTTTGGGATCTTACTGGTCCATGTTTCAACTCTTGACTGGCCCGTAGGCCTACTTCAATCAGGTAAATCCCTCCTAGAGTAGCGCCGCCTGCTCTTATGGAGACGTATTACGTTTCTCAGCCGCCACATGAAGTAAACAAACACAGCTGCATTAACTGCGTTAATTTTTTTTAACGAGTTAAATATAAAAAATTACGCAAAAATGAACGCGTTAATTTTGACAGCCCTACTAATAACGGTGTCCGATTTCAAGTTAATGAATATTTGTGAATTCCAGAGGAATTCTAAGAGGAGCTAGCTCTCATTGATAGAGCTACATCCAGCCGCAGGCTCTATCAATGAGACTCGCGGATAAGCGGCGTTTATTTCCCCAATCGTTTGTTTAAATAACTCAACACATTATAATTACACACATTAAAAGATTAACTGGAACCTGTGGTAAGAGATTGCTGGCGTAACAAGCTCGCTGACCGTGCTCTCACTCACACACCCCGGGCATTTAGCTAGCAGGAAGAGGGGAGCCGCAGGCCCTGGAGCTCTGTCAGAGCACCAGCGTTTAGTAGTCCATTATCCAAAAACCGGTGACTTTGCGCGGGTATGGAGTGCTGTGGGCTGCCAGTCGTGACAGAACTCCAAGTACCTCAGAGCAGGCCGGGGTGTGTGAAGGAAGGCAGGTCGGGCGGCGAGGCAGCAACACAGGCAGCACCGGCGCTGAATTCCGACACACAGTTGGACAAAATTTGCAATTAGCCATCCATTTTCGTAAAGTGGCCCATATTTGAGCCTTACATAGTTGATTTCTAGCATAAAAAAGTTTCAGAAGTGAATTTTGTAATGGAATAGCAGAGATCTGCGCGACCTAGATTCAGAAGACTACCTGATCTCAGGTCAGTTGTGTAGCCTATGTAAATGTTGGGGCGTGACCGTTCTCTTAATACACCCATGGGCTGACAAAGGTTCTGGTTTTTGGGAGGTTGACGTCAACTTCCAGCTTTGTTGGGATTCGCCCGTTTTCAGCGGCAGTTTCAAAATATGAGATTTTCATAGTAAAGGGGTGTCAGTGGGACTTTGAGCTTCTATGTATGTCCTATTTACCCACCGAACTGTCGTTATTCAACTATGACAGGGTAAAATCGGTTTTGCATTCTATCACCCCTTTAAGTTTGAACCTGCCTCCTGAATTTTGTATTTTCCTTCACATAAATAGACATTTACATCATAAATTGGTATAAAAATGTATGAGAATGCATCAGTGTTTGACGCTGAAAAGGCCCATTCGGAGCCAGGACAAACCGCTCCATACATGACCAAAGATCACTTTGGCACTGTTGTATTACTGCTGTATTAGAAAGAACAGGGACTGGTTTGTCTCACGGCGCGGACAGCGGGGGCCCAGGCTTAATCTGATAGGCTACGCCCTCGACCTCGGCGGGAAGAAATGCCCTTCTTGTTGCAGTCGAAGCTTCATGACGAGACTTTGTTTCACAAAGCGCCTTAGGAACCGGGCTACTAAACCAAAGCTTCGAAATCTCAAAGTTGCTGATGTGTGCCAAAGTAGAGATACAGTAAACTGTGGTGCCTCAAGATAACACACACACACACACACACACACACACACACAGTAACACATCAACACAGTAACACATCCAGTAAAACACACACACAGTAACACACAGTAACACATCCAGTAAAACATACACACACATACACACACCCACCCACACACACAGCAACACATCGACACACACACACACACACACAGTAACAAATCGACACACACACAGTAACACTGACACACCCACACACAGTAACACATACAGTAACACATCCAACAAAACACACACCCACGCCCCCCCCCCTCCCCACACACACACACTTCTTCCAGTATAGGATCTCTCACACACAACACACTTCTTCCAGTATAGGATCTCAACACACACACACACACACACACACACACACACACATACATACAACATGTCCAGAATGATACAGAAGATGTTTTCTAAATTTCTAAGAACTGTTCTGTCAGGTTTAGGTCAAACATGTTGTTTAGTGGTGCACGATATATTGGCCGCCGATATAATATTGGCCGATATGGTCATTTTTTTAACACATCGGTATCGGTTCAATGTCAAATTATATACAATTATATAAATATAAATTTTTTCTTCTGAAAATCTGATGACGTGTCGATCGATGTCATATTTTGCACACAGGTAAAGATGCCCAATATCAGTCATTTTGGAAAATAAATGCGTTTTGGAACATAGTTCTTTATTTGATTATCTTAAAAATTTGTTTTCTATGCAGAGATATCGACATCGGTAAATATCGGTATTGGCCATAACAGCAATATTAAAATCGGTTATCGGTATCGGCCACAATTTTCACATCAGTGCATCGCTAAGGTTGTTACCGGATTTTTTCTGAAACGACTGATGTAGTCTGGATCAACAGAAGTACATTTCCAGGATGAGGCCCCTCCCCTTCCTGTCTCTGTGTGTTGCTGTTCTCAAACTCTGTTCGCTACGGGAAACAAGAACCTTGTAGTTAGCGAGCTACACGCTGGAAATATCAAGTTATGAAGAACATAAGGACGGTGCAACAAGACAGGCCTGCTTGGTTCTTTCAGGGAATGATTGTAAAGATTTACTAAGAATATGTTTAGATCATTTCCTCTCTAAGTGGGAGGTTTTGGGACTGATTGGTGGGATTGCTGTGGACCAAGTACACACAGAGACACACTGGTAAGAGCCAATGAGGTTTAACCATGTATCAGCTCATTTAAATAGCTCACGGTACTGGATTGGGTCAACAGTTAACTTCATTAAAAGGTGCAGTAGGTAAGCCTTATAAAACTACATTTCTGTCATATTTGCTGAAACTGACCCTATGTTCCAGCTTATGCGTTCTCGGGTACCGAAATTTGGCACCGTTTGATTTCAAGTGAATCCGTCCTCAGTAGTACCGACGTTGGTTTTTTATTTTTAATGCGTTCTGCAGAGAAGGGAGACTGGCGTTGGTCACGGTTTTTGAATGTAGGGGAGGAAACAGGACAGAGTAACACGGCGGATATCGTTCATATAGATTTTTGATTTTTTTTTTACGACCTAGTTAAGGCGGGAGGCTCGTCTTGCTCAGGCGGCCGCCTAAGCTGCAAAGTGCTGCCGGAAACCCTGACTATATTATTAATCAGTATGACTACATTACTTGCATATGAAATGCTGTATAATGCCTTCAAACCATAGCGTTATCACTTTGGATTATGTTTTTATGATTGGTCAGTTTCACACAACTGGAATATTCACTCCATTTAACCCTTGTGTTGGCTTCAAAATTTGTAAAGAAAAAAATTGTCGAAGTTTTGATCGTCGTTTTCAACTCTTTTCCCAACATTTTTTAACCTTTTTGTCACTTCTTTTGATTTCTTTCTATTTTTGTCACTTTTTTTCAATTTTTGTTTTTGTTGCGGCCAAAAATCCTTGATTATGCGGCACGTTTTCTTAAAAGATTCTATGAAATATGCGGGATATTTATGCTATTTTATATGATGAAATTGCGGGAACTTGCAAAAACTGCAGTTTGATGAAAAAGAGAAAAAGAAGTGATTCCCCCAACACCCTGCTTTTCGATGATGTTCACGTCGCGTAATTACGTCACTTCATAACGTTCCCATGGCAACAGGGGAAAATGGCTGCTCTTGTGTGAAGTAAACGCAACATTTTGCTGTGGAGATCTAGAGCTTTTATCCACGTCACATTGTCACTGGGCCCTGACGTTCAATCCAAGACGGTGATTAAGCTGCGTTTGGCTACAAGCAGAAGTTCATTTTCAGTCTCCTTTGGCTGCTGCGATCAATTCTCAGCTGTTGCCTTCTGACCACATGTATTCGATTGGGAGAGTGGGTCTCTGAAACTCATTTCCAAACTTACCCAGGGACTTCAGGGTCTCTTATTTTCCTCCATTCTCTTTACCACTTCACCAATAGATTAGGGCTGCATGATAGGAGGAAAATATCTAATTGCGATTATTTTTGACTGATGCGATTGTGATTTGATTCACGATATTGGAGGGAATGATCATTTTTGTGTCATTTTCATTGAAAAATATTAAAATGAAAATGATTATAGTGTGATTTTTGCGAGGATCTGTACCAAAATTTTAATTTTGTTTTTTTAAAGATAATGTTTTGGGAGCTTTTCCCTTTATTCAATAGTGACAGTGGATAGACAGGAAAGGGGGGAGAGAGAGAGATGGGGGATGACACGCAGCAAAGGGCCGCAGGTCGGATTCTAACCTGGGCCGTGGGAAAGGACTCCGCCCACATGGGGCGTACGCTCTACTGGGTGAGCTAGAGGCCGCCCCACAAAGGATTTTTGTCTGTAGGAGAGGATTTGTAGGCTGACACGTCTCAGCAGCACCAGACGTCTTCATTAAGAAGGGTTGGCTCATATTTTGCCTTTAACAAATATTGCGCCCCCTGCAATTTGGATATTGCAATAGTCCATATTGCGATTTCGATAAAATTGTGATTAATTGTGCAGCCCTTCAATAGATCGTATATTATATACATTCCTTCCAGAAAAATGCGGAATGTTTTTGTGATTGTTGCAGGCAAAAATCCTTGATTATGCGGCACGTTTTCTTAAAATGGTGGAATATGCGGGATATTTATGCAATTTTATGTGATGAAATTGCAGGAACTTGCTAAAAAAAGAGAAAAAAAAAAAGTGATTCCCCAACACCCTGCTTTTTGATGATGTTCACGTCGCGTAATTACGTCACTTCATAACGTTCCCATGGCAACAGGGGAAAATGGCTGCTCTTGTGTGATGTAAACGCAACATTTTTCAACTTTCTGCTAAGATATATTATGGGACATTTTGCAACAAAAATGCGGGAATTATGAAATCATACAAGCCCCGCATATTTTGCACGGAAATCGGCAATTTATGCGGCGAAAGTGCAGTGTATTTGAAAAAATGCGCCCCCCGCATAAATATGCAGACTTTGGCTGATTATGCATTGAATTATGCGATCGCATAATCACGTTTTTCTGGAGGGACTGTATATAGCTAAAAAAATAAGTATTTTAAATGCTTCAACGTGAACACATAGAGCCATAGATCTGTGAGCCGGCTACAGGCATCGCCAGATGACCCTCCTTTCAGGGGCCGTGGTAGTGGAGTTTAGCCAGAAAATGAGAGCGTCATGCGGCGATGAAAGTTAAGTTTAGGCACCAAAACAACTCGTTAAGTTTAGGAAAAAGAATGTGGTTAAAACACACACACGGAGGAACAATCAAGCTTTTCTGGGTGAAGGAAATTTGGGTTTGCTGCACAGTGGACTCCGCTCGCCGGCTTGACAAGCGCCGTGTTTCACATTGACACCACGTTGTGCTTTTTCATTTTGAGATTATTTTCCGTTGGATGTTGAAGTCCATCAATAAGCCATGTGCTGGAGTGGCTCTATATCCATGGTGGTATTGGAAGAAGGATTTCATTCTTGCACGTTTTGTTGTGCATGATCAAAAAACATCCCCCCCCTCTGCATTTTTCACACATCGCACCCTGATCACAAATGAGTCATTTCCAGCTCCAGCGGATGCGTATCTGCCTCAATCTACGGCTCTGGTCTGCGTCCTGTCTTCTCATTCCCGCTGCCTCTCAACACACCTTGCGTGATTCACGTCACTGAAATGGGAACATTTGTTCTTAAAACGTATCTTATTTCTCTTATTTAGACCGTTTTCCTTTCTCCAGTGTGGTTTTACGGCAACACGGCGAGTTATTTATTCGCTTCAAGTCCCACTCCATTAAAAAAAGAAACAATGTTTTCTTGTTCCTACGCTTGGATGTTTGAGCTTCGCTGTGCAGAGCCATGTCTGTGCAGTTAGTGGTCACATCAATCTCTGAAGGAGGAACGTTTATCCGTGCTCACCTCAAATCTCTGTTTACAGTGCCCATATCATGCTCATTTTCAGGTTCATAATTGTATTTCAAGGTTGTACCAGAATAGGTTTACATGGTTTAATTTTCAAAAAACACTATATATTTGTTGTACTGCACATTGCTGCAGCTCCTCTTTTCACCCTGTGTTCAGGTCTCTGTTTTAGCTACAGAGTGAGACCTCTCACTTCTGTACCATCTTTGTTGTCAGTCGCACATGCTCAGGTAAGGACTACATGAGCTAGCTAGCTGCTTCTCTAACTTTGGCCTGTACAAGGCAGGATTAGCCGGGAGACCTCTTCTAAATAAGGACACACTTCCAACTTTGCGTGGAATACCTGCAGAACAGGGACATGGAAGTAGTTCTTTTGGAGATTAGGGTGAACTCGTGTGTGTTGTAGCAGTGTTTTGCCATTGAGAACGAGGGGGCTAGCGAAAGCCTGTTAGCGGTTAGCCCGGCATTTCGGCTAATGACGTAGAAAGCCATGCCGATTTTCACCCAGGAGACCAGGGTTCATGTCCCGTTTGAAAAGAAAAAGGACACGGAGAGTTTTTTTTTTACTTTACGGAACAAACGGAACAAAACGAACAAACGGAGCTCCGTCACGTTCTGCGTCACGTGGTAACCTTCAGGAAGTGAAGTCACGTCTGATTTGAACCCAAACCTCCATCTTTTTATCAACTTAACAGTTTTGGTGTCTAAACCTAACCAAACTGGGACCGTTTCACAACGTTAACCACGTGGTTAAAACCGCGACCGGTACCTTCTCTGGTTTAGATACGAGGACGGAAAACGCTCTCTTAAAAACATGTCTGCATGGGATCCTTAAAAATGGCTTTTCTGTTGTATTGTATAAGATAAGATCAACCTTTATCGTCTCCTATAGGAGAAATTCGTCTTTGGAAGTTGAGAGAACACAAAAAAATGGCGACCCATTGCACATAAAACACGGTAAACATACAATAAGCATACATAAAACATAACCATACATTATCTCATCCGAATGAGTTCAGTAAACATCTGATGCACCTAACCCAGGACCCCCCCACCTTCCCCCACACTAACAGAAGAAAGAGAAAGAAACCGCAGCACATCCTCCCCCTAATATTGCTAATATTTAATTCTTCTATCTTCTTAGCGACCATCAGGGCCAGCTGATAAATTAAACTTTTGCCGAATCCAATAGGAAGGACGGCGAGGACATCTTTCCAACCGTCAAATGCCTTGATCGCGGTTCTCTGTTGCCCTTTTAAAATGAACGCGCTGTCGATATCTTCTACAACGGACGCCAGGGCGGAATCTACACATCTCACTTCTCCAGCGGCAGCCGTCTTTGTTGTAAACAAATTCAACCCGAGCGCTCTTCTGGTGACGTGGTTGATTACGTCGCTGTTGATCATCTGTCCATCATCGTATAAAGCCCGCCCTGACAATTTGATTGGTCCAAACTGCTCTGGTTGGAGCATAGTTGCTCCACAACAAATCAAGTCCGGACCCAACTTCCCAACCTCAAATGTTGTGGGCGGGGCTAAGTTCAGCCGGCATCCAGGCTAGTACTTTGGTGTGGTAACAATGTATTACTACCCCCTAGGTTCATTTTGCGCTGGATTTGTCCTTTAAATTCTACCCATTTTGCAAATTTCCAGTTAAATCATGCTGTGCTCAATAACGTATGCATTGCACAAAGCCCAACTGGACAGTACCGTATAAAAAACCACATTTCACACACATTTCAAAGCACGTCCGTGCAGACTCCTCCCCTCTCTCCTGGAACTGGATATCTCAAATATCACTCGTCATGACCTGTCATCCTGCTGCTCCGCCGCTCGGCACCGAGAGTTATTAACCTGCCACCTTCGCCATCCGATAGCTCAGCGCCGCCTTTACTCTCGCACTCATCCTCTGCTTTATATCTCATCTCTCTTCCACTAGTCTTCCTGTGTTTTCCTCATCATCACACACACACACACACACACACACACCTTTTTCTCAATTTTCACTGAAAAATATTTCCAAAGACATTATTATAGAGATGTGTTCTTCAGTCTGTAGGATAAGATTGGTCTCAGCAGCACCACACTACCTCATTCAGAACGGTTTGACACATATTTGGCCTTTAACAAATATTGTGTCCCCGCTGTGATTTGGATATTGCACTACAGTCCATATTGTGATTTTAATAAAATTAATTTTAATTAATTGTGCAGCCCTACTCCCTTGCTTTCTTGCCACCGTCTCCATTCCCCTCTCTGTCTCCATCACCCTCTCCATCTCATCCACCTCTCTGTCTCTCTCCCCCTCTGTCTCTTTCTCTGTCTTCATCCCCCATTCCCCCTATCTGTCTCTCTCCCCCTCTCTGTCTCCATCCTCCTCTACCCCTCTCAACAATCTCTCTGTCTCTCTCCCCCTCTCCCCCTCTCTCTCCCTCTCTGTCTCCCTCCCCCTCTCCATCCCGTTCTCCGTCCCCCTCTCCGTCTCTTCTCTCTGGAGACTTTAAATGCATTAGTATAAGAGGCTCTCTACCTTTCTCTCGGCCTTCCTTCAGGCTCTGCAGCTCACATGTCCGGCTTTACAGGACAGCACTGTCGGAGACGGCCAACCTCTGAGTGCTGAGTGGATTCCTACTAAACGGGCTCTTGTGCTCTTGCAGAATGATGAGGAGTCTTCACGTCCATTAGTGACCACATATCCGGTCAATACCGTCCGGGCCGGGCGGTTTACTAACAACGCAACTGAACTGGTAACCAATGCAAAAAGCTTCTATTACGGCTTTTCTTGCACGAGAGAGTTTTACCAGAGACCAGGATTTCAGAAGTAAATAGAAAAGAATAGGGCTGGGGTAAACGATTATTTATTAAACGATTAATCGGGCGATTATTTATTAAACGATTAATCGGGCGATTATTTTATCGATTAGTTGACTAATCTAACGACTAATTGGATGATTAATCTAACGATTATTTTTCTGTTGCTCGATCAATAAAAACCATAATGTATCTCAAATAAATACCAAATTTTTTTTAATATACTTTATTAAACAGTTTTGCACAGCAAAAAATCTTCTGCTTTACACAAAATTAAATAAATACAATTATTTTACTGTTATACAAAATGAAAGGCCAGCCGGTTTACTCTTTTACAGTACAAACATAACTCTCTCATAACTCTAAAAAATTAATAAGTTGTAGTGCAAAAAAACACCGTGCAGTGCGCAGTATAGACATTCACTGAGAGGGCCCTATCTTGCACTCAGCGCAATTGCCTTTGTACACCGACGCATGTATCATTCCGCCTTTGCTCGAGCGGACTTTTCCCTCCACAGAATGCGTGGATAAAAGAAGGAATGTATTTGCGCTCCAGGGGGCGGTTCAGCAAAAAGAGGAGGCGTGTTCCGGCACAAACATTCCCTGGTGCTATTCTGCAGTTTCAGAAAACAATTCCACCACTGACCAGGAAAAACCTGGTCTAAAGTCAGTGGTGCTAGTCTAAAGTCAGTGGTGCTAGTCTATGGTGCTAGTCTAAAGTCAGTGGTACTAGTCTATGGTGCTAGTCTAAAGTCAGTGGTACTAGTCTATGGTACTAGTCTAAAGTCAGTGGTACTAGTCTAAAGTCAGTGGTGCTAGTCTAAAGTCAGTGGTGCTAGTCTAAAGTCAGTAGCGCGTTATTCAGATGCTATTTTAGGGGCGCATGCTTGGCCATAATGTAGCGTGTGCACAACGTGCATACACTTCTCTCATCTACAGCAGTTCCCATTTTTGAAAACCATACATAATTACAAAGGAAAATATGACTGAAAATGCGCTTCAGGTGTTTGGATAGATCAGGAGGCACTTTACAGTACAGTCCTCAAAAAGTCCCAGCATTCTTTGTGGCTTGTTGTGTTTTACACAACATTTCCATGAATCATGGATGTGTTGATGACATAAATGAGGAAATATTAGAGGAATTAAGGAGACGTGATGTTGAACTACGGTGAGATTGGATACTCCGGCGGAATCTGGTCCGGGAGTGGCAATGCGCGATGCGCTCCTGATGGAGCGGGTGGACGAAGATGGAGATGGAGTGGGGGGAGGAGGAAGGGGCACAACAGGAGCAGGTGGTGCGTTTGGAGTCAGCTGCAGCAATCCTCTCCAGACTTGAGGAGATGCGCCCGGACAAGACGGGCATTTATTACTTTACTGCATCCCGGACAGCTCCCGCTGCCGTGCGCCAGGCAAATCCGCCGTCATAATAGCAGTCCGCCATGGAACAAGTGCGCCTGCTCTTAAAGGGAATGTGAGATGACGCTCTGATTGGTTATTTTCACGTTACGCCCAAACCACACCTAGCTACTTCAGACCAACCCATTTAAGATTTGCGTCGGGCGCAAGAGTCATTTATCCCGCCGGTATCATAGCAACAGCACCTAAGATCCGCCCACAAAGCTACTTGCGTTTTGCGTTTCACACTTGCGTTTCAGATCGTTAAAATAGGGCCCAGAGTGTTTAACACAATATAAAATTCCTGTTTTCAGTTTTACAGTCCCAACTTAAATCTCTCCTGTACAAAGCTACTGCAATCTGCTTGCTACCGTTAGCTAGATCTAGCAGCTGTACTCTTTGGTGGTGCTAGGCTAACAATCGCATCCTAGCTCTCTGTGTGTTTGTGCTATGTTAGTAGCTAACTTTCACGTTAGCTAACGTTAGCTACTATAAATAGTTGTGTTCTGCAGCCGTCAGCTAGCTACCATTCAAGCCAACATTAGATGATAACTAACGTTAGCTAAACACAGCTGTCTAGGCGCCAGTAGCTAGCTAACGTTAACGTTAGCTACTAACCTAGCACGAACAAACTGCACGGAGAGCTAAGATAGTTAGCTAGCACCACCAAAGTGCGCAGAGCTCAAGCTACACAACACACTAAACAACTGAAATTAATTTATCGCCAACGTTAGTACTACTTGTTATTGTCTCCTTCACGAGTGACAATGGGGGGCCCCTCCCGTTTCAGGCTACGTTGCTCCCACAGTGCTGTTGTGCTGTGTGTGTATGCCAACTCCATTTGGCAAAGAAGCGACAAAACGCCCTTTTTTACGTTTGGGACTAAATTTGAAGTATTCCCATACCTTCGATGATTTAGGGCGAGCTGTCTTTTAGGACTTTTTCTTTTATTGGGGTTTTTGTTGGGAATTATGTGAGGAGGTTGCTGTTTCGTTCTCCATTCTGCAATGTTTTGGTCTCCCATGTGTGTGGCGAGCTGTTGTGAAGCGTCGTCGCAAATTTGACGTCGACGTAATTTTGACGTTGACGCGCTAACGTTACCCTGTGACTTTAGCTGCGTGCTACCAGCCACTAAGCTTACGTTACCCTGTGTCTTCAGCTGCATGCTACCAGCCATTAAGCTAACATTACACTGGGTCTTTAGCTGCATGCTACCAGCCACGAAGCTAACGTTACGGTCAATATTTTCTGTCAATGTCTTTAATCGTCAGTCCAACCAAGTTCCATTAATTAACTAATTAACTGTCTCATAAACAATCAGCAGCCTGAGAAAGTGGGGCCCTCCCCCCCCCCGTCAACCTAAAACAGCTCGACCAATCATCAGGAGACGGCCAAATGCGAGGGAATCGGAGTGAGGAGAGGAAGAGAGAGGGAAAATATGAGATGGTAGGAAACTTTTTCAACAACAAAGGTCAGGAGAAAAAAAAAAAAAAGAGAAGATTGGACAAAAAAAAAGAGAGAAAGTACACAGAGAAAGAGAAATCCTCTCACTAATTAATAGGTGTCTGAATTTCAATTAACGCTGACCTCGATTTCTGCGCCGAATAGAGAGAGAGAAAAACAAGAGCGAGAACATGAGGATGATGAAGAAGGAAAAAAAAGGGACGGCTTACGTAAGAAGGCATTTTGTGGAAAATATTTTGTTTTTCCCGTGTGAACAATGCTCGCATTCTTCCCCAGATATCAGCTGCAGGTTCTCTCCGAGTTGTGTTGTTACAGTACACTAAGTTATGTCTTTGTTTCGGTGGGTGATGGGTGACATTGCGTTCCACCACGCGGCCCCAACAGAGGGGTTTTGTGTTGTGCTGTGCCGTGTCTCTCTGCACAATGTTGCACTAAACATCGCGCAGATGCACTGCTGCAATCTTGCGTTGTACTTTTGTTGTTGCTGCTAAGAGCTCATATCTTTGAGAATGCATTTTGGGTAACTGATATCTCTGCGCTTCAAAGAAATAAGTTTGTCCCTGTGTGACTTTAAAAAGCCCTGAACATCAATTTAGCTCCTTTACTTGGAGTAATGGGGTACTACATGAACACACCATTCTCATTTGTCAGCCACAGTTTGTTATTTTTAGTTAAAGCTGCAAAGATTAATGAATTAGTTGTCAACTATTGAAAAATCGCCAATTATTTTGATAATCGATTAACCGGTTTGAGTCATTTGTTATGAAAAAAAACTGTAAAACTTGAGTGACGTCAGCTTGTTAAATGTGAATATATTTCTAGTTTCTTCCCTCTGGGACAGTAAGCTGAATCCTCCTTCCTTTCATCATTCCTTCTTTCTCTGCATTTCTTTTCTTCCCTTTCTCCTTCCCTACATATGTCCTTTCTTCCGTCTTCTTTCCTTCCTTCCCTTTCCCATCCTTCCTTATTTATTCTTCCTTTACTTTCCTTCCAATATCCCTTGCTTCCCTTTTCTTTCCATCCCTGCCTCCTTTCTCTCATCCTTCTTTTCTTCCCTACGTACTTTCTTTCTTCTTTCCTTCCCTCCTTACATTACTTAACGTAAAGTGTAGAGCTGCAAAGACGAATCGATTAGTTGATTAGCTGACCAATCGGAGCAGACTGGGAGGGGGAGCTTAAAGAGACAGGCTCAGTGTCTCAGACGGGGGGGGGACATTAAAGAATGTAAACAAAACACATGTATGAACATGAAAATGGTATATAATAGGTCCAGTTGTCTAAGAGCTTCCATCTCAAGCCTAAACTGGACTTAAATCAGGAGAAATCAATAAAAGGCATCGCAGCTTTCATCTTTGTCATGGTGTCCCTGACTGAGTACAACGCTCAAACATCTTCCAGCAGATGCGCGTTCGCCCGGGTTCACTCTCGTGTATCGTACACAAAACAGGCGCAGCAAATCTGTTTAGCTTCCAAGAAGTCACACGGTCTGCCTCGGGGCCGCTGCTGCACGCATGCAAAGGCTACGATCAATATCAAAGTCTTTGATGATCGCACTCGTTCCTACACACACACACACAGTTTATAAAGACGAGCCTGCTATCTACGATTTGTTACACACACACACACACAGAGGCAAGCAAACCTGTATACACTAAATCTTAAATCTGCGATTAGACACACACACACCAATGTGCAATTACACACACACACGTGTGATTACACACAGAGACACACACAGAGATGCACACAAATCTATGTGCAATCACACACACCTATATGTGCGATTACACATACACAGGGACACACACATCTATGTGCGATTACACACACACACACACACACACACACACACACACACACACAAAATCAGGCACGTTGCAGCTGCAGGCTCGCCATCATCTTTGAACTCCAAAGTGTTGATGAAAACAGCACATTAGCATCCGTCCCCAAACTGTGCCTGTGTGCGCTGTGTGTAGTGCCTTGTAGTAGGGCCGGGTACCGAAACGTTAGGGGTGGAACGATACACGGACCTGGACCGATACATCAATTAAATCATCATCAATCCAATATCATCGACGCAGAGTGACAATATCGATAAGGTGTGCCTTTATTTTCAAATTCCCACTCTATATATAGTTCATTTTAAATGTCTGGAAGAGCTCAGTAATAACAATTGTCAAGTCCTACTTTAGTTGCTTATTGTAAGTTTATATCTATGTTACCGATTGTGTTAAAAATGTCTATATCAGAACTATGACAAAAGAACGTTGGAACGTGGAAAAAAAGACAAAAACGCGGGGAAAAAAACGCTGAAAAAAGTGAAAAATCGGGAAAAGTGACCAAAAAAAGAAAAAATACATCAGAAAATGCAACAAAAACATAATTAAAAAATCGCCAAAAAAGTCACGAAAAAATTGGAACGAAAGTGACAAAAAAATTTGGAATAACTCGTGACAAAAACGTTGGGAAAAAAAAGACTGAAATGGCTCATTAATTGTTGCCAATTGATTTCCTGTTAAACGACTAATGCATAATAGGCACTAGGGATGCAATGATCTAACATGAAATGTTTGAGGGTTGCTTCTCGTTTGATCACCGGTATCGGGAAAAAGAAAACAAAGGCTATGTTTAGACGGAAACGGTCTGAAGAGAAAACGCAAAAGTGGCGTTGCATTCTCACTTTTTATCCCTCGTTTAGACGAGCGTTTTGCAGGGGGAATCTGCGTGCATATGGTGACGCAAAAGTGTGTGAAATTGGATGTAGTATGCACGCCAGGCGGCTAGGTGGTAGCGTGAAGCGCTGCCAGACAACACCACCAAGTCGGCGCGCCTCTTACTATTCTGACTTCAAGTGATTTCTCCTCACAATAAACAATCTTTGTTCTCCCTCGGATGCCTTATATGGGCGTAATGTGTGACGGACCTGCCTTCCATTGGTTGACAATGTGACGTGTACTCGACAAGAGCAGATCGGAGCAGACTTTTGTGTTTTTACCCTTTAGACGGAGCGTTTTTAAGATTTCCACTCTGGAGGGTGGTTTCACATTTTGCGATTTTAAACCCCAAAAACGTCGTCGTCGTCACCGCTGTCTAAACGAAAGGCACATCTGATAACATATTTTGTTGTTTTCACCCGCGAGCGTTGTCGTTTAACCAGGGGCCTAAACCCAACCCTTTGCATAATAATAGGACACATTTGTAAAGAGGAAACCGTGTTCTACATCCATCATGACGTGCACTGCGTTCTTTATTAATCTATATGCAATACTCAAGTGGAAACAAGGAGGTTTCGAGATGCGCAGCACTCGAGTCAGTCAGCAAAACATCACAGGCTGCATATCAACCAGCCACATCAAACAGCCTCCGTTCTCAGAGATCAGCTTTAAAAAGGAGAGTTTAATCTGGGTTTTTTTGTTTGTTGTGTGTGTGTGTGTGTGTGTGTGTGTGTGTGTGTGTGTGTGTGTGTTTTTGTTTGTGTTTTTGGGCAGCGCTCGGAGTGAGAGGGGTGGGGATTTTAGGAAGCATACTTACATTTCAAAGTAATGTGGCTATTTATAGGGCAGGCAAACAGCGGCACGGCGAGAGAGTCCAGCGCCTATGGCCTGTTGTCGTTATAGCATCGAGGAATGCACCAGTGGCTGCTGGGATAACGATGGAGTCGAGGGGCTGCAGACACGGCTTGTTAGAAACACACACAGTCAACCACCCCGACAACACACACACACACACACACACACACACACACAAGGAGTGGGAATCATCAGAGGCCTTACGATACAATATCATCACGATACTTACTGTATGTCACGATACGATATTATTGCGATGTTAAACATATTGCAATATTCTGCGATATATTGCAATTATTACCTTTTTCCAACTTCAAATTTTTCCCAATTTCAAATGATGTCCCCAAAAGGAAACTTTGTCAACATCTGTTTTATCTAAAAAGATACATTTCTCTGTTTGTTCATCTCACTTCAATTGTATTGCTGCAAAAATGGGATAGTCAAGCAGACAGACTGACCAACACATATATAATAATAGATCCATAGTTGGCGTCTGTGTATCGATACAGTATTGCCACAGAAAATATTGCGATACTATATTGTATTGATTTTTTCCACCACTCCTAACAAACACATGCATACACACACACACACACACACACACACACACACACACACACACACACACACACAACGCGTAACATTGAAATAAAATGATGTTGCAGGGTTAAAGTCTGATTTCTGTCACATTGTTCCCCTGTTTTACTTTTATTTTATGTTATTTTATGTGGATTATTTCCTGGATGAAGGGATGAGTTATTTGGTCTCTAAAAAGTCAGATGATGAAAAATGTGGATCAGTGTTTCCCAAAGACCCAAGATGACGTCCTCAAATGTCTTGTTTTGTCCACAACTCAAAGATATTCAGTTTCCTGTCCCAGAGGAGAGAAGACACTAGAACAATGTTCACATTTAACACGCTGACGTCAGAGTAGTTTCACTGTCTCAAACTAATTCATGGATTATCAAAACAGTTGGAGATTATTTTAATAGTTGGTAACTTATCGATTCATCTTTGCAGCTCTGGACTTCATGTAGGTTTTTAAGTAAGTACGTAGGGAAGGAAGGGAAAGTAGAAATGAAGTACGTAGGGATGCAAAGAAAAGGGAAGGCAGGATAAGGAGAAAAGTAAACGAAGGAAAGAGGATGGAAGAAAGGAAGAACGTAGGAAAGGAGGAAGGTAAGGGAGGATGACAGAAAGCAGATATTCAATTTACGGTCACAGACGAAAGACTCACGCAATTAATAAATCTTTTGTTTTTAAGTATGTACGTAAGGAGGGAGGGAAAGAAGAAATTACATGCGTAAGGAGGAGGTAGGGAAGGAAAGAAAAGGAGGGATGAAAGGAAGGAGGCAAGTTTGCAAAAAAGAGGGAAGGAAGAGAGGAAGGATAGAAGGAAAGAATAAAAAAGAAAGGACGGAAGGATATTCAGTTTACTGTCACAGAGGAGTGACTAGAAAATAGAAAATATTCACATGTAACAAGCTGACATCACACAAGTTTGACTGGTTTTTGTCTTATAGTTGGACTTCTGCAGGCCTCTAAAAACCAAGTAATGAAGGCATGATCAACAGGGCCAAACGCAGATTTAAAACCAATTTAAAAGAATATATTAAAAAATTTAAAATAAACTCAGAACGTTAACACCCTGACCAGAGAAACAGTAGGCTATGCTAAATCCCGCATATTTTCCTTTCAGAATCACTGCTGAAAACTCTCGAACAAAAATCTGCACATTCCGTTCGGGTCTGCTGTCCTGAATCAAAGTGGCTGCCACTCACACATACAAAGACATTATGCTTTCTATTAAAATCACCTGGACAGCCATGTCGGTTTGTTATCATTTCTCCTACAGGGTCGGACATTTGCATAAAATACATCGCAGGATTACTCTGCCTCTTTCTTTGGCACAGGATTATCTTCAGCTGAGTATTATAGCCCTCCAGTGAGAACACGAGGCGATCAGACCTTACCAATTACTGAGAGAGAGACACACACACACACACACACACACACACACACACACACACACACACACACACACACACACACACTCTCTAGTTTGAGTGTCTTCTGCCTCCAAACTAGGCTGCTGATGTAGCGGCTGAACATCTGTGCGCCTCGGGGAAACACTGAGCCATATGCCACCCAAATTTTAGGGGCTTATTTTATGGCCGGGGAGTGTTGGGAGGGGGTGGGGGGGTCCGGGGAGCCCTGACCTCAAGCGGGGTTTGAGTTACTCGAGTGAGAAAAGGAGCGGTAATTAAATTTCCAATTATAATTTTGAAAAAGAATCTCCTCCGTGTTTAAGGAGGACTGAGTTTAGAGATGCAACTTGTCCTACCAAGTGTCAAAACCCCCAAAATGATTCAGTTTACTATGATGTCAACGACAAAAACAAATAGGCAACGTAAAGTAATCAAAACAATACATATATGATTGTGTACTACAGGTTATGTTGATTAAATGAAGCCCAAAATTTGTCGCTGACCTAAACGGAACTAAACCGACTTTCATGCGTGACTTTGCCAGGAACGCTACCAAGTCGTGAGTCGTGACTTCAAGTCGTAAGTCACGGGCAAAAAATTGTGTCTGGAACGCAGCGTAATCCAGTCCTTCCAGAAAAAGTTTTTTTGCGATTGTTGCGGGCAAAAATCCTTGATTATGCGGCACATTTTCTTAAAAAATGCGATGGAATATGTGGGATATTTATGCAATTATCCCCAACACCCTGCTTTTCGATGATGTTCACGTTGCGTAATTACTTCACTGCATAACGTCACTTGATAACGTTCCCATGGCAACAGGAGAAAATGGCTCCTCTTGTGTGAAGTAAACGCAACATTTTTCAACTTTCGCGGGGATTATGAGATCATGCAAGCCCCGCATATTTTGCGTGAAAATCTGCAATTTATGCGGCAAAAGTGCAGCCTATTTGGAAAAAATGCGGCCCCCGCATAAATATGCGGACTTCGGCTGATTGTGCGTTGAATTATGCGATCGCATAACCGTGTTTTTCTGGAGGGACTGATAATATTACAGGGGCATTGGCCACCCTATCGCCCCCCCCCCCAAAACTGCCACTGGCCTACTTTGACAAAGGAATTGAAATAGTTCTAGTATTACATTTTAAACAGGGTAACCTATTACACTTCCAAAGTAACCTTCCTAACACTGCTGAGGACTGAACACACACACACACACACACATACACACACACACACAGACACACACACACACACACCGCTGCACCCGGCACATTGTTTCTAAACGACATGGTTAGCTTAATCACAGCGCACGCGGCGCGTCCTTTAATTAGCATCCTTCAGTCATTGTATGAACACTAACGGAGCCCGGGATGTCAACACACATCAAAGCCACGCGGGCGCGCGCGCACGCACGCACGCACGCACACACACACACACAAACACACGGCTCAGTTGTTTGAAGTTAAAGTCAGTGACAGCGACACGACCAGCTCATGCTAATGACAGCCAACTGTCTCCGCTCTTAACTCCTGCGCTTCATGTGACGCACACATGGCTGAAAGCACGCAGCGCCGACACACACACACACACACACACACACACACACTCACAGAGACATTATCTCTCTGCACAAACACATTTCAAAAGAAGCGGATAGCAGAAATTAGGCTAACGGTCTTACCTGGGAGGAGGAGGAGAAGAAGAAGAGCAGGAGGAAGAAACAACGCAGAAACGATAAATCCTTAGTTGGTTTCCCGCATTGTCAGAGACGGAGAGAGAGAGAGAGAGAGAGAGAGAAAGGAGGAGGAGGAGGATGAGAGAGGAGCGAGCTGCTTCTGTGAGGGAATAATCCGACTGCCAGTGACAATAAACCGGAGAGCAGAGCAGGAGGGGGGGGACGGGGGGGAGTTCTTCCCCATCCAATTAGAAACAGCGGGGCTGATTGTCACAGCAAATAAGGCAGCCAGTGTTCAGAGCAGCGCAGGATGGGACAGCGTTTGATTGGAGGCCGTTTTTCTTGGGGGTTTTTGTGGGTGGAAATGAAGATTTCAAAATGGAAATATAGATTTTTTTATTTTTTTTTAAATGGAAGAAAAATAAAAAGCCACACATGAAATAGACTCGCGGGACTGAAGCATGACACGTGACACAGCAGATATAGGAGGGCAGTTTGAGCGTGGTGTGATACGGCTGAGATTAGTGATGCCCATTTCCATATACTCAAAGACTTCAGTATTTTTTTTTTTTTTTTCTCTCTCTCTCTCTCTCTCTCTCCCCGTTTACACTGCTGCCATCTACAGGGAGGAAGGAGGAATTAAAAGAGATCTACTGTCACACTTCTGGGTTCATTATTTCAAACCATGATGCAGTGGCTCCATAGATGTATAAGTGCAGCGCTGGAAGAAGTATTCAGATCCTTTACTTCAGTAAAAGTACTAATACTAAATTTTCCATCAGCATTTAAATGTTTTTTCAGTTCCATGGCTGTTTGGTAAATCTATCGCTGGTCAGGGGGTACTTGTCTTAAAAACACAATTCAAATGGGGGGTACATTATTGAAAAAAGTTTAAGAACCACTGGCTTAGACAACCATAACACATATACATATATATATATATATATATATATATATATACACACACACACATATATATGTGTGCGTGTATGTGTGTTTGTTGTGTTATGGTTGTCTAAGCCAGTGGTTCTTAAACTTTTTTCAATAATGTACCCCCCATTTGTATTGTGTTTTTAAGCCAAGCCAGCAATAGATTTACCAGCGATAGATTTACCAAACAGCCATGGAACTGAAAAAACATTTAAATGCTGATGGAAAAAGGCAACAAAAACCTTAAAAAAAACATAAAAACTTGGAAAAAGTCAGTAGAAAGCAGGAAGTAAGGCAAGAATATGTGGAAAACAGTATCAAAAACTTAAAAAACGGCGACAAAAACAACTTTGTAAAAAGCGTCAAAAACCTTAAAAAAAGGCGGAATTGTTTTTTGAAAAAAGCGACAAAAACTTCGACAAACTTGGAGAAAAAAACAGTAGAAAAAAGGAAAGAAGGAAGGAAGGAAGAACGGAAAGAACAGGTCGAAAATAGTAACAAAAAGCAACAAAAACGTACAAAAAATGACAAACTTCAAAAACAGCGACAAAGTAGCTGCTCACGTTAGCCCCTGCAGTCCTCCAAAGTACCCCTTGGGGTACATGTACCCCAATTTGAGAACCACTGGTCTAAGCTACTGGATGCCTAAAATTTCCCTCGGGATGAATAAAGTATCTATCTATCTATCTATCTATCTATCTATCTATCTATCTATCTAATACCACACTACTTGGTTACCAGTTAAAGTCCTGCATTGAAAATGTTACTCCAGTAAAAGTCTGTAAGTATCATCAGGAGAATGTAGTTAAAGTATTAAAAGTAAAGAACAGTCCTCCCAGCGTAGAAAGTGGAAAAGATCCAACCAGTTGTGTGATATTAATGGTCTAATCATCTCAGCTGGACTAAACTACCGTTACATCAGTAGGCCGACTTCAAAGACTCGCGTTCCCATCAGTCACATGGACACCAAAGCATGGGGAAGCATGGTCCAGGTTAAAAAACACACACACACACACACACACACACACACACACACACACACACACACACACACACACACACACACACACACACGATATTACCCTTTAATCGGATGCCAAACTTCAGCAAATGAGTGTGGTTTTTTACTGCAACTGCAACAATGATGCACATTTTTCACACTGAACTGAAATGCACTCTTGCACTTTTTCTCTGCTGCTAAATTCTATATTCTACCTCCACCTCACGGTGAACCAAACTTATAACGATCAGTGCTCTGTTACAAGTCTACTTCTGCCCTGTCTTCTGTTGTCTGTTGTCTGTCCTGTCCCTTGTCTGTCTTAAATGCTCTACCTTAAGTAGTAATTGCACTTTATGTATAATCTATAATTTGTGTGCACTAAATGTAGCCTGTCTCAAATGTCTTTTTTATATATTTTAAATGTAACAGTGTGCTCAGCGTGTAACCCCACATGATCCACGGTGAGACGTTGTTTCGCCTCACTGTATACAGTTTATATGGTTGAAATGACAATAAAACCCACTTGACTTGACTTGAACTCTTCCAAGTGTTAAGTGCTTGTTTCTCTAAACCACAGCTCAGAGGTGGCAAACAGACTGCTCTTTACCACTTATCAGCGTATCTGACTCCACTGTCGCTGCACAGTCTGACATCTGACAAAAAAGTAAATATATTCTTCCAGAATCTTTTTTTTTGAACCAATAGAAATGCCATATGCAGGAAGGTCGCCCTGTGTCGAGGCTTAACCATCACCAAAACCCAGTAGCCGTCCCTGCTGTGTGTCCATCAACGTGTGTGTGTGTGTGTGTGTGTGTGTGTGTGTGTGTGTGCGCATGTTTGTGAGTCCTGCTATTGTTATCATAGTTATATTAGGAGCAGAGTGATGAGGACCAGTGACACATTGAAGAGGCCCTAAAGAGGGAGGAAAGAAATGGCTAAACAGGTGACAGACACACACACACACACACACACACACACACAAACACACGCACACACACACACACACACACACACACACACACACACACACACACACACACACACACACACACACACACACACACACACACACAGGAATGTTCCCATTATAACTATGCTGACAAAAGGTGCAAGGAGATACAGAGGTGACATGTGTCTGTCTTTAGATATAATGAATGCATTCTATGTATTGACTTATCTACACCAATATTTCAAATATTATTTCGCGTAACTATTTCGTTGTTCATCACTTGCTTTTTATTACCTTTTCCCAATTGCTCTATAGCTTACACTCACACACTTACACAACTGTCCAACAACTTCCCTAACAAACACACACACACACACAAACAAACACACGCGCGCGCACACACACACACACGCACACACACACACACTTACACAACTGTCCAACAACTTCCCTAAAAAACACACACAAACACGCACACATAAACTCTTTTTTTTACTTTGGTGTTTATTTCATTCTGTCGGTTTTACTTGTTCATTTTCATCTTTTTTTAAATTTTACAGTTTTTTACAATCACTTTGGCACTAATTTCAGAACCCTGATGTCATTTTTCAAAACTCTAGACACAAAACTCACAACCAATGATCAAAAAGCACATTTTTCATAACTCTATCACTTGTTTCAATTGCTTGGATACAATCCACATAAACCTGAGATCATTTGTTCATTTAACAAAGATCACCTGTTCAATATGACACAACTTAACATCAAAGTACTACTATTTCAAAAAGCAATTCACACATTACAGTTCAGATGATTGTCTATTCATTTCATTACAATCATCTAACTATCAATTGGTACAACTGCTCATAATGATAAGTAACTGTTGCATTACTCCTAATGCATAGTTGTATGGAAACAGAGCGATTCATTGTCACCAGTTAGCGTGAAGCATGAACCAATTAGAATACATTATCTATGGATGTAATATTTCATCATCATTCTTTACTGTAATGTACTACTGTTTACCAGACACTGTTACTATGGTCCCATGTACTACCTTTACTGTAATGTACTACTGTTTATCAGACACTGTTTCTATGGTCCCATGTACTACCTTTACTGTAATGTACTACTGTTTATCAGACACTGTCACTATGGTCCCATGTACTAGCTTTACTGTAATGTACTACTGTTTATCAGACACTGTTACTATGGTCCCATGTACTACCTTTACTGTAATGTACTACTGTTTACCTGACACTGTTTCTATGGTCCCATGTACTACCTTTAAGACTATTTACAGTATTGACAGTACTGCACTGTATGGATGCAGGCCCATGGAATTGCTTGTCCAATTCTGACAACTCGTTACTGATGATTGAGATATATATATATATATATATATATACACTCGTATCACATTGTTCACCATGCCCAAAGGTTTTTTCCAAGATCTTTGGCTAATGAAAACATCCATTGCGATGTAGATGAAGAACCTGCGGCCAGACAGAGTTGATGAAGATGTAGAATACAGTAATCACTCCTTTGTTTTGCTTTTTAAAGTACAAGCAAGTTGAGGAACACTGCATTTGATGTTCTAAAGTACTGTCTTTTCTTTTCTATTTTGTAGAAAATACAAAATAGAAATAAACCTATGTTGTGATTGTACTGTATTTTTCATCAACACATTTTAGATTTTGTTCAATGATTCCACTGTGTTTGTAGTATTCTCTCTACTACTGCAGTACTTTTACAGGGATGTATTTACATGTAGTACCATAATGAAACATGTATCACCTATTTTGTACTACAATATTTAATGATTGTACGAACGATGACCCAGTGAAACTATGGGTAGCTTGTGTGTGGCTGATCTAAAGTAATGTTTCAATGGGATTTCACCATAAATTAGTTTTTTGAACCAGTGATTGTGGAAGATTTCTTTAAAGATATGAATGCACAATGCAATGTTTTGAACATTGGACAGCCTGTGTTACAAGTGATGACCGTTTTGAGTTTTGTGTCTAGAGTTTTGAAAAATGACATCAAGGTTCTGAAATTAGTAGCAAAGTGACTGTAAAAAACTGTAATTTTAAATCTTGCTTAACCTTCTTTCATCTGTGTTTTATTTTGTTCTGTGAAGGATTTTGGGCTGATAGATAGATAGATGGATAGATAGATGAAGAGACACAAAGGAAGAGAGAGAAGCTTTAATCAGTCAGAAGTGTTTTGCTGCCCTCTGTTGTCTGAAGCTGGTAGAACTCTATTAATACATATCTGGTTCCACACATTTACATATAGAATAAAAATTGAGCTTTAATAATGTGGTTTCAACCCATAATACCACAAAATGACCTCACATCAGTCAGGCAGTCATTTGTTATATCATTTTTGGAATGTACGTATGACTTGTCCTTGTCTGAGACGTTTATTTTTTTCCCCTTTCTTCCTTTTGACTTCTGTTTGCTGTTTCTGTTTGTCTATATGAATTCTTACTTCCATCATTTGGCCAATGTAAAGTCAATGAGAAGATGACGTAGTTAGAGCGACTACGGTAGCGAGTACTATGTAATGCCGAAATTCCGCGTAAGGAGGTTGGTTGGGGAGGGGGGGGGGGGGGGGGGTGGATGGGTCAAACACAGGACTTTCACCCAGGAGACCGGGGTTCGTGTCCCGCATGTAAAGTTTCCTAAAGTCGCTTCTTTTCCGTCCTGTTCTTCCCGCGTGTCACGGAACCGTAATCCCACCCACGACCTTTTCCTTAACTTAAGGGGCCGTGTCGGAATTTTCTGCAATCCGTGTCGGAATTTCCGGCCTGTGCATTTCACGGAATTCTTCCATGGGCCCATCATGGAATGTTTTGCGATTCTGTGAAACTGCCACAGATTTTGAGTTAAGGGGCCGTGTTCATTTCACGGAATTCTGTGAGATCCCGTTGGAGCACGACATCATCTTATGAGTACAGAACCTGTTTGTACTACGGTATAAGTTTGGTACCATTCTGGGCATTATTAGTGGGGTACTTTACAAGATACACAGTTGGTTCCATTAGCGCCTGCACTAAGCCATTCGGCTGATAGCGCAAACTAGCCCAATGATAGACCAAGGAAAAAAGCATATGGGAGGTTGTTTGGCTCGAGGTGATGGTGCAAAGGACCCTAGGGTGAAATTACTCCGAACCATCACTTTAAGAAGAAGAAGATTGTACTGTTTGGGTATAGACTTCGCCAGGGCTATACTACACTGAAGATGTTCTTGGGTGAAAATTGCCACCCCCCCACCATTAGATGACCTATCCTGCCAAAACAGGTTGTAACCAGATGAATTCAGCTCATAGTAGGGAATAGAGTTACGCAGCCATGTCTCAGTGATCACTAAAACTTCAGGGTTAGAACTCTCAACCCATACTTTAAGCTGGTCCAGTTTGGGTAATATGCTTCTTGCGTTTACATGCAAGAACCCAAGGTTTTTGCGGTTTCAAAAATCAACAAAACACATGTTATTTGAGGCCACGCGACCCGCAGGGAAAACAAAAACCAGAAGAGGGGCCAGGATGGACATGACCATTACCAGAAATCATAAGCAGTGATATAATCAAGGCACGACAGAGAACAGCTGAGGCACTAGTATCGTTGTTTTAACAAAACATTTGTATGCAGTTTGTTGGGTAACGCAATAATTTTAATGAGCATTCTCATAATACAACATGTCAGCAGTGTCGCAGTGACAGAGAGTCTGTCAGGCATTAACCCAAAAGTCCTTAATATCATTAAATGTCATGTGAATGGACTTTGTCTGTTTTGCTGCTGGGTAAACAAGCAAGGTCATATTATTTAATTGCACATGGAGAAACGCAAGGTACTGAGAAAGATGAGAGAAGTGCAGAGAAAATGCAGAATACTTTGACGGTATCCATGGTTCAGCAGAGAACTGAGAAAGTCAAAGAGTCAGAGAAAGGACCTTTTTCCAGAGGTGGTGTGCACTTACCAAAGTACATGGGTATGCATGTGTGTATGGGTATGCATGTGTATGTGGGTATCAGGCTTGTGCATGATTTAGAATTGAATTGAGAATGACTCCTAAATTCCAATTCAATTCTTGAATTGGAATTAAATTTGAATTGATGTCACAAACAGGATCTAGAATTACAAGTTGAATTTGAATTAAAGGAAGCAGAATTGCAATTCAATACAAATTCAAAGAAATTCATATACATAATTTAAGTGAAGTGTTTAACAATGAGGCTTTACAATATATGTCAGATATGATTGCATTACATATTCTATGAATGATATTAGTTTGAACTACTTGTACAGATTACATTAACAGGAAATGTTTTCCCCCAGCAATGAATATTAAAAGCTCTAGTCACAGAAGAAATAATTGAGTTTGATTTATTGTAATTGTAATTTTGTGGAACATGATGGAACATTGGACCATTTCCCAGAATGCTTTAATTTAACCAAGTATTTAAAATGCTTGCCAAATAATTTGAGGTGGACATTTGTTTGAAAGCTTCTCTTCTACACAATTTGATGGTCAACACTGGACTTTTTAAGTTTCAGAAGTCCCTTACAACTTCAGATTATAAATGTTTATAGATTTGACACCTGTAATAACACCGGCATGGAAAATAATAGCAGGCCTAAAAGGTCATCTGTACCAGTTCATTTTGAACCATCAATTCCAACACGATCACCTGGAAACCACAGAGCCATATGCAAGCACTGCAGTGCTCCAGTCTGTGGCTCCAAAAGGCATCTACAAGTAAGTTAACAGACAGACAGTCAGTCTTTTATTTTGAAAAACATCTCTTATATAATAGCTTTGCATTGATAAAGTAATCCAAATAAAGTAATCCAAACCACATTTATAATGGGTAACTTATAACAGTAAGCAATTACATTTCCAAATTAACCTTCCTAACACTGAATGTATGTGAGCTTCAACACATTCTTTCTGTTGTGTGACTGTGTGAAATTTCTAGAGTTCTAAAGAGCCTTCCGTGCATAAAGCCTATTGCCATCCATTAAATCCACTTCCTGTCATTCCAATTCCAATTCAACTTCCTGTGGGACGGAGTCAATTCAATTCAAATTCCAATTCATGAATTGAATGGAGGCCAATTCTGAAATTCTGAATTTTGCACAAGCCTAGTGGGTATGCATGTGTATGTGTGTCTGCATGTGTAAATGGGCATGCATGTGTATATGTGCCTGTAAGTAGGTATATATGCATGCGTATATACACTCACCTTAAAGATTATTAGGAACACCTGTAAGATTTCTCGTTAATGCAATTATCTAATCAACCAATCACATGGCAGCTGCTTCAATGAATTTAGGGGTGTGGTCCAGGTCTAGACTATCTCCTGAACTCCAAACTGAATGTCAGAATGAGAAAGAAAGGTGATCTAAGTAACTTTGAGCAACAATCTGCTCAGTTACTGGGATTTTCACACACAACCATTTGTAGGGTTTACAAAGAATGGTCTGAAAAAGGACAAACATCCAGTATGCGGCAGTCCTGGGGGGCGAAAATGCCTTGTTGATGCTAGAGGTCAGAGGAGAATGATTCCAACTGATAGAAGATCAACTTTGACTCAAATAACCACTTGTTACAACTGAGGTATGCAGCAAAGCATTTGTGAAGCCACAACACAAACAACCTTGAGGCGGATGGGCTACACCAGCAGAAGACCCCACCGGGTACCACTCATCTCCACTAACAATAGGAAAATGAGGCTACAATTTGCACAAGCTCACCAAAATTAGACAGTTGAAGACTGTAAAAATGTTGCCTGGTCTGATGAGTCTCAGTTTTCTTGGTACACTTTAGACCCCTTAGTACCAATAGGGCATTGTTTAAATGCCACAGCCTACCTGAGCATTGTTTCTGATCATGTCCATCCCTTTATGACCACCATGGACCCATCCTCTGATGGCTACTTCCAGCAGGATAATGCACCATGTCACAAAGCTCAAATCATTTCAAATTGGTTTCTTGAACATGACAATGAGTTCACTGTACTAAAATGGCCCCCACAGTCACAGATCTCAACCCAATAGAACATCTTTGGGATGTCGTGGAACGGGAGCTTTGTGCCCTGGATGTGCATCCCACAAATCTCCATCAACTGCAAGACCCTATCCTCTCAATATGGGCCAACATTTCTAAAGAATGCTTCCAGCACCTTGTTGAATCAATGCCACCAAGAATTAAGGCAGTTCTGAAGGCGAAAAGGGGTCAAACACGGTCTTAGTAGGGTGTTCCTAATAATCCTTTGGGTGAGTGTATGTGGGTAGGCATGTGTATGTGTGTATGTATGTATGTATGTATGTGTATATGTGCATGTGTATATGTATGTGGGTATGCATGTGTATATGTATGTATATATGTGTATGCATGTGTATATGTGACTGTAAGTAGGTATACATGCATGTGTATATGTATGTGTGTATGTGTATATGTGTGTATATGTGCCTGTAAGTAGGTATATATGCATGCGTATGTACTTTTATTTTGAACATGTTCAAAATAAACTTAATCAAACAATTAAACAGAAAGACAGAGAGTTCCCTGAGCGTCCAGCGGAGAGCGCTCTCTCACCACAAAACAGCTCCCTGATTACCCAGCTGCCTCAGTTTTCCTCAGGCAGGGAGAAGAGGTCGGAGCTGAGCTGAGCCCAAATACCGTTGAGGTAATCCACACACAGAGTGCGACGTGGGCCTCTGCATCACTGCTACTCGGACCAGGCCGCAGACTCACAACACAAAACACTGAGTGGAGATGTACACAGAAACATCGTTGTGTTAACAGTTGTATGACTGTATATTTTTTTACAGAAGTTGTCCATAGAACTTGACTCACATTTGTATTTCTTTTCATTTACATTTCAAACTGCATTATTATTATCTGTGCTCCGATAACGAACATACAACCATAGATAAAAAACAAACATAGACAGTAAAAAATGGACCACCAGACCCCGTGTCTCTGGACGGAGACCAGTGAAGGATGTCAGAAGTCTCTTTCCCGGTGCTGGCTGAGCGTTACTGAGCAGCCTCCAACTGAGCTTGAAGACGTAGATGTGACGTGAGCAACCTGTCTGAAAGTGTGAAGTCTTCTGGTAGCTGTGCCGAGAGAAATCTCAATCATTCCCAATCTTACAGAGACGGAGAGCGTAGGTATATGTAAGGAGATAACATAGGCACAGGCTAATTACTGATCACTAACATGCTAGTTAACATTAGTAATTAAACCTAAACAGCTAATGGAAGTCCAAACTGCCTGTGAGCTTCTCCTGTACTATACGGTAATTCCTCTACTGTGTGACAGTAAGTCTCGTGCTTATGACACAATCGTTAGCCTATTTTTATAAAAGCGTCTGCTACGGAGCCATAACGTGAGGTACAAGGTAATGGAGCCTTTTATACATTGTCATGTTTCTTTAGAAATAAACAACGGACAAATAGAGTCTTTAAACGCTTCAGATGTAAAGTTATTCACTGTCAAAGTGACGTCAAAATGAATGGGAGTCAATGGGATGCTAACGGTGAGTGCTTGTTAGCATCAAAATGGCGCCATAGGAGGTATGCTGTGTGGAAGTTGGCTTACCCCCTTGATAACCTTAACAACCCGCCTACCAAGAGCCTGGGTCTGTCCGAGGTTTCTGCCCAAGAGGGAGTTTTTCCTCGCCACTGTCGCACTGCTTGCTCTTGAGGGAATTACTGGAATTGTTGGAATTGTTGGGGCTTTGTAAATTATAGAGTGTGGTCTAGACCTACTCTATCTGTAAAGTGTCTCGAGATAACTTATGTTATGATTTGATACTATAAATAAAATTGAATTGAATTGAATTGAATTGAACCCCCCCAATTATCAGAACTGGGCTTCTTCAGAAGCTTTTGTTGCTTTACAATGTTTTTGCGGCTTTTTTCTGAGTTTTTGTCGCCTTTTTCAAGGTTTGTTCGAACAATTGTTTCGACATTTTGTCGCCTTCTTTTCAATGTTTTTGTCACTTTTTCAAAAAAAATTTACACTTTTTTGTCGCCTTTTTAAAAGCTATTTTACAAAGTTTTTGCCACTATTGTGAGTTTTTTTGGATACTTTTTTTGCCGTTTTTGTCCCCTTTTTTCTTTTTCCGCTCATTTTTAGGCCTTTATTCGACAGGACAGCTGAAGACGTGAAAGGGGGGAGAGAGTGGGAATTGACATGCAGCAAAGGGCCGCAGGCAGGAATCAAACCTTGGGCTGCTGCATCGAGGAGTAAACCTCTATATATATGGGCGAGCGCTTTACCAGGTGAGCTACCTAGGTGCCCATTTATCAACTTTTTTGCGACGTTTTTTCCCCAATGTTTTAGTCGCTTTTGCAACCTTTGGCGATTTTTTCTATGACGGCTAAGTAACTTTTTGTTTTTTTTTAAGATTATTTTTTGGGCTTTTCCGCCTTTAATTTTTTTGACAGGACAGCTAGGTGAGAAGGGAGAGAGAGAGAGAGGGGGAACACATGCAGGAAATTGTCACAGGTTGGATTCGAACCCTGGACCTCTGCGTCGAGGCATAAACCTCTCAGTATATGTGCGCCCGGTCTACCACTGAACCAACCCGGCCACAGTTTAGGAACTTTTTAATCTGACTTTTTTAGGACTTTATGTGGACCAAACTGTAAGTGAGAAGAATTTATAAGACATACAATAATACGATGGAAGATATTTGACTTTTCTCTTAAATGAAAGCATGTTAATAAACTCTACATCGGGCCTGTGGTGTGAATCTCATTTTCCAGTTTGGCCTTTAGTGAAGTTGAGTTTGACCCCCCTGATATAAGTCAACATTTCAAAGATTAAGCGTCTGTTATTGATGGGTGATTCGAGATCAGAGAGAGAAGCCTCGTCATCCATAACAATGATTGCTCTGGTATCCGTTAGCTCACATTAATGTGACCTTGTTGCCGTGTTAACTCGTTATTTCCCCTCCAAAGATGTGAGCTTGATGGAAAAGAAGCCTCTCATCATGTTTACTCTCTGCTAATCCTCTCAGGTCTGTGGACGGCCGAGAACAAGGTGCCACATGAGAGAGATTAACTCTTTCAGGTTGGGTATTGAGCTGCAGGCTCTACCAGGGCGCCCCCATGTACATGTTTTTATTGTTTTTTGTTATTTTTGTTTGCGTGTTAATTGTAATTCTTCTCTTTTCCTCTTTGATTTCTTCCATCTCCCTGTTTGTTTCTCATCCGCCTGCCTCCACCTCTTCTCCTTCTGACTGGGGATTTCAGTTCGGCCCACGAGCAGTCATTTGGATTCCCATAAGGCCGTGCGGCATTAGGAGTGTCTTTGAAGCACCTCCCCCACCCGACCCTCTTCCCCACATCTTGAAGGTCGTTATCCTCGTATTAAACACCGCTGTGGAGTCGCTGTGGCCTCGACGTGGTGACCATCCTTGACTCTTTGATTTAATATGCCGACGCTCGATCGCACACACACACAACGCTTCCACGTGTGTTCCCTGAACGCATCCACACACACACACAGAACACTTCCACGTGTTCCCTGAACGCATCCACATGCACGCACGCACGCACACACACACACACACACACACACACACACACACACACACACACACATACACACACACACACACACATACACACACACAGCCATATACACACACACAGAACACTTCCACGCACAAACACTATTCCTTGAGCAATCTGTATACACACACCAAATCAACTTCACACTAACGCACAAACACATACACACACACACACAGAATGACACGCATGCACACTCTTCAAAGTAAATTAGGTTCAACAGACTTAACACTTAACAGCTTCAAAGGAGAAGAGGAGGATGTTTTGCATGAGACACACTTTTATCGAACTTCACAGTTTGATGTCTGTTCTTTTTCATTTCCTTCCTCTTCCAGATGTGAGGTGATGTCAGACACACACACATCCCAAGGTGATATCAAAATCACAATTAAATCAGAAGTATTGGTACATTTTGGTCACAAGGATGTCAAATGGAAAGTTTTAAATACAAATTTTGGATGATGCGACAAGGCAGGCCTGCTTGGTTCTTTCGGGGAATGTTTGTAAAGATTTAATAAGAATATGTTTAGGGCATTTCCTCTCTAACTGGGACGCTTTGGGACCGATTGGGACACATGGAGATACAGGGGTAAGAGCCAATGAGGTTTAACCATGTATCAGCTAATTTAAATAGCTCACCTTACTGTATTGTGTCAACAGTTAATTTAATATTGTCTGTGGCGTTTTCTTTTACGGGGTGAAAATGTTCCACCAATGTTCTGGGTTGAAATAACCCAGAAATTAGTTGGTCCCTTTTCAACCCAGGAGTTGTTTAGGGCGTTTTTAGTGTGTAGGGTTAGGGTTCATGTGTTCATGACAGTGTCATGTCACTCTTATGTAGATACCTTCAAGTAAAGTGTAACTATTTTTTCCTCCTACGGACTGCCGGCGCCACTAGCATTTGCCTATACTGCCACGGGCCAGCCCTGCTCCAGCGTACCCTTGATACATACCTGATTGATATTTATGCTTATGTTTTTTATAATGTCACAATAAATGTAATGTTGAGAATCATTCATGCGCTTTTCCCCCCGAGTTTCTAATCACCTGAGGCCATCTTTTAACACCCAGGCAGAAAGAATGAGGCTTTAAATGGATTTGTTATAATAAATTGTTATAATTATAACTTCTGGTGTTAGATTTTAATGCTTCTGTGAGCTGCTGTGGACACATTCCAGGTATTTCACAAAGATATATTATGGAGCGAGTACTACACTAAATCTCATAATTAAGATATTATTTCCAGTGTTAATGCTCCACGCTTCCAACAGCACCCTGAGCCAGCTTTAATGTCTTCTGACTTTCATTCCTTTTAGCTGAACATTATGTTGCAGTGTGTCCACCATTTCAACATCTACTCAAAAACTGAAAAAACAGATGGAATCCATCCGGATAAAGTTATCATTTATCTGACACTTTTCATTAAAAAAAAGTGACTCAAACCGATTATCAAAATTGTTGGTGATTCATTTAAGGCGAGACACTACAGGTGAATGGCAACATTTGTAACTTACAGATATCATTATGCAACTTTACCTGTTGATTACTCACATGAATAGGAGAAAAAAAATGTATTGCACGTTTTCTGTAATGTTATGTTTAAATATGCTAAATAGGCTATATATAATTAAATATGCGCGAAGTTGCATATATTTTGAAGCGAAGAATCTGACCATTGAACAAAACAAGGTCCAAAATAATTTTTTCATTTTGTTGATATATTAAATTAAAAGACATTTCCAGAGGGGATTATGAATATCTCCTTTTGTTACCCAGTAAATCAGAAAATACATCCAATAGCCTTAAAAAATTGATTTCCGCCCTATTTTTAGGCATAAAAAGCCACATAAATCAGGCCAAGAATGATATATCAACAAAACCTTCAGTATATAGTTAGGAATACGACTGTAAAGTTTGGTGTATGTAGGTGCTACAGAAGTGGAGATTCTTCGCTCGGAGTGTGAGGAAAAACGCATTTTGAGAAAACGGCCTTTAATAGTTGACAACTAATCGATGAATCTTTGCAGCGCTATAAGTATGAGTATTGATGGCACATTGCTGATCCCTTCTGCATCATGCCAAAGCTACGATAAGAGAAGATCTGAGGCTTAATGTTTGCGCTCCAGTGAGGAAATATTTCCACGTGTTGCTTGCAGCTCAATACCCAACCTGAAAGAGTTAATCTCTCTCATGTGGCACCTTGTTCTCGGCCGTCCACAGACCTGAGAGGATTAGCAGAGAGTAAACATGATGAGAGGCTTCTTTTCCATCAAGCTCACATCTTTGGAGGGGAAATAACGAGTTAACACGGCAACAAGGTCACATTAATGTGAGCTAACGGATACCAGAGCAATCATTGTTATGGATGACGAGGCTTCTCTCTCTGATCTCGAATCACCCATCAATAACAGACGCTTAATCTTTGAAATGTTGACTTATATCAGGGGGGTCAAACTCAACTTCACTAAAGGCCAAACTGGAAAATGAGATTCACACCACAGGCCCGATGTAGAGTTTATTAACATGCTTTCATTTAAGAGAAAAGTCAAATATCTTCCATTGTATTTATCAAATGTCTGTAACGGAGCGCTTCCAGGACTCAAAATGTTAGCTTGAGGTGCTCTTTGGATGGGATAAACATAATGTTGAAACCATAAGGAAACTCCAAGGCACTCTCTTTTAGAAAAATTTAAAAGCCTTTATTCAGGGACTCCCTGACGAAGGCTTGTTTGCCGAAACGCGTCAGAGTTTTTAAAGGTTTATGATGACCAAGCCATAAATAAAGGCTTTTTAATTTTTCTACAAGAGAGTGCCTTGGAGTTTCCTTATATTTATATTTATTTTATATTTATTTCTTTATTTAATCAGGGACAATGCACAAAAAACATTAGTCTATAAAAGAAGCGATGTCATGTGCCAGGTAATAGCAAAAAATGCTAATTTCCACCCGCAGTCCCTGGACAGGTTGATGTTATACTTACAAAAATTCATAAAATATATACACAATAACACATGAAAGCATTACTTCACTCACATCATAAAAACACTCTCCACTTCAGGAATCTATCACTCACTCACTCACAGTTTACATCATTCATATCACAGTCATTCAGTGCGTACAAATTTGCTTTGATAATAACCACTGTTTGGTCAGGCGTGTAAAAGTACTATAATTTGTGCATGAAATAATTTCGTTTGGAAGAGTGTTCCAAAGGCTCGCTGCTTTATGGTTTCTACATCTTCCATCGTATTATTGTATGTCTTATAATTACAGTTTGGTCCACATAAAGTCCTAAAAAGTCAGATTAAAAAGTTCCTTAGCCGTCAAAACATCGGGGAAAAAAACATTGGAAAAAGTGCCAAAAAACGTTGATAAACGGGCGCCTGGGTAGGTCACCTGGTAGAGCGCGCGCCCATATATGGAGGTTTACTCCTCAACGCAGCGGCCCAAGGTTTAACATTCCCCTCTCTCTCCCCTTACTAACTTTTAAAATTAGTATAAAAAGTCAAGCAGGCCTGCCTTGTTGCACCATCCAAATCTTTCTTCAAAACTTGACATTTTCACCGTGTAGCTTGCTAGTCTGAAGTTTGTTGTTGTTTCCCGAAGAGAACGAAGTTTGAATGACAACACACAGAGAGAGGAAGAGGAGGGGCAAATCTGACATGCGGCTCCAGGCTTTATCCTGGAAATGTACTTCCGTTGATCCAGACTAAATAGGTGGAATACATCCAAATTACAGTGTCAAACACATCATCATAGTTACGTGTGAACACAAACACATCGTCAGCATAATGTGTGAACACAAACACATCGTCATAGTTACGTGTGAACACAAACACATCATCATAGTTACGTGTGAACACAAACACATCGTCAGCATAACGTGTGAACACAAACACATCGTCAGCATAATGTGTGAACACAAACACATCGTCATAGTTACGTGTGAACACAAACACATTGTCATAGTTACGTTTGAACACAAACACATCGTCATAGTTACGTGTGAACACAAACACATTGTACACAAACATTAACAACACATTACTTTTGGTAGCTTTGTGTACGAATGGTTCATGGTAAAAACCTGCTCCCTCTCAGGGAGTCGCCAGAACAGTTTGGTCTGAAAACGCCTGAGCATTTGATATAAAGATATAGGGCCCTATTTTAACGATCTGAAACGCAAGTATGAAATGCAAAACGCAAGTAGCTTTGTGGGCGGATCTCGGGCGCTGTTGCTATGATACCGGTGGGATAAATAACTCTTGCGCCCGACGCAAATCTAAAATGGGTTGGTCTGAAGTAGCTGGGTGTGGTTTGGGCGTAACGTGCAATAAACCAATCAGAGCGTCATCTCACATTCCCTTTAAGAGCAGGCGCGCTTGTTCCATGGCGGATTGCTATTATGACGGCGGATTTGCCTGGCGCACGGCAGCAGGAGCTGCCGATGCGAGATGCGGTAAAGTAATAAATGCCCGTCTTGGCCGGGTGGCGATGTTGCTGCGGCCCCTCGGGCGCATCTCCTCAAGTCTGGAGAGGATTGCTGCAGCCATGGAGCGTGGGCCTCCAAACGCACCACATGCACCTGTTGTGCCCCTTCCTCCCCCCCTCACTCCATCTCCGTCCACCTGCTCCACCAGGAGCGCATCGCGCATTACTCCCGGACCAGATCCCGCCGTAGTTCAACATCACATCTCCTTAAGTCCTCTAATATTTCCTCATTTATGTCATCAACACATCCATGATTCATGGAAATGTTGTGTAAAATATAACAAGCCACAAAGAATCCTGCGTCTTTTTGAGGACTGTACTGTAAAGTGCCTCCTGACCTATCCAAACACCTGAAGCGCATTTTCAGTAATATTGTCCTTTGTAATTATGTATGGTTTACAAAAATGGGAACTGCTGCATCCATTAAGATGAGAGAAGTGTATGCGCGTTGTGCACACGCTACATTATGGCCAAGCATGCGCCCCTAAAATAGCATCTGAATAACGCCCCACTGACTTTAGACTAGCACCACTGACTTTAGACCAGGTTTTTCCTGGTCAGTGGCGGAATTGTTTTCTGAAACTGCAAAATAGGACCAAGTAACGTTTGCGCCGGAACACGCCTCCTTTTTTTGCTGAACCGCCCCCGGGAGCGCAAATACATTCCCTAATTTACCAACGTGCGTCTGTGGAGGGAAAAGTCCGCTGTGCGTCGGGTGCAAAATAGGAATGATATATGCGTCGGTGTACAAAGGCAATTGCGCTGAGTGCAAGATAGGGCCCATAGAGTGTATAAAACTTTCTGTAATGCACACGTGTCAAACTCGAGGCCCGCGGGCCAAATCCAGCCCCTAGCACAAAATGTTTCGGCCCACCTATTTTTTTTTTCTTTTTTTTTTTCTAACGTTTTTGTCACTTTTGCCGATGCTTTTTTCAAAAAATTTGCCTTTTTCCAGCCTGTTTTAGCAGTTTTTTCCCCCAACGTTTGTTCCGATGTTCTCGCGTGAGAAGACTTTATAAGAAATATAATAATACGATCAAAGATGTTTGACTTTTCTCTAAAATAAAAACGTGGATAAACTAAACATCTGGCCTGTGATGTGATTCTCATTTTCCAGTTTGGCTTTCATTTTGAAACCCCTGCTGTAATATATCTTGTCTTGTTCGCTGATGTGCAAACCAAATGTGATGCATTTAACATTTGGTATTTGGTTTAGGGTTCAGATTAGGTAGAACACCATGAGAAGTATTTGTCCCTATTACAGGTTTGAAAAAGGTGTTTTTTTTCCTATGTACTCTGCAGAAGAAATGAGATGTTTTATTCATTTTTATCCACAGCTATCAGGAACTCCGCTCTGCAGCTCTCCTCTCTGATGCTCTTACTCTCCATTGTCATTACCATTATTGCCTTCTTCATCATAATCACTGTCACAGTCGACATTAGCACCGTCATGATTACGGTCATCGCCGCCGACAGCCACCCCGACAATCCCCATCATGAAATGAATAACAAGGAACAATTTTCCGCAGATTCAATCTTAAACCAAAAGTGTCCCCTTAAAGACACCGGCGTGTCTCATTGCAGATGACACGCATTTGTCTTGTGTTAGATGAAATGCAAAGCTACCAGGAACTCTGTTGGCAGGTCTGGATCTAAGCATTCTAGGACTAGGGCACATTTGCCACAAACGGGCCCAGTAAGATAGCCTGGTTGACACCAGACCCTTCTCAGATGTAACTGAGAGTGGGTCTGGGGAAGGTTAATTCACATTCCATTTCAAAAGGGGCGTCACCAACGGACGCCGCTCAAATGCCTCTGGCCGCAATTGGATAGACCTAAAACCAATCAGAGCGAAGAAGGAGATGACGTATGCAGAGCGACGGAAAAACACCTCAACCAGCGAGCATGTTGCGCTATCGTCATCGTGTAAAGCCCGCCTCAATGGTTGTGATTGGTGCCTCAATTTGGAAAAATTGGAAATGGGTTTGAACGGGGTCTTGGCCAGACGGACTTGCAGAGCAAATCTCAAATTTAGAGGACATTCAGCGTTTACCCAGGCTACCAGTAAGAGGGAGAAGTCAAAACAGCAGGGCTTTAAATTAACTTTTTTAATCACCAGCCAACATGTGTTTGGGTTTATGGTTGGTAGATAAAATATAAACATTTACAATTACTTTACTCTTGAAAAATATCGCCACGTTTTTTTGTTTTTTTTCCTAACTAACTGAATTACTTCATGTCAGCTCCTCTGGTTTGTTTTCAAACTAGCAAAAGTGGATTTGGACACGCCCTAAACGCACCTGCGCCAGGCGCCTTATACCAAAGCTGCCGCGTACAATCTAAGGAGGATGGTGAAAGACGCCAAACGGCAGTATGGGGCACAGATCCAGTCCCAGTTTGAACAGTCTGACACCAGATGCATGTGGCAAGGACTAAGGGCGATGACAGACTACAAAGCGCCTGCTTCCACCACCGAAGCGTGAACACCAGGAAGGCAGCAGGTCCAGATGGCATTCCTGGATGAGTATTCAAAACCTGCGCAGATCAACTTGCTCCAGTGTTCACGGAGATATTCAATATCTCTTTAACCCAGTGGACCGTACCAACATGTTTTAAAAGATCAACAATTGTTCCTGTTTCAAAGAATTCCCATCCTGCCGGCCTGAATGACTACCGCCCTGCTGTAGTATGAATTTATTTTTATATTTTACTCCATCATCTAGAGTCTACATCTGCCCAGCAGATTAATTAAATCTGCAGTACTTTAGGCTACCTCAGCAATTACTTAAGAACTTTTACAGAACCACCATTGAAAGTCTTATTACTGGGAATATAAGAGCTTGGTATGGAAACAGCACTCAGCAAGACCGTAAAGCCCTAAAGAGAGTAGTGAGATCAGCTGAACGTACCACCAGGAGTGCACTACCCAACCTAGAGGAAATATACATCAGGAGAGTGAAGTCCAGGTAAAGAAAATCACCAGAGATCCCAGTCACCCCAACAACTGCCTCTTCTCTGCTCTACGCTCTGGGAAACGTTAGCGCTGCCTGAGGGCCAAGCTATCCGGATACTGAATGAGGACTGTAGCAGGAGCACAAGCATGTTGGAAACACCTCATGCACTTTAGACTTTTCTTCTTCTTCTCTTCTTTTTCTATTTAATTACACATTCACAGCTATGGAGACAGTGTACAAAGCATTTCACTACATATACAATACATTTGAATTTGATTTGATTTTTCTCTTGGCTTTAGTAGTACTAGTGTAACTAAGTAACTAATGTGTAACTAAGTACATTTACTCCAGTGCTGTACTTCAGTCCAAATGTTGAGGTACTTGTACTTCACTTGAGTCTTTTCTTTTCATGCCACTTTCTACTTCTACTCCGCTACATTTCAGAGAGAAATATTGGACTTTTTACTCCACTACATTCAGCTTTAGTTACTAGTTACTTTACACGTTAAGATTTCTGCACACTAAACACATGTAGTTTCTAAAATCTGATGTTTGATTCTAAAGTAAACTAGCCAACAATATAACGGCTACAAGTCACGCTGAGATGATGAGACCATTAAACACACAACTGGCTGGATCCTTTACTGTTTCTACAATGGGAGGATTCTTCTTTACTTTTAATACTTTAACAACAATTTGTATATTTGTTAACAAAAACAACACCAAAATATACTCAAACCAAAATACAAAAAAAAAATAATTCACTTTAGGGCAAAATACCCTCAAACAAACGAAAGCAGCAACCTCTGTACAAGCTCCTCAAACCCTTTTAACCCAGCCTCACCTAACTGGCACCCACCACCTGTACCGGTGGGTAGAGGGTGAGCCAAACTGAAGAAAATCAAGACACTTGAATGTAGAAAATACCATACCCTGTAGATAAATGGGATTGTTGACATTCCATATATATATACATATATATGTGTATATATATGTGTATATATATATATATATATATATATATATATATATATATATATATATATACACACACACATGTGCTTACACAACCACCAACATAATATCCAAATGTCAATTGCTGCAAAAACGGTTTTACCTATTGGTTTACACTTTAGGATTGCCCACCCCCTCCCTACAGAAAGGACCTAATGAGGCTAAACTGCGTGCACTCTCCTCAATTTATATAGTGAGCAGCGGATCTACCCCCCCACATCCCAGGCCAAAACACTATGAACCCATAAAACCTGCTGAACAGGCCTATGTCAAATAATAAAGTAAGAAATGAACTGAAACAATAACCTACAACATTACACTGAAATTAAGGATTAAGCAGACACAAACAGTATTCATTTGGGGAACAGGGAGAAAGGATGCTTTTTCATATCATAATCATCATCGCTACTGTCAACAAGAAGCCTGCCAGCATCACTGACACCATCAGCATCAGCACATCACTGGAGCTGCAACGATGAGGCGATCGACAGAAGAATACTCCTCAACTATTTTGATAATCAATTAATCATTTTCATGCAGAAATAACAGAAAATGATGTTTTCAGCCTCCCAAATATGGAGATTTCCTGCTGTTTTCTGTCTTGTCAAACTGAATATGTTTTAAACCTACAAACCAACATTGAAAGACGTCACCTTGGACTTTGTATAACCTGGATGGACATTTTTCACTATTTTCTGACATTTTATAGACCAAAACGATTAAGAGAAAATAACCTGCTGATTAATCCATAATGAAAACAATCTTTAGTTGCAGCCCTACGCATCACATCACAGCGGTCAGCTCTCCACTGGGAGTAGGATCATCTCATTACATTTAATTACACATATTGGAGAATATTTCTTATGTTGTTCTCAGTGCAGCATGAGTCACAGTCACAGTCACACACACACACACACACAGTAACACACACACAGACACACACACACACACAGTAACACACACACACACACACACACACACACACACATCATAACATGAAACAACACACACACAGACACACAGGCACGCACGCACACACACATATATCATAACGTGAAACAACACACACACACACACATCTTTTAGTAAACTGTAAATCCATTTCAGTCTCTGCAGAATTTGATTAAATTGCATCGTGGATGTGAAATATAAATACAAACTGAATTTATTGGCAGCTATCTATCTGTCCTTGACCCTGGAGAACTGCGAGTGTGTGTGTTTGTGTGTGTGTGTGTGTTCCTTCATAGTATATCTGTTTCCCACTGTTTTTCTGTATTTTGTGCTCTATTTTTTCGGCTATAGAGGTCTAAGCCGAAGAGAATGTTTTCCCTTGAGTGACAATTCAGGACGCATGCACACACACACACACACACACACACACACACACACACACACACACACACACACACACACACACACACACACACACACACAGAGTTTTCAGAGTGTGTTTGAACCATCTCATGACAAGTCCGTTCATAGAAGTGTGATATATATAGATATATATATCTATATATATCTCTATATATAGATATATTTATATATCTATATATCTATATATATCAGCTAAAAAACTAAAACTGAAATGATTTACATACATTTTTATTTCATTTGTATTAGTTTTCTAACCTGGCAATATAGTCTCAGTTCAGTTTTTCTTGAAGGTTTTAGTTTTAATTTAGTTTTCATTTACAAAAAATATTTGTCACTGCTTATTTTCACTTTACCTTAATAATCCTGCATTGCACAGATGCACCCACACACACACACACACACACACACACACACACACACACACACACACACACACACACACACACACACACACACACACACACACAGTTCTAGGTCAGGGAGTCTTGTTCACGGACGCATTGTTCTGTAAGAAAGCTTGTTTCTAATCTCGTGAATAATATTCACTGGGTCAGATAAAAGCAGCGCCGAGGGCGAAAATAAAGTCTAAAGTCTCACATTTATTAAATTATTTAACACTCATTAAATGAAAAGAGGTCATTCAGGGACAAATCTTTGTTCAGAATAAATCATTCAGACACAGATACTTTCATTAAGCACACATACTGTAGGTGCTGCTTTAAAAATCTCCCGGCTATTTTTAAGAATCCTATTGTTAGGAGAACTTGCCTTGATTATTATGTGCCGTGTGTATGTGTGTGTGTGTGTGTGTGTGTGTAGTGTGTTTATTTCTGGAAGGTGTGCAGCAGCTTTAATCTCAGACAGACCGGAGAAACCTGGAAGTGAGACATGAATAAGAGATGCCCGCCCCCCCACCACCTCCCCTGACTACCACCATCAGGGTCCCATTTGTTCGTCTCCGTTGCTTCAGGACAAAAGAAGTGGAGAGTTTTAATCCAAACCGCAATCTTTTTCCCAATCTTAACTAGTCGTTTTGGTGCCTAATCTTAACTTTCGTCGTGGCAAAATGCTCATATTTTTTGGACTAAATTTAACCGTTATCTCTAAAGAGCAGCAGCTCGCAGTGCTCTGTGCCCGGCTCAAAGTCACCCATTTTCGGCTAAACACATCTACTAACTGCCCCTAAACACATCTACTAAACTGCTCTTAAACACATCTACTAACTGCCCCTAAACACATCTACATCAGCAGTGGGTCAGCAGACTGCTAACGTTAGACCCAGCAGCAGTGGGTCAGCGCACCGCTAACGTTACGGTGCAGATCCACTTGTCCGTGCGACGCTTCTGTCGCGTCGCGCCCCGCTCTATTCCTATGGGTGACGTCAAGCGACTTCAACACTGCTGCAAAGCATTCCGGGAAGGCGGCGCTACATTTGAAAAAATGCTGCGCGTCAAAAAGCTTGCCGATGCCTTTATGCTTTATGCAAATGAATCGCGTTGAACGCGACGCGACTATCCAGTAGAAGTAGACGAAAATCTTTCAAACTGACCTTTGTTGATCTGAAATGAAGACATATTCAGCAACTGCACGGCCTATTTCTCGCTTAAAATGTTTTCAGAAACACATTTCGGTGAACTATTTTTGTAAAATACGAGATCGTATTCTCAACGAGCCGCCATGACACTCTGTTGAAATTCTCGAGTAGACACACCCACGTCACGCGTTCGTTCAATCAGCTGCTGGTTAGGGGCGTGGAGCATCAACCATGGCTATATGACATCGCGACACCACGCGACAGTCGTGTCGCAAAAGTGGATCTGTACCGTTAGACCCAGCAGCAATGGGTCAGCGCACCGCTAACGTTAGACCCAGCAGCAGTGGGTCAGCGCACCGCTAACGTTAGACCCAGCACGCTGTTCAGCTCATTCTCTGTAACCGATGCAGCATAAGAGCACAGCGGAACAAAACAGCAAGCCGGTGTTAGTGTGGCTAATGTTAGCTTGCTAACTCCAGCTTAACGTTACCTCCTCACCACATCGTTCACAAAAAACGAGCCGAATAAAGCTGTCACTCGTGGGGATAGCAGTGTGCTTTGTGTGGATGAAGCATGAAGTTAATTTGACTCATTTAGCGGCCTGCTATCTGCCGCGTAACGTTACTACTCTGCTGCTCGTTAGTCCGGTACTGCAAAACCTCAGCTCCGCGACTTGCCGGAAGTCGGTTTATTATCGGAAGTTTATACGTTACCATGGCAATGGTACACATAAAAATGGCTGCTGCTCTGACCGTTCTGCTACGTTGATTTGAATGGAAATGGCCTTTCTATCCATTTTATTTCTATGATGGAGAGTGTCTTTTTGCTTGTCAATGGTCAAAGTGAAGAGAAACTGGTGGCGAGCCCACTAGTGTGCAAAGCTGGGAAGCGGGGCGAATATGGACACGTACCATTAGGTGACGGCGTCACGGATCACATTCTCCAGGACCACCTTCAGCACACCGGGGGTCTCCTCGTAGATCAGACCGGAGATACGCTTCACTCCGCCACGGCGACATAGACGGTGATCCCCCCTGGGTGTTATCACGGAGAACATTACGCTTTCTGCTAGCCATCCACAACGCATCGATGTACAACGTTACTAGGCCTGTAAGAATTATTACATACTGTAATTGTCTTATTGACAATTTGTTTTTAAATAATTGTAGTTTCTTCATTTAACAATTAATTGCAAACATTAGTTTAGGTCTTGAGTCGTATGACTGACTGGTAATTGTTGGTTTTGTTTAAATATGCTAAATTGTAATGCTATAAGTGATTATTGGTCAGACTATATATTGTTTTATTATTATTTCAAATGTTAGTTTTTGGCACTTGAGCCTAAACGCGTTCACAGCATCAAAAATGATAACGGGGGCAGGGGCACAAGTAAAAAATCTTAAAGGTCCCATATTGTAAAAAGTAAGATTTCCATGTCTTTTATATTATAAAGCAGGTTGAGATGCTATATAAATGCTGTAACAGTATCAAAACACTCATTCCACAGAGAAATGCACACAGTCCGTATTCAGTAATTGTGTCTTTAAACGAGCAGTCAGGACTTCCGTACGGTTGTGATGTCACAACTATACTATATATTGGTAGAAAGTGGTGCTACAGTGCCGTTACAGTCGTTCCCCGGATCCAAAGATGGTGCAGAGACTCCAAGAACACAGATGCGAAAGACCGAAACACTGACCAATCAGAGCAGACTGGGCCTTTTCAGTAAAGGGGGGCTTAAAGCGACAGGCGCTAAAACGGAGCGAATACAGGGTGAATACAGGCACAGTATATTCAGATAGACAGTATGAGAAAAAGAATCTGTTTTTTTTTTAACATTAAAGCATGTAAACATGTTCTAGTAGAAACCCAAATTACATGTATGAACCTGAAAATGAGCATGATATGGGACCTTTAAGAGGCGTTGTTTACTTTATAGATTGTGTATTTGTGTTATTACATTATCTGGGTCACATGACAGTGGTATTTAAACAAAAGATGTATCCTGGAATTTATTAAAAACTTGAAAAGTTATATATTAATAAATCTTTTGAAATTTGACTTAAAGAAACAAATTGTTAATCGCAATCATTTCTGAGAAACTTAATTGTACAGTAAAATGTGGAATTGTTTCAGCTCTAAACGTTACTGCTGCACTGCTTCCTGATTTCCCAAACTACGGTACGGCCGATACCAAATCACAGAACGCGTGTCAAAACAATTGGTGGCGTTAAAAAGGAATTCGCGTTATCGTTATGCCGTTCATTTTGACAGCCCTAGTTATTATTCATATTAATTGCTGCTCCAGCTAACAAAGACAACACGTTAAAAAAATAAGTCAAACATATACGTCTAGATATTTTGAGCAACTGCGAATGGTTTCAGGAGGAAGTCTTGGCTCAGGAAAAAGCGAGAGGGATTGTTGAGTTGGACAGGCTTACCATTGGACACGGCAGAGGACAGAAGACAAGCCTGGGCAGTGTGCAGGCGGACATGGGATGGTTTGGGACCGCTGCCACCGAGCTGGAGAGAGACTCCAGGCTTGGAAGAGAGACTAGAAGCCCCTAAAGGGAAGAGAATATAATATGAGCCCTGCTTTTTCAAATGCAATTCGCAGAAAAAGAACATATCTGGGCCAATCGGGATTACTGAAACACTGGAGAACGAGATGATTAGGAGGCAAAAAGACAACAACTAACGGGCTGGGAGATAAATAGAAGGGTGGACCAGCTGACAGCGTTTTTAGATAGAATGTACTTTCGGTTACACTTTACTTGAATGTATCTACATAAGAGTGACATGACACTGTCATGAACGTGTCATAAACATTATAAACAAGTCATAAACGTTTATGACATAACGTTTCTTTTAGTAAGCGTCATTTGTTTTTTTGTCATGACAAGTTATGGTTAGGGTTATGGTTAGGGTTCTTGTGTCATGACAGTGTCATGTCACTCTTATGTAGAGACCTTCAAGTAAAGTGTTACCGTACTTTCGAGTTGCAGTTAGGTTAGACACACAGTGTTGGCAGAAGTATTCAGATCTTTTAATTAGGTAAAAGTACCAATACCACACTATAAAAATACTCTGTTACAAGTAAAAATCCTGTAAGTATCATCAGGGAAATTAAAGTAAAATGCTCCCATGGGTCGTATTAAATGATAGGAATAAACAACCTATATCGCAGTGTTTCCCACACATTGATATATTTGTGGCGGCCCGCCACACAATCAGTGTTGACCGCCACATTCTCTCTCTCTCTCTCTCTTTCTCACACATAAACACAGCAGACCCGACTGTAAATAGCTCCTCCGTGCAGATAAATTAATACCATTGATTATTCTACACACTCCAATACAGTAATGTAGGTGGCGGTATGAGCCTTAAACTTGGTTTGCGATCCGCTAATTAACACACAGAAGAAGAAGTTGCTTTTTCCCACATTGATCTTTTTCCCCGCACAGACGACGGCTGGAGTCCATCCGGAGTTTAATGGTTAGTATTATGAATTTATTTCCGGTATTTATTCATTTTGTAGAAAGTGAATTCAGGTGAAAAAGACACTTGCCCGAAAGCCGAGATATCTCACTCCAATTACTCGAATTCCTCCGTATTCGTTGATAGGACTTATGGATACCAAAACTCAAGGATCAATCTGAGACGAGAGATTCAAGTTAAGCAAGGTTTACTGAGTCCAGCATAAAAGTGTCAGCTAACCACCGCAAACTGAATCTTAGTCTGTGGGAAACACTGTATCATCGTATGGTTTGGAGGACTTGTTGGTCCCAACGTTTGGCTGCAACATCAATCATCATCAACAAGCATGGAGAGCGGGAAAAAGGTTCATGGTTAGCAATGTGGATCAGGATAAATGCTATTTTCTCCACTGTCACAGTTCAAATGAGCAACACATTGGGCCCTATCCTGCACCTGGCGCAGCGCAAAGCCCGACGCAAGTGTCTTTGCTAGTTTAAGACCGACCCAGTTGTCAGTTTCCCGTCCAGCGCCCACGTGGTTTAAATAGCAAATGCACCTGCGCCCATCTGTGGCCCATGGGCGTGCTGCTCTTACAGGGAGGTGTGTTCAGGTGCATTCTGGGCGTGCTGCTCTTACAGGGAGGTGTGTTCAGGTGCATTCTGGGTGCGCTGCTCTTACAGGGAGGTGTGTTCAGGTGCATTCTGGGAGTATTGCTATCTTGGGGCAGCGGGAAGTGATCGCGCCATTGACCAACAAAAACCTGGTCTAAAGTCAATAACGCAGCATTTCATTGTTATTTTAACAGCAAATTAGTAAAATGCTCCTAGGATCGTGCACAGCGCACGCACACTATGCTTGTTACACACACAGGGACGCACAGCAGTACACACACATGCAGGGGATTACATATAAAAATATTACGGTGCAAATCCTCCATCATAACAGCAATGCTCCAAGGTCCAAACGCGCCTGGCTTTTAAAGGAAATGGGAGATGATCTCTGATTGGTTGATTGCATGTTACACCCAAAACACACCTCTGATTAATGAAAACACTAAGGACAACCCTTTAGAACCCTTTTTCCGCCGATAAACTAGAAAAAGTGGATTTGGACACGCCCTAAACGCGCCTGCGCCAGGCGCTTCACGCCGTGCGCTTAGATGGTTAAAATATATTTTATTATTTTATATCTTCTCGTAGCTTTTTGACCGTATGGTTCATGGGAACAGGTTGAACTGAGAGGATGAGATCTCTGCCAGGCAGTAAGAATGTCTGTCGTGGTCACTGCTGCTTCCTGTCTCCACGGGGACGCTCTTGTTTTCTTGTTATTCCCCAATGACTTCCTGCTCTCTTCTTTCTTTCTCCCCCCCCCCTCTCTCTCCTTCTCTCTTGTATTTTCCTCAGTCTGCATTTCAGCCACTTGAGTCATCCCCGTCTGCTATCACACAGACTCCCCAGCTCTCTTCCCCCTCCTCAGCTAAACCCATCCTCCGTGAGTCCCTTGTGAGCCGACAGTCTTTCACCTCGATCCCTGCCCCGCGTCTCCCTCTCTCGCCTGCTCTCAGCCTGCATCATTTCCTCCCTGTCAACCTCCACCACACTCCTTCCTCCTCCCCTCTCTCCATTCTTCTCTTTGACAGATATTGCTTGACACATTTGACTGACGAGCCATATTTATTTGTCTTGTCTTATTCTCTGTTTTAGTCTGCTTTGAATTCCCCTAAAGATCCCTTTCGCTCTCCATTTAATTTCTCTCCGTCTCTAGCCCCTCACTCTCTTCCTTTCTCTCTCTCACCCCCCACTTCTGTGCGTCTCAGCGGTGAGCGGCTCGTCAATAATTCACGCCATCTCTAATCTTAACTTGTAAATAGTTAATCAGGAGCAGAGCTGCAGGGTGACTCCTGCTTTCTGACACCCTGAGTCGGTTTCTCTCTCCCAGTTTTGATGTGATTCTCCCGCATGTTCTCTGTCTGCACAATGCAGACCTTTCTGTTGTTCTAATCAGATTAGTTTCATTATCATTTATGTTCTACATCAGTTAATCGCTAATATTCTCTCTTATTCTGTCTCTCTTTAACCTAACCTCCAGCGCATACTGTCAAGTAGGGACCTCGTGTAATAATGAATTTGCACTTATTAGCCGGGAGCCAAATAATGTTATTTTTAATTTATTGTTTTGTCCCTGTTCACAGTTTGATAATTAACTACAATTAAAACACAACCAACCAATCGGTCCTGCGAGAAATTAAGTCTGTTTACAACAGCAGATATGTCTTGAGAGAAAAAAACACATTATACCACTCTGATTATGTTCTTTTATTACCATATTTAGGAAATCAACTAATCCGGCCAGTCTCAAGATAGCCTGGATGCCAGCCGAACTTAGCCCCGCCCACAACATTTGAGGTTGGGAAGTTGGGTCTGGACTTGATCCATTGATCCAATTCATTTACAACAAAGATGGCTGTCATCGCGTCTGTTATAGAAAATATCAACAGCGCTTAAATTTTAAAAGAGGAACAGAGAACCGTGATCACGTATATATACACATTGCCACACACCACAGAAACTGCCGCCTCTGGCTTTGCTCTGTCGAAGCCTGTCTTTGACTTGCAGCTTCTGTGACGTCTGTCTCCGTTGCTCTGATTGGTTGGAGGTCTATCCAATTGTGCAGAGGCATTTTCTTTCCTGGTTTGGTTGAAACACGCCCCATAATCCTAGCCCAATGGAGCAGTATCAGACTCAGATTCAGATTACAATCTGAGTATGACGACGTTAGGCTATCTCAAGAAGTTGTACGTGAACATTTAAACTGAACAAGTCCTGCGAATGAAACAAGAAAATACTTTGTCGGTCCCCGCCCTCTAAAACGCTGCAAAGGCCATCATTTGTTTGTGTCTTTCAAAACATTTGACTGTTTACTTATTGTAAATCTGTAGGGCTGGATTCGTTCTGTGTGTAGGTGTTCGATTTTCAATTTAGAAATTTGAATATTTGTGCATGCAGGCTGAAATTTATTAGGGTGTTTTGTTGGTATTACGCCGCTAGCTGCTGGCTAATAATGCAGCGCTATGTCGTCCATCTCAGCCGAGAACAGAGAAATGTAGAGTTACAAGCGAGCAGTCTCACAGTTGTAGAAGTGTGTCTGTATATACTTTAGCAGCCTGCTGTTGCTTTCAAGCGATTTGATTAAGGTAAATATATATATATGAACGTTCATAACGTTAACGCTCTAGTGAGGCACCGGCTGGCTGAGCATTCATTCACAAACACTGTGTCGGTCGTCACTCATCAGACAGTCCAGCAAAAGCGCAGGTCTTTCCATTAATTTTGAATGCCTGCAGCAAAAAGTTAAGTCTGAATTTACTTTTGGAGAAAAGCAACCCGACGCCACCCTTCCATGGAAAATAAAGTAGTCTATATCAACGACGTTCCACTTCTGGGATTGCTCCGGTGCCGCAGGAAATTCCACCGATGCATGTCTTTTTCGCCGATGTCCGTTTTTCCTTCCTCTTTCTTTATGTTGGCGTTCTAACCTCCGGTGGATTTGTGAGGACTATGGTTAACTGCTCCTCAGATCTCTGCAGGGTAAATCCAGACAGCTAGCTAGACTATCTGTCCAATCTGAGTTTTCTGTTGTACAACTAAAACTACTTTTGAACGTCCACATGTTCCACCAAAACAAGTTCCTTCCTGAGACTATTTAGCAGAGGCTCCGTGCCTCCATCCGGAGCTTAGCACCGCCCAAGGCGATTGTGATTGTGACAGAGCAAAGGCTTCATTTCCCCTCATCACGGCAGTAGTTGCATATCGTACTGCCCTCTTGTCGTGGGACGTGCCGACGTGTAAGGGTGAGCGTATTGTGTCACTTCCGGTGTTCCCGTGTTACAAACGCTAGTTTGCTGCTCCGGCAAAAACTTACTGAACTCTGCTTCACTGTTTAAATTAGCGGCTATTTGCCTGGATTGCATTTGAATTACAATTGTTTTACTCAAGCACTTATACTTAGCCTCACTTACAGTGACTGACTCGCTGAATTTACAATTGTTAAAACACTTGTTAGCTACTTTAGCTTAGCCATTAGCAATGGCTAATTCCTCTCCCTCTCCTGCTCTCTCTTGCTCTGTGTGTCAAATGTTTAGCTATTCCTCTGCCTCCTTTAGTGATAATGATACATGTAATAAATGTAGTATATTCGCTGTTTTGGAGGCAAGGCTTAGTGAATTTGAGTCACGGCTCCGCACCATGGAATCAGAATCGTATGCTTCCGTAGCTAGCCAGCACCATGTAGTTAATGCGGGCCAACATACTGTAGCTTCTGTAGCTTCTGCTAGCTGTCCCCGGCAGACCCCGAGCAGCCCGGGCGAGTGGGTGACTGTCCGAGGGAGCGTAAGCGTGTAGATCTAGACCCGGGGAGTGCACATGATGACGCGGCTCTAAACCGGAGCGTCTTCGCCTCTCTAACAGTTTCTCCCTACTCAGCGATACACCCGCTGAGAAGCCAGTTCTGGTTATTGGGAGCTCTATACTGCGATATGTGAAGCCAGCGGCCCCGGCCTGCGTAGGCCTACCTACGGTCATATGTGTCCCCCGGGGCTGGAGCGGGCGATATAGAAACCCATCTAAAGCTGCTGGCAAAAAGAACCGTAAATACAGTAAGATCATACTTCCACGTGGGTAGTAGTGCGTAAATCGGGGGATCACTAAAATGAATGTTGGGTCACTTTGTGCATACGCAAAAGACAATGTCGGACTCAGTAGTTTTCTCTGGACCCCTGCCAAACCTGACCAATGATGAAATGTACAGCCGTACGTCATCCTTCCACCGCTGGTTGTCGGGTGGTGCCCAGCTAATGATGTGGGCTATGTGAATAACTGGAGGGCGTTCTGGGGAAAGCCTGGTCTGATTTAGAGAGACGGCATTCATCCCACCTGGGACGGTCCCGCGCTCTCATATCAAAAATCTGAACGAATTTATCAGACATAAACCATGACAACCCAAGTTTGATATTAGTAATCAGAGGTGCAGTGCTACGCCCTCTGTGCTTCCGTTGGAGCAGTCGCCCACTCATAGTCTAATAAGCACGGTGTCTGTCCCCGGCTCAGATCGGTTAAATCAAAGGTAAACAAAGGTGCGCTATACTTAACAACCTAATTGGAATTAAAACGACTGCAATAGAACAAAATAGGAAAATTAGATGTGGACTATTAAATATTAGATCTCTGTCTTCTAAAGCAGTATTGGTAAACGAGTTGATATCAGATAATAAAATTGATTTATTTTGTCTTACTGAAACCTGGCTGGGCCATGAAGACTATGTTAGTCTAAATGAAGCCACTCCTCCCGGCCATATTAATACTCAAATTCCTAGAGGCTCAGGCCGGAGGGGGGGAGTTGCAGCCATCTTTGATGCAAGCCTGTTAATTACTCCTAAACCTAAATTACATTATAACTCATTTGAAAGTCTTGTTCTTAATCTTCAACATCCAAAATGGAAAACATTACAGCCAATTATATTCGTTGTTATTTACAGGGCTCCAGGTCCGTATTCTGAATTTTTATCTGAATTCTCAGAGTTTTTATCATGTTTAGTCCTTAAATCAGACCAAGTACTTCTTGTAGGTGATTTTAATATCCATGTGGACGTTGACAATGACAGTCTTAGTACTGCTTTCAACTCATTACTGGATTCAATCGGTTTCAGTCAGAGTGTGCACAAGGCGACGCACTGTTTTAACCACACCCTCGACCTTGTGCTGGCATATGGTATTGAAATTGAGGATTTAATAATATTTTCGCAGAATTCGGTATTATCAGATCATTCTTTAATCACTTTCGAATTCTTACTACCTGATTATATTAAATTAGATAAAAGCTCCTACACCAGATGCTTATCTGACAGTGCTATAGCTAAATTTAAAGAAGATGTTCCAACAGCATTTGACTCTATGTCATGCCTTAACATAACAGAGGACCTGTATGTTAACCTCAGTCCCTCTCAAATTGATGCATTTGTAGACGGTGTTACGACATGCCTACGGACGACCTTAGACTCCGTGGCTCCCTGAAAAAGAAGATGATGAAGCAAAGGAAATTAGCACCTTGGTATAACTCCCAAACTCGAATTAAAACAAATCTCGCGAAACCTGAATCGTAAGTGTGGCGGTTCCACCAAGGTGGAAGAATCTCGTTTGGATTGGCAAGAAAGTCTCAAAACCTATAGGAAGGCCCTAAGAAAGGCCAGATCAGACTATTACTCATCACTAATAGAAGAAAACAAGAACAACCCAAGGTTTCTTTTCAGCACTGTAGCCAGGCTGACAGATAGCCACAGCTCTACTGAGCCATCTATTCCTCTAGCTCTGAGTAGTGATGACTTCATGAGCTTCTTCAATGATAAAATTACAACAATTAGAGATAAAATTCATCACCTTTTACACTCAACTTCTAATGGTTCACCTTTAAACGCAGAGTCGTTAGAAATAAAGACTAGTCTCGACATATACTTAGACTGCTTTTATCCTATAGACCTTCAACAATTAATGTTAAAGATATCCTCAGCTAAGCCATCTACCTGTCTCTTGGACCCCATCCCACTACTCAAAGAAGCATTACCTGTGGTTAACACTTCATTACTAGATATGATCAATATGTCTCTATTAACAGGTTATGTACCACAGTCATTTAAAGTAGCTGTGATAAAACCTCTTCTGAAAAAATCCACCCTGGATCCTGAGGTCTTAGCAAACTATAGACCTATATCTAACCTTCCTTTTCTATCCAAGATCCTTGAGAAGGTGGTTGCTAATCAGCTATGTGATTTTCCACATAGCAATAGTTTATTTGATGACTTTCAATCAGGATTTAGAAAGAATCATAGCACAGAGACGGCACTGGTGAAAATTACTAACGACCTTTTAACTGCTGCAGACAAAGGTCTTGTCTCCATTCTTGTTTTACTAGATCTTAGTGCTGCATTTGACACTATTGACCATTCAATCCTGTTACAGAGATTGGAACACTTGGTTGGCATTAAAGGAATTGCTCTGAGTTGGTTTAGGTCCTATTTCTCAGATCAATCTCAATTTGTGAATGTTAATGATAAATCCTCCAAGTACGCTAAAGTTAGCCATGGGGTTCCTCAAGGCTCAGTGCTTGGACCAATTCTATTCTCCTTATATATGCTTCCTCTAGGCAATATTATTAGAAAACACTCAATTAACTTTCACTGTTATGCGGATGACACCCAATTATACTTGTCAATCAAACCAGACGAAACCAGTCAGCTAGCTAAATTTCAAGCGTGCATTAAGGATATAAAATCCTGGATGACCTATAATTTTCTGATGTTAAACCCTAACAAAACTGAAGTTATTGTGCTGGGCCCTAAACACATCCGAACTTCATTATCTAGAGATATAGCTACTCTGGATGGTGTTGCCCTGGCCTCCAGCACCACTGTTAGAAATTTAGGAGTTATCTTTGATCAGGATATATCCTTTAATGCCAATCTAAAACAAACCTCAAGAACAGCCTTTTTTCATCTTCGTAACATTGCCAAAATTAGGAATATCCTGTCTCAAAACGACGCTGAAAAACTAGTCCATGCATTTGTTACTTCCAGGCTGGACTATTGTAATTCCCTACTGTCGGGTTGCTCAAATAAGTCTCTTAAGACTCTCCAGCTGATCCAGAATGCTGCAGCGCGTGTTCTCACAAGAACTAAGAAAAGAGATCATATTTCTCCTGTATTAGCTTCTCTGCATTGGCTTCCTGTTGAATCCAGGATTGAGTTTAAAGTCCTTCTCTTGACCTACAAAGCTCTAAATGGTCTAGCACCATCATATCTAGAAGAGCTCCTAATACCCTATTGTCCCACTAGAGCACTGCGATCCCAGAATGCAGAGTTACTGGTGGTACCTAGAGTCTCTAAAAGTAGAATGGGAGCTAGAGCCTTCAGTTATCAGGCTCCTCTCCTATGGAACCAGCTCCCGATCTGGGTTCAGGGGGCAGAAACTGTCACCTCATTCAAGAATGAACTTAAAACTCTCCTATTTGATAAAGCTTATAGTTAGGGAGTGAGGAGTTGCAGTGTTCACCTAACTGGCCCAACTGCTTCTCTTCATAATTGTTAGATTAATAATACATAACAAAGTAGAGGGAGGCAGGCCAGCCAAGCCAGATCCGGCAGGGGGAGAGTTCTAAGCCCGAAAAAGCTACCTCTCCTTATGACCTGTCTCTCTTAGTTACCTGTTATAGTTACGCTGTTATAGTTCTAGACTGCCGGGGGACTTCCTTCCTTTGACACACTGAGCTGCTCTCTCCTCTCCCTTTCTATTATTGTTTCTATTACTGTTACTATTACTATTACTATTTGTGTGCAGCCCGTCCCAGAAATGCTTGTTACTAATCCTAGCTTCTGGGGAGTTTTACTGGAATTGTTGGAATTGTTGGGGCTTTGTAAATTATAGAGTGTGGTCTAGACCTACTCTATCTGTAAAGTGTCTCGAGATAACTTATGTTATGATTTGATACTATAAATAAAATTGAATTGAATTGAATTGATTGGTTTAAAGAAATGCCAATAAACCAGAGCACGTTTCTCTCCCATTCAGGAATGCTGTGTGGACTAGCCAGACCTTCCTCCGCAGCGCTGTGGACGAAGGTCTGGCAAAGCGAGACTAACAATAATGTAACCGGAGATCAGACTCGTCTGTCTGTATCGCAGCATGAGAGTCCTGGTAACGTTTCTGTAAAGGGGAAACATCACTGTATGCACTGTGGAGGTAAGAAACCAAACACATGCACTGAACTGCTGGGGAGTTTGTGTAACAACAGGGGACTGTGTCCTGCAACGACAAAGCAAAGTCGCTTCATCTCTTTTTCTACACAACCTTCACGTGCGGTCGGAAATTTTGACAACCCCCCCACCCGGGGTTAGGCTTACATTCCATATGTAGTCCATTTCTACTGGATAATAGGTTGGGTGTAACTGGCTAACAAACTGCGGAGAAAGGGGGATAAAATCTGAAATGTGGGAACATAGGGCCTAATTTTGGAAAAAAAATCTAAGAAATGTGGGAACATAGGGCTGTGGGAACATAGGGCCAAAAACATTTGTACAAAACACAATCACAGATGACTAACAATCTAATTTGCAGTTAAAAATAATGTTACTGAAATATCAGATTTGCATCGGATAGAAAAACAGATTCTCTCTGCAATTGCTACTGTTTTAATTTAATATGGAATGACATGTAGTATGAATAAAGTAAAAGCAGCATTGTTCTGAAAATTGCATTTGTAACATTTTAAGTGTGATTTAGAAAAGCAAAGATTTGTGTTGCCCCAATCCTTGCAAAAATCGTCACATCCCAAAAGTCAATTGCAGCTGAGAAAAACAATGATTAGGTTTACATGCACAAAATACTCTGGTTTCTGCCCTTATTCAGAAAAAGACCATATTCCTCTGTTTGCCTGGGTAATGGAAGAGAATATTCCACTAATATTCCCGTTAACATGAAGCCGAGTAAAACAGGTGGTTTTCAAAGTGTCCCAGTGGTGGAGGACATGTTGGAGCGTGTGAACACAGCGTCCCTCTTTCATTCCTTTAACCAGCTTCTAGAAAAGTGGAATTTGAAGTCTCTGATAATGTTTAAAAGTAGCTGTCTTCTTATTGGGTCTGCCACCCTACAAACTGTCGGCTGGTTGGTTTGTGTACAGTAACCATAGCAACGCACATGCTGACCGTACGCCGTAAACATGCGAAACTGCAGTAAAAACCCAGATGGAGACGCAGATTCTGAATGCGATGTATACATGTTCAAAGAATGCCTCTAAAACCTGAATAATACCAGACTATCACATGACTTACCCTACAGTCACATTAGCTACAACAGACAGCGAGAAAGCAACAGGCTGCCATTCATTTTCAATGGGAGTGGCCGTTTGCCAGCGATGAGCTTGCCGCTGCCACGAGCAAGGCAGGGCCGAAATAGACAAGAAGTCTATATTATGCAAATGCTGAGCGATGCAACAAAGCGACTGCCAATCGGAGTGAAGGCAGCGTGAGGGCAGCGTCGTACAGTTCAGAATAATAGCAGTCCAACATCACTAACCTCATAAATCAAATTTTTTTGGTAGAAGTGATATTTCTACATGGCAAATAATTTACTAGTAAGTGTTGTAGAGTCATAGAAAACCAACAGACTCAAAAGTCATGACATGCAGGCTGCTCATTCTGTGTAATTGAATCTGTAATTGAAAGGGGCATGTTCAAAATAATAGTAATTGTTGTGGTCACTTAGTGAGGTGATTGATTCTGTGAAGTCACAGGCGTCAGTTATGGCCCATATTTAAGGAAGGAAGGAAGCAAATGTGTGTGTGTGTGTGTGTGTGTGTGTGTGTGTGTGTGTGTGTGTGTGTGTGTGTGTGTGTGTGTGTGTGTGTGTGTGTGTAGCAAAATGGGTCGTTCCAGTCATTGCTCTGAGGAACAGCGACTTTTATTAAAAAGTTGATTGGCGAGGGGAAAACATATAAAGAAGTGCAAAAAACTATAGGCTGCTCAGCCAAAATGATTTCAAATGCCTTGAAATGGCATCCAGAGCCTGAACGACGTCAACTACCATTCGAATGGATCGAAGAATAGCCAAAATGGCAAAGACTCAACCAATGATCAGCTCCAGGAAAATCAAAGAAGACTTAAAGTGACCTGTGAGTACTGTTACAATCAGAAGAAGGCTATGTGAAGCAAAGCTATCAGCTAGAAGCCCCTGCAAAGTCCCACTGCTGAAAAAAGGCATGTACTGAATAGGTTGAAATTTGCCAAAGGACACATTGACTGGCCAAAGGAGAATTCTGTGGACTGATGAGAGCAAAATTGTTCTTTTTGGGTCTAGGGGCCGCAGACAGTTTGTCCGACGACCCCCATGCACTGAATTCAAGCCACAATACTGTGAGACAGTAAAGGATGGTGGTGCAAAAATCATGTTATGGGGATGTTTCTCATACTGTGGTGTTTGGCCTATTTATCGCATACCAGGGATCATGGATCAGTTTCAATACATCAAAATACTTGAAGAGGTCATGTTGCCTTATGCTGAAGAGGAAATGCCTTTGAAATGGGTCTTTCAACAAGACAATGACCCAAAACACACCAGTAAACGAGCAACGTCTTGGTTCCAGATGAACAAGATTGATGTTATGGAGTGGCCAGCCCAATCCCCAGACCTCAATCCCATAGGTGACATCAAAAATGCCGTTTCAGATGCAGATTGTAGTCCAAATCTGAGACAAAACCCAGTAATGCATCAGTAATTCAATGGTCCTGGGCTGGAATACCTGTTCACAGGTGCCAGAAGTTGGTCGACTCCATGCAACACAGATGTGAAGCAGTTCTCAGAAATAATGGTTATGCAACTAAATATTAGTGCAGTGATTCAAAGTAAAGCAAACCCTTGAGACATGTTTCAGTTCATACAGTAAATGTTTGAGTTTGTAAAGAAAAATGCAAAAACTGCTATTTTTTTGAACAGCCTAATATTGTAGCTAATGTGACTGTAAGGTCAATCAGAAAATACTATATTAGGAAAAAGGTCTTATTCTGAATATCCAACCAAAATATGTTTACATGACCTGTATCAAGTTCAGATTATTGTAATATGTATCTCATATAATATATATAATATATTCTCAATTGCCAGCTCTATCTCCACAGCACTGTGAAGAAAGGTCTGGCTACACCACATATGCATTCTGGGATAGGAGAAGAAAATGCTCAGGGTTGTTTGCGTTTCTTTAAACCAATCCCAATGGTCTTGGGCGGTGCTAAGCTCCGGACACAGCGATGGTGGCTCTGCTAAATAGTCTCAGGAAGGAACTTGGTGGAACATTTATATACAATATTGAATAAAGTTAACTGTTGACACAATCCAGTACCGTGAGCTATTTAAATTAGCTGATACATGTGAAACCTCATTGACTCTTACCAGTGTATCTCCATGTGTACTTCGTCCATCAATCGGTCCCAAAACGTCCCAGTTAGAGAGGAAATCCCCTAAACATATTCTTTATAAATCTTTACAATCATTCCCTGAAAGAACCAAGCAGGTCTGCCTTGTTGCACCGTCCACATCTTCTTCAGAACTTGACATTTTCAGCGTGTAGCTCGTTAGCTTGAAGTTTGTTGTTGTTTCCCGAAGAGAACGGAGTTTGGGAATGAGAATGGCAACCCACATAGAGCAGCAGTGGAGGGACATCCGCGAAAAATATCTGGCGGCGATTATCACTGCATGAAAAGTGGGATTTTCGTCAGTATGCGGCACTGTAGATTGTCGTGGTACTTCAGGTTTCCGACTGCACACAGCAATTTACAGGCAACACCGAAAATTGCCGTGAATTGTCGGAAATTGCCGTGGGCCTTGCTTGGCAGTTGTCCCCCCATGACCCCCCCTCCCTCTAATCTAGGGAAGGCTTTAACATGTAAATGAAATGCTGTGAGCTATACAAATGCAAATCAGGGTAGCAGCAGAGGGAGTTTTACCCCAGGTGACATTTTTCTAAAAGGTATTAACTTAATTTTAAGAAAATCTCTTGAAATAGATCAGACTCAGGCCACGTCCACACGTACCAAAACAATCTTTTTTTTACCCGTCTTCCCTGGATTCGTTTCAAGAATAGTTGCGTCCAAACGAATCCATTTGTAAATGACTCAATACGCTACTTCATATGCCTGGGATATAGGCGGTGCTGTTTCTGCTACAGAAATTCACCAAAAAACGGAGAAGAAGAGCATAGTCACTTCCACTTCCCATCATAACATGACTAGCTAGATTATAACTTTCTCTTAATACATCCGTGGACTATAATAACTTTCACCACTGCTCATTTTATAAAGGCCGCCTCAAGAAAACGTGTCTTTGTTTACATTGTATAATGTGCTGTTGGATTGCTTTTTATTTCGCATGATTGCAGCGCGCTAACGTTAGCACACCAGCGCGCTAACGTTAGCTAGCTCTAACATCGGCAGTCAAACAAACATCAATGATCCATGAATGATGTCTTTTTAATAATCTATACGTTTTTCTTGCAGTAGCCTTTCTACAATAAGCCGTGGTAAAAGTTACTATAATCCTTTCAAGGAGTTGATAAGCAGACAGATTAGCTAGCTAGTTGATAAATTGTCTACTTCCACTTTATAAACCGATAGCCATAGCAGCTAACATTAACGTTACTTTGCTGCTGGAGCGGTCAGCTGCTTTAGTGATGTTTAACGTTGGCTACATAACGTTAGCAATATATCTTGTGTAGAATCCAGAGGGAAGGGTCAGGGAGCAGAGACACAGTATTTAGATGAAGTGAGCTGGTTTGACCATGGAGATGGGACATGCTCGCTTAGCTTCACCGCAGTTGTGTGCGTCAGCGGCCGTGGGAGAGGGTGTAAAAGAGGGGTGTGGCGATGACATCATCAATACGGATTCGTATTCACCATCCATACGAAGCCAAACGAGAGCTGTTTTCGGATTTTTTCATCCTGAGACCAGGTTTCAAAAAAGTGCGTTTTCAGGCAGTGCGTTTGCAGGATTCGTCTGGACGGTTGGCCCAAATGATGCAAAACATGTGCGTTTGCACAAAAAAACGCTTCCGTGTGGATGGCCCCTCAGTATAGCTTAATTGTAGACTCTTCAATTTTAGCTTGAATTGATTTATTTAATGAAAGTATGCTAGATTAACTACTGTGTATGTCATTAGCAGTGACCAATGTTATGTCAAAAAGATACACAAAATAATTTATTTCAACAATTAGTTTTGATCAGGCTTTGCCACAAAGGTAAAATGTGCATTCCATGATTCATTCACAGTCTCCTAGAGCTCAACCACTGAGCATAGTGACATGACTACAGTGACCTTTCTTTTGTCTTGCTCATCCAACATTGTCTGGTGGAAAGAGAACTCTTTCTGCTGACACCAGAATGTGCTTCACATAAAGCATATCAGCTTTGTCATTGCATGACAAAGTCCCAACCATTTGTCTTCTTAAAATACTGGCAAATTCAGCACCATATTCACATGTCCATGGCATATGAAGCTGTTGGCTCTGCTGAAATGGCCTCATAATCCAGACTTCAATTGTCCTATTATTAAACTTTCCCAGTATTCCATTATAACTCACTGTAATTCACCTCCACACCAGTGTAGTATATTTCTCTGCCTACCCTCATTTGTTTCGATAAAAGAGAGGGGGGGGGGGAAAAAAAACTTCAGAAATATGGGAATATTTCAGGCCAACTGGTAAAAGAGTTATCTGTACACTCTGTCAAACTTCACTTGGAAACACACAGGAGTTGTTCGAGACGTTTGGAGCGTTTTTTCTCTCCTCCATGTCACCTCCGGGGCTCCAAAGATGCGCTCACAGAAAAGAAGACAACGTAAGTATATGATTATTAATGAAACGGCGAGCTAGTCTGTATTGTTTATTGTTGAGAAGTACAATGACTGTATTTGGATGTTAAACAGGCTACTTAGACTTGGCAGTAATGTTTTAATCCCCACCAAGTTTAAACGCGAGCAGCACAGAGCTGTGTGTCTGGCTGCTTTCAGCGCCATTCATTACAGAGCTGAGAGGGTGAGTTGTTTTATAAAAGTATATTTTTCTTGTCTCGTAATTTACAGGAAGCAGTTCGCCGTCTTCACAACTCTGAGACAAACTGTAGCAGGCGCTACGAACCAGGGCAAGGGTAAGATTTAAAGAATATGCTTTCATTGAATGAATTTCATTAATTCTTCTGTATAAGGACATAGATACGTTAATAGATACTGATCTTAACCATAGTTTTTTTTTTTTTTTTTACAGACTAACCTCGCCTCATAACGAGGCTGTGACCTATATTTGCTCGGAGCTGTCTGCAGGTCCAGATTTACATGACGCTGATAATGACGCCATTGTGTGTAAGTAATTTTTACTTTTTTTTTTTATCTTTCCTTGTTTAATTTTACTGTGACTTATGTTTTTTTTTGTTTTTTTTATTCATACCACTCTCATATAATTGTTTTCCAGCTGCCTGTAAGACATATTACGAGACAGCAGCAGGAACTTCAGCTAGAAACAACCAGATGTGGCATCGCGGGCAGAAGCTGTGAAGAGTTCAGCTCGGAGTCGGTCGAGAAGAAAAGAGGGTAAGATTAGATCCGTTTTTGGTCAATGTGAATATTTTTCAGGTGCATTCATATATGTGTCCGTCGCGCAGTACTGATTGTCTTTATTGATTGACTTTACAGCTGCTGGAAGCGAGACAAAGTGTGCTGGCTGCGGGTGAGGTGGTCATTTGGAAGTGTGCCACCATAGACCTGATGATCCAAAATACAGGACAACGCACCACAGACGTCTAAATGGACCGAATTCAGACCGAATGCTGTCGGTTACCTACAGCTCTGAGCCGGCCGCGGGTTAGGTGTGGACGGTGCTGCTTTGTTGTGTGCCGATGCTTTGTACTCAGTTTTTTTTCTGTTTGTGTTTTGTGTCAATAAAGCTCTATCTTTGAATAAACAGCACGTTCCTGGCAAATCATTTTTCTTAGGATAACCGTGACATGAATATACAACATAGCATATATGAAATAAATACATATATATAATTTTATTATTATAATAATGGCCCAGGGTGACCAATAGCCTAACCCATGACAGACCTGCCAACCAATCACGAGAGATTTTTCTTGTTTAAAAGTAGTGGTTTCATCCAATCCTGAGTGAGGAAATTCCAGCCGGGCCAGGCGCCTATTCATATTCTAATTAGATCCATTAGCTCCTCCGCGGGGGCTCTCCACATACGTCATGGTTGGTTTCCGACAATATGTGGCACAGACGAACGTGACGTTCACAGCCTTTAAATTGTCGATAACTGCTGAAAATTAGGGGGATTTCCGGGCGTTTACAGGCATTTATGGGGACGGAAATCCCACTTTTCATGCAGTGTATCCTGGAAATGTACTGTCGTTGATCCAGACTATATTCCAAATAATAGTGGAATATTGGAGTGCATGTTAACATACTCAAAAACAGCGTGCTGGTCAGGGAACCTTAATGTTCACGATAGTACAGTAGGAAATCTTATCATACCATCGTTACTTATTCTTTCACAGACAGTTTAAATTACTGAACATCTCTATAATTTTCACAAGCCACCAGTCTTCCCCCAGACGATGTTAGTCCTGTGCAAAAAGGGTCTTTTTCTGTACTTGGCTCTGTCAAGTTTGATTCACTAGCTTGCTCTTATCAAATCCTACTGAGGGTGCAGAAAGCTAAATATGTAAAGGCAACAACACTAATTTGACAGGCTACAAAGAAAAATACAAGCTGGAGGGTAAAGTCGCCTTCACAGAATCAAACAAATTGTGGTTTGTAGAGTTTTACTTGTATTAAATTATGGAGCTTACATGTTTTCTATGCTCTTGCTCATCTCTCTCTCCCACCTCTTTTTCTGTAACTTGTTTTTCACCGTTTGAATGTCAGCATGGGCTGAATCATTCCGTTTTTCGACATCTCGGCTACATCTATAAATCTATTTGTCTCAATCTTGCTTCGCTCTCCTCCTCTCACTCTTATGAATTCAAAACAAAATATATATATATATATATATATATATATATATATATATATATATATATATATATATATATCACTGCCACCAGAGGATGGAAAACCTGTTGCAATATACTCTCTCAACTGAGGCGATGTTTCCCCCCCCAGACAGTTTGACATTTACATTTTAGGGCATCTACCTGCCTGCCATAACAACACTGACTTTTAGACTGAGTGCAGCAGTGGACTCTATGACTCAACAAACTGAGGAAGAATTTAAAATCAAACATTATGTGACACATTTTAACATCAGCTGATTAGTAGTTTTTTGTAGGTGTGAACCAACGTATAAAAATGTTTCAGCAACGATTGGATGGATTGCAATGACATTGTATAAAGCAGTTTCTGCTGCCCAGAGGACAAATCCTAACCCACTGACTTTTTATCTAATCTTTGGCTGCAGATACATCCTTCTAGTCTCGCTATCACCAGACCAAGCTCAATCTTTTAAGATTCAACATTAGTCTGGGGAGTCTGCTCTGTATCTTCTACTGCACACGAGGCGTGATCAACGGGCATAGTTCAAATGACTCTGTACGCAACTGGATAGTCCTTCAACCAATCAGACCAACGATCCGGGTGACTTTGCAGAAGCGACACGAAAACTCCAGGCAGGAAACGTGTCAACAGACATGCTGGTTTGTAACAGCAGCGGCCCCAACGGGTTGCTGCGCTTCGGTGGCCGCCATGTTGAATGTAAACAAAAAGCTGCTTGCCGTCGCTTCTCTATTGTCATCGTGTTAAACCCGCCAATAGCGCGCCAGGTGGATAAGCCAGTTTATCATTGGTCCCCGCAGATTGGTAACGGAAGAAGGATAGAACAATTTACAGGTTTCCAGCCTGAGCTGCAGGGCGAAGTCAAATCGCCGGCAGATCGGGCTGGGTTTACCCAGTCTACCATCCTTCATAACCTAACCTTAAAAGGTATACTATTCACGTTATAGCTCCAAAAAGCCTCCCCAAACTTTCTCATAGTTAAAGTGATGGTTGGGAGTAATTTCACCGTAGGCTGCTTTGCACCTTGACCTCGAGCCAAACCTTGTTATAACGTTGGTGGAGTTAGCGTTATCAGCTGGTTAGTTTAGTGCAGGCGCTAATGGATCCATGTTTGTATCTCGTAAAGTACCCTACTAATAATTCCACCAATAATGATACCAAACATCTACACTAGTACAAATAGTTTCTGTACTTATAAAACGAGGCATTAGAAAGTTTGTAACTACACCAGAAGGATATTTAAATAACACTTGCCTGATGGATACTCCTCTTGGCTGATACTGCGCTATTGCGCAAGATCACGCACAGAGCACAACATCTATTGCCGGAAAAGACTACTGGAGAAGAAGATCCAAGAAGCGAGTGAACAGCAGAAGCAGCTACTGCAGCGTGAGGCTGTTGCTGCAATTTTGTTAATTTTACCGGAAAAAACACTTATTATTAGATGAGGAGCCTACAATCAAAATAATGACGTTACTGTCTGTGTCTATGTCTGACCTGGGCTGGCACATGTTCACGTTAAAAAGCGCGTGCGCGTGCACGAGCACTACGGTCACCCTATGATAACGCTAACTCGACCAACGTTAGAACAAGGGAAAAAAAGCTTATGGGGGGTTGTTTGGCTCGAGGTCAAGGTGCAAAGCAGCCTAAGGTGAAATTACTCCGAACCATCACTTTAACTATGATTATTCAAAACCATAAACTGTACAAGAGAAGTGGACGTATAGCCACCATGATGTCACTCACTGGTTTGTGGGCTACTGTTTTGAAGCCTCAAGTTTGGCATTTTACTCGCCCCCATCTTGGTTTTTTTGGAGCCACAAGTGACCATATTCAGCCTGTTCGCAATCCCTGGGCAACGCATTCGCACAAACGGGTTCGTATGCTATCATACGAAAACTTATGCACAACATTCGGACATTTTACAAAATTACGGCTACCGCCGACTGGCCCCATGACAGTTAAGTTTAATGGCCGTTACAGTTAAGTTAAGCCAACAAAAGGTGACTGTCTGCGGCGAAGAAAGTTTAGGTAAGACACCACGACTAGTTAAGATCAGAAAAAAGATTGGTGTTTGGGTTAAAACAGCGCTCCCGTTACTGCCGGGACATGAACACCTGTTTCCTGGGTGAAAGTCTTGTGTTTTCTCCTTAACTTCTTCAGGACATGAACACCTGTTTCCTGGGTGAAAGTCTTGTGTTTTCTCCTTAACTTCTTCTGGACATGAACACCTGTTTCCTGGGTGAAAGTCTTGTGTTTTCTCCTTAACTTCTTCAGGACATGAACACCTGTTTCCTGGGTGAAAGTCTTGTGTTTTCTCCTTAACTTCTGCCGGGACACGAAATCTGCTTCCCGTCTTGTAAGCCCTGTGTTTTAGGACCCACTCAAACCACCCCAACCTCCTCCCTACATTGACCTGAGCAGTCTGATACAGCAACAGTACAGTATATACAGTGTACAGTTCATACAGTAATAAATATGTGGAATACATACAAATTACAGTGTGGGGGTTGCGAGGACTGGATCTGACTTACAACCCGAGGACTTGGTAGAGACCTCAATCACAAGGTAGCCCCGCCCTAAAGCATGCTCTGATTTATCGTCTATTTTAAAATAAATGGGACCAATATTTGTAAATTGTAAAATGAACATCATGGAGTTGCCCGCTGCTGGAAAGCCCCCTGAATCATTAGCTTCATACTTCATAGCTTGTTCAAAACTCAACACATTGTACAGTTTAATTACAAAATAACATTAAGCTGGAAGGAAACTGTGTGCTTCGAGTCAACGTCTATAAATGACAAAAAGGCGACAGTAGCATTTTCTATTTGTCACATAATCCAATGTGTAAGAAAAAAAAAAGAAGCTATATTTATGTTCACTAACCTGTGATGTGACAGTTTGTTCTCATGTACTGTCAGCAATTTCCAAGCAGTAACTAATTAATATTCAAATCACCATAATTATAATTAGTTTGGATGTGTCTCCCTCCCTTCTTTCAGTGATTCCCCTGGCTTTCTTTAACTTTTTGTATTTCTGTGTTCAGAAATCCCTTTGGCCTCATTTGTGTCTCTGCCTCGTTGAATGTATCTCACTTTTACATAAATATCCCTCCTGGTTATTTTAAATCATCCAGTTTCTTATTTTTCCGATTGTCTCTCTACTGTCTTCTTCTGCTTTTATTCCACTGCCTCCAGTGTTTCTTCCTACCTTTTTTTTTTCATCTTGTCCTTTATCTTACCTCCCTCTCCTCCTCTTGTGTTCCCACCTCTCCTCTGTCCTTCTCTCTCTTTCTACCCCATCATTTTTTAATCTACTCTTTTTCCTCCCTTTTCATGGCTGTGAGATGCATTATAATCAACAGTGTATCTACAGTAACATGATACTGTCTAATAATGTCACATGTCTACATGATGAGTCTGTCATGGTAGTCGTACATTGTGGGTCCTATCTTGCACCCGGCTCAGCGCAGCGTAAAGCCCGACGCAAGTGTCTTTGCTAGTTTAAGACCGACCCAGTTGTCAGTTTCCAAACGTTGTCAGACGGTGAATAACCCTATTTCAACAAACGGTGGCGTATTCCTTTAACTTATTACTTAGTATCAAAAGTAATTAGTTACGTTACTTGTTATATTACCATATTTCTTACAAACAAATCACAGGTAACTTAGTATATAGATAATTGTAAAATAATTACTCTTACACTACTCGTTACTGTGGAAAGTAATAATATTACAGTGATACATTAATAAGTAGTGCGTTACTGCCCAACACTGTTTTCTACAAACAAAATATAAACTATCCTTACCAGATGGCGTATAAGGGTTGATATCAGAGCAGAATAACAAAATATATAAAAAACAACTTAAATTTACAGTCAGTCAAAAAAACGTGCGGCTACAAACCAAAGAACAAACACTGAATGCTCAGCTCTAACATATATGTGCCAGCTGATACAATCACTGCCTCAATCAGCCGATTGTCAAAAGGTGTGACTATTATCCACATACCAAGACTAATTAACACAACTACACTAGTTTATAATGTGAAGGCATGGGAATTAATACATTGGAGTCAGATTTGACAGGCCTTAGGGCCTCATTTTAGACATAATTCCCTAAACTTATGAAAAAGTTCTTCAAAACACAGCAGGTTTTCACGTGACTGCTGTGCAATGTACTTGTGCCAAAAGTCTTTTTCAGGAAAGCCCTCCATCGAATAGAGCGGGCTGCTGTAGTTACCGGGGGCACCGGAGCCATAAAGGCTTTATGGGTTTTATTTTCCGCCTTAACTGCATCAACATTAGAGTGGAGAAAAATCTATATGGTGCTCTTGACCCAGAGGGGACTGACGGGCGATAAAAGAGATAAAGAGGAGGATGTGGAAGTGAAAGAGAGACGATCGGTGGCAATTAAAAAAAAAGAAATCTCCTCTTTAAAGCTGAGCTACTTGTAGGTTTCTTTGGCCTTGTGACTTGAACTAAATTCAATGAAGCATCTTTAATTGGAAGTGCAAGTTTAAAAACCTCAATGAAGTGCGTATCTCTTCTCTTTCCAGTATGCAATAGTTTAGGAATGTGATATAGAAGGGAATACCCGGTCTCTATTAAAGGGTAAATTCCTCATATCTTATTTTATAGACAAACAAAAGCAAAGTGAATCATGGCCCTGTCCTGCTCTGCCTGTGCGGGCACAATATAAACTTGTGTGATTTTGTGGAGTCACACATAAATGTCCGTACCATAGAAATAAAATGGATAGACCATTTCCATTCAAATCAACATAGCAGAATGGTCAGAGCGGCATCCATTTTTATGTGTAGCATTGCCATGGCAACGTACGAACTTCCGTATAAGCCGACTTCCGTAAAAAGTCACGGAGGTGAGGTTTTGCAGTAACGGACAAACGAGCAGAGGAGTAGTAACGTTAAATGAGTCAAATTCGCTTAATGCTTCATTCACAGAGAGCACGCTGCTATCGCCATGAGTGACAGCTTTATTATTATATAATATATTATTATTATTATTATTCGGCTTATTTTCTGTGAACGATGTGGCGAGGGGGTAAGACAGAGTTAGCAGGCTAACGTTAGCCAACTAACAACTCGTCCACCGGCTGGCTGGCTATATGGTTCCGCCTTGCTTTTTATGCTGCATCACTTACAGAGAATGAGCTGAACAGCAGGCTGGGTCTAACGTTAGCGGTCCGCTGACCCGCTGCTGCCGGGTCTAACGTTACCGGCCTGCTGACCCACTGCTGCTGGGTCTAACGTTAGCGGCCTGCTGACCCACTGCTGCTGGGTCTAACGTTAGCGGCTGACCCACTGCTGCTGGGTCTAACGTTAGCGGCCTGCTGACCCACTGCTGCTGGGTCTAACGTTACCGGCCTGCTGACCCACTGCTGCTGGGTCTAACGTTACCGGCCTGCTGACCCACTGCTGCTGGGTCTAACGTTACCGGCCTGCTGACCCACTGCTGCTGGGTCTAACGTTACCGGCCTGCTGACCCACTGGCGCTGGGTCTAACGTTAGCGTTCCGCTGACCCGTTGCCGCTGGATCTAACGTTAGCGGTCCGCTGACCCGTTGCTGCTGGGTCTAACGTTAGCAGTCCGCCGACCTGCTGCCTTTGGGTATAATGTAAGCGGTTTGTCCACCAATAGCCTTTGGGTCTAACGTTAGCGGTTTGTCGACCTGTTGCCTTTTAGTCTATTGTTAGCAGTTCGCCAACCCGTATTCCTTGGGTCTAACGTTAGCAGTCTGCCGACCTGCTGCCTTTGGGTCTAATGTTAGCGGTTTGCCGACCCGTTACCACTGGGTCTGGTATTCATAAAAAATACTCAGTTTGAAACACTTGCCAAATAATTGTTGAACAATCAACAAGTCTTTTGGATTTGCGGTGTCTGAACATCCAGATGCACACACAAAAGTTCACACAACCAACCTGGATTAACACTCACAGAATCTTGTGTACACAAATACACACATACGCACAAACACACTGAATGAATTAGAATGAATGAAGCTCCTGAATGTCTCACAGTCACAGGCATTAGTCAGCGAGTGAGTCACACCAGCGTCAGCCATCCTGCTGAGCCGAGTTGTAATGATCTGTTAAAGAGTGCAAATGTAGAAACGGAGAAATATTCATTGCTGTTTTGAGTCCCTCGGCATTAGTCAGGATGTGCCTCGGTCGGTTAATTTGTGTTATTGTGTAACGTTGGTGTTTTAATGGGTTAGGAACTAAGTAAACTAACTGCCTGCTTCTTCAAACTGGGGACGTGCCGACCGCCATCTACTGTAGCCAAGGGCGTAACTTTGGGTTCAACATTTGGGGAGGGGTCGAGATCTCTGCCTATCTAGCGAGAACATTTGTTACAACATTAGGGGGAACAAATTGAAACCGGGGTGTCTGGGTCATCCCCAAGGAAATTCTGAGCATCAAACGCTTCATTTCCTGCATTCTGGTGAATCTTTCTGCAACAATTTGTGCCTTTGCTGCATGCAAATGTCTTTATTCATGTAAATTATATTACTATTAATAAATGAATCTGCTCTGTTGTTTCTGCAGATTCAAAACACTACACGGGTTTCGGGATGTTTTTTAAAGGATTTAAGCACATCTTAACAACAAATATTTGCTTGCCAGAGCATTGCCCTGTCCAGTTTTGATTATTGCGTAAATTACACCTATGACTGTAGCTAATACACTGACTATAGAGAAGTAGCTCACTGTACGTACACACCGCCGCCAACTTGAGCTGCAAAGAAGCTCTGGCCGCCCTTGTCAAAAAGTACGGGGAAGCTTTTTGACGCTTTGGCCGCTCTGACGTGGCAGCGTTCTTCGATCATGTTCAACACACGATTGAAGAAAAAACACAAGCAGCCACTGCACGGCCAATACACTGACACTAGAAACCTTTTATAAATTACATATATAATGACAGCAGTTAGCTCGCTTGTTAGCCGCTGAACCGCAGCAGAATGCAGGCAGAGCGAGCAGCTGCCAGCTGTTGACCCGTGCAGAACTTCACCGTGAGCGGACTGTTTAGAGACCATGTGACCGGCAGGTAACGTTAACTGGTCCCTATACGCAAACAACATCATATCATAAATGATAGGGGACCCAGCAACGGAGATTATGAGCTTTTCCTACATTTTCACGGAACTAATGTCTTGGTAGGAACGAAAGTTTACATCGTATGTTTCTCCGGAATAAGCCAGCGCGAAGGACGTCTATATTCCGATTGGTTACCGCGTCATAACTCATTACCATAAAGTTGACATACTTTCAACTTTTGGATTGACGCTTTGGTTGCTCAAAATGCCCAAAACGCGACGCCGACAGATTTGCCCACCCTTGCAGCTGAGAGAAGCTTCCATTAAAAATGAATGACTTCCGGTAACTTTAGAAGCTCAAGTCGGCAGCGGTGTGTACGCGCAGTCATACAACCACACTTCAAAAAAGTCCAAACTATCCTCTTCAGATTAGACAAAGTCCGCAGGCATGGCTAAAAGAAACTGGCACTGACTGAGACTCTTTTGTGTTAAAGTCTGATATTTTTCTGTCCCATCCATCCATCTCGACCTTGCGCACTCTTTGTCAGTAACTAACTGTAAGTAAATAACTTCACACTATTCCCTCCGTTGCTCCTACGGTACATTTCAGCGCAGAGCTACAAAGATTAATCAATTAATTGTCAACTATTAACCCTCCTGTTGTCCTCGGGTCAAATTTGACCCGTTTTCAAAGACGATACGAGCGAACGTGAATATTGTTCTAGTGTCTTCTCTCCTCTGTGACAGGAAAGTGAATAGCTTTGAGTTGAGGACAAAACAAGACATTTGAGGACGTCATCTTGGGCTTTGGACAACACTGATCCACATTTTAGAGACCAAACTACTCATCGATTAAGGAGTTAATAGTTAGGAATAAACAACCAATATCGTCCTATGGTTTCTGAGGACTTGTGTAGAACTTTTGAGTCAGACATCTGACCTTTTATAGACAAAACAACTAATCCACTCATCCAGAAATTAATCGACAATGAAAATAATCATTAGTTGCAGCCCTGAAAATCTAACACAAGTGTTTTTCTAACCATAGACGTAAACACTTTGACTCCGCGGAGACTGATTGGCACTGGCAAAACAAATTACAGCTGTTCAGGGAAATTAACAGAAGCTACTGGGGTTATCTTCTCCCACAATATTAAAGCGTTTACAACAACCTGCCCTGCGAAGACGTTTGGTGACTGAACTAGGGTCTGTTGCTGCTCATTCAGAATGTTTTTTTTTTGGGGGGGGGCAGGTATATGTCCCCTCCAATATTTAGAAGAGGTACAATTCTTCACCCTCAATAAATATAAGACAACCCTCTCCCGAAAAGAGATACAAATAACTGTTCAGGGGTTCAACACATGCATATATACTTCCTACCTGTAAAACTCTTTCCCAACGATTCTAGCCAGCCCTACAGTATAGTGGGCTGTACCATCTTAACCTTGCAGCGCACGTCTCTTTTCTCTCTCTCTTTCTCCGTGAAATGAAGCTGCCTTCGAGTGCAGTCGAATTGTTTGAGATCTATAAACGATCTGATGGACACAGTAACTGTGTCTACTTGTGCTAAATTGGGGGGTTAAAGAACATAAAGCAAACGTTAAAAAAATAAAGATGTGAATTCTGACTGTGCTTTTGACTGTGATGTCTTTTTGTAGGAACAGCTCGCACATCCAAAAAAAATTTCCTTTGCAGGTGCGTTGGACGATAACATCAACTACGAAACAAAGGAGAAAATATCTGTCATGTCTTGAGAGTAGATTTAAACGTTTGAGCTTTATCAAGGTCTCATCCTCAGATTTCTTGTTGATATGGGTTGCTTTCTCCCTCTGTCTCTGTATAAACCTCAGGGCTGTGGCCACTCTCACTAACTATACAGCTGGGATGTATTTACTTAAGTCGCCTCTGGGTGGGGATGTGTCATTGAAATATCAGAAGAAGCTCGATTATACATTATATGTTCATGCAGTCTTTATCTTGCAGAAAGATGGGACCCAGATTCAGTTTACTCTCTCATTCAGACTTATGTATGTGTTCTGTGACTGTGCAATGCTGCAACGTTAAATACAACGTATGTACTATACAAAAATGTATGACACACACACAGGCAGGCACACACACGCACAGACACACACACACACACACAAACACACGCACACGCTCACAGTGATACACACACACAGAAACACACACACACACACACACAACTGGAAAATCTTCCTTTATTTCTATAAACTGCACAAAATAACTCCAGGAAATTTGATAGAGAACTGATCGCAGGATGTTTTGTGCAATGGAAGAAGAAGATTCTTAGATGTCATGAAATGCAACCAAATTCAAAACTCAAACCAAGGTCATCATCATATGTCATTGTGCAATAAGTAGGTTATTGGGGTTATGCAATGTGTTAGTGGTGCGATACATGGGATGTTGGATTGTTCAATATGTCATTGTGTACTGCATAGGTTATGTGGAAATGTGTCATTGTGTCATTTGTGCAATACGTAAGCTATTGGGGTCGTGCAATATGTTAGTTGTGCAATATCTCATTGTGCAAGGGCTGTGCTACATTTATTGCGGAGAATGCAGCCGACAGCGTTGTTCAATTAAAAACTCACAATGAAAGGAGGAGTTAATGTGCTACTATATAAGTACCTGTCTAATGTATATGAGAGTATTACTATATAGGTACCTGTCTAATGTATATGAGAGCATTTTTGTGTTGCGTGAGAGTATGTGCTGAGAGATGCTTATTTTCTGTATTTTGGGTTGTCTTTGTAAAGTTGCAGAACAGACAGAGTCCAAAACAAATTTCCCTTCGGGGACAATAATGTATATCTTATCTATCTATCTTATAACAGAAGAAAATCCGCTCTACCTCTCGAACCCCGGATGGTAATTTCAGAATCCACTGCTCTGTTGTGTTGCACTCCCATGCAAGTGTTGCATCATGGTAATTGGAGTCATTATGTGCTGATTAGCAATGCCTATAATCTTAACCAAATGTTGTTTTGCCCGTATTTCACCAGTTGTCTGAGTTGATTGTTCTTTACATCTAATTTGTTTTGTGCACATTTCTTTTTTTACAAATCTCTGCACAGAATTCACAGCAACAAAGATGATTAACTGAGTGTGTCATCATCACAAGCCGAGCCTGCTGAAGCCCATTAGAACATTTATGGTTTCAAAACACATTTTAATGACAGTCAGGAATGTGTGCTCTTTCAGAAAATGTGGAAATTATTCCTGAGTGCAATGGCTCTGGGGAGTCAGCGTCACTGCTTTGTGTTGAAATAGATGTGTGAAAGCAAGATTTCCTACAGATATGATAAGTAATACAACTGCTAAGACATGTCAATAGGCAAGTCCCTAACCCTATCACCTGGAGATACTGGAAAAGGGGCCTCATATACTGCCTCAAAGCCATGAATTACACATATGATGTTTTAAAAGATAATTTAGCAAGTGAACTCTGTTCTTAATGGGTCTTGGGTGCATTCACAGATGTCGTTTTAACTAGCTAATCTCCAGAGGTGGGTAGAGTAGCCAAAAATTGTACTCAAGTAAAAGTACTGTTACTTCAGAATAATATGACTCAAGTAAAAGTAAAAAGTAGTCATCCAAATAATTACTTGAGTAAGAGTAAAAAAGTACTCGGTGAAAAAACTACTCAAGTACAGAGTAACTGTTGAGTAACGTCTGATTTATTTTTTAACATAAGCATTCAATTAGACGGACAAAAATACTAAATAATCATCTTTAGGCAAATTATAGTTCATCCAATAAATTTAAATTAATTAATTAATTACAAAATAGCTTAAATTAAAATAATCCAGGTAAATTCAAGTACTTAAAAAATAAAATCCATAAATTAATAATACATAAAAATAAATAAGCACAAGTAACACAAACTTCCAAACCTTTATACTTTTTTACCAGGCTCTGCAGGCAGAACTAGAACAAGGTAATGGAGCTGCTCTTTGGCACTTTTACTAAGGTAACCATGCTTTCATTATGAGGCCAGAGGCCTGGACTATGAAGCAAGATTTGGGGTTAACAGCTAACTTCAGGTTCAACCCAGGGTTTTCTTTATCACAAAGGTGGATCACTTGATACCGGGTTCAATCGCCGTGGTAACTCATGCTGGACGCCTAACCTGGTCGGGAGCAGGTTATGTTGGAGATCAGAGATCAACCGGTGTAAAAGCACCGCCTACTGACCAATCAATACTCGATTGATAACGGCATCACCGTTCTTATAGAAGATCAGGCGTAGCTCGGTGCGGAGAGAGAAAGAGAGAGAGAGAGAGAGAGAGAGAGAGAGAGAGAGAGAGAGAGAGAGAGAGAGAGAGAGAGTCGTGGAAGAGGCGTTAGCAAAACATTTAGAGACCGACAATGCTGTAAACATTCCCTGATGGGTATATTTATGAAATATATAGATTTGAATGGGAGGGAATTACATATCGGCTATTTCTCTGCTTCTTGAGCCAAGCGGTTTGCGCACAGCGGTTTGAATTATGTTTTTTATATTTTTTATTTGCTCTCACGATCGCTTCCACTGGCAGGATTGCAACTGAAATAGTAGGCTAATTACGGCAGTTTATGGAAAGGACAAGTGTAATTATGGTCAGATCTTGGTCCTGACTGATGGGGAAGTGATATTGATAAGCGTTGATTTACGCATCAGCGTCACCTATTTTTTGTTGCCAGCTGATGAGACTGCACAACTACGTTTCATTGGTGACCAGTCACGTAGGTGGTAGAGTCTTTGGCGGAAGTCTCTCTCTCTCTCTCTCTCTCTCTCTCTCTCTCTTTCAAAATAAAACATTAAAATGAGGCGTATGCGGGGGGAATACAAACAATGACGCGTAGAATACCTAAGAGGTAAAAAGAAAAGTAACGAGCTCATTGTGGCCTAATGTAGCGGAGTAAGAGTACAGTTTCTTCTTCACAAATCTACTCAAGTAAAATAAAAAGTATAGTGATTTAAAACTACTCCTAGAAGTATAATTTTTTCAAAAACTTACTCAAGTAAATGTAACGGAGTAAATGTAACTCGTTACTACCCATCTCTGCTAATCTCCGTGATTATATAATGTACATGCTCAGTATGCATGATGTTACCGAGACCGTACAGAGCAGCACAGAAGAGTTCTCCTGTGATTCAGTCTTGTGTTGTTTTGCAGAGAGATGCATCCGTTAGTACCTCGTTTTATTCTACCTTTACTTTGTTTATTACACACTTTCTACTCTGTATAACAAAAATATGAAAATGTGTCTGCTGCTTTATTCTCCTTTTCCTTTTTTTGCCTCTTAGCTTCACTTTTTGACGCTCTGGGTCGGGAAATATGGTGGTTGGGGTTATAACGTTTCAGTGACACGCGGGACAAGAACGGGACATGAACCCCAGTCTCCTGGGGGAAAGTCCTGTGTTGTTTGACCCATCCACCCCCCCCAACCTGCCTCACTACGCTGGATTTCGGGCTTTCATATTACTCTCTACCGTTGTCTCTCTTCATACTACTCTCTACTGTTGTCTCTCTACATACTACTCTCTACTGTTGTCTCTCTTCATACTACTCTCTACTGTTGTCTCTCTTCATACTACTCTCTACTGTTGTCTCTCTACATACTACTCTCTACTGTTGCTTTTATTTACTCTCTACTGCTGTTTCTTCCTTTACTATCTACTGTTGTCTTTCTTTACTCTTCCTCTATCTCTACTGTTGTCTTTATTTCTCTACTTACACACTCTACTATTTTTGTCTCTTCATACTACTTTAACTGTTGTCTCTTTATTTTATTTCTCTTCATTTGTTTTCTCCACTTGTTTCTCTACATACTACTCTCTACTGTTGTCTCTCTTCCGTTGTCTCTCTACATACTACTCTCTACTGTTGTCTCTCTACATACTACTCTCTACTGTTGTCTCTCTTCATACTACTCTCTACTGTTGTCTCTCTTCCGTTGTCTCTCTACATACTACTCTCTACTGTTGTCTCTCTACATACTACTCTCTACCGTTGTCTCTCTACATACTACTCTCTACTGTTGTCTCTCTACATACTACTTTCTACTGATGCAGTCAGCATTTTAAGAGTTGGGAGAGAGAACAGGTTGTTTAAACCTGACCTAACCACGGGTCCAACTGCCAAATACTGTGTATCATTTCAGAAATGATTCTTAAAGCAATGACTTTTTCTGGATCATTATCGCTGTGCAACTTTGGGACATCCTCTGAAGGACCTAGGTATGATTCTGGGGAATTCATAAAACTACTGAGCTCCATTTATTGCTCCAGAGTAAATCACACAGGAGTAATGGGGATCCAAAATCCACTTTGCATTAATAATATGTGTGTGTCAAGCACAGAGGGTCCTGAGGATGAGCGTTTGGGTCGGCAGGGTGTGTCTGCCCTCAATTACCCCCGCTCTATATCTGCCTGTTTCTCAGACTGAGCAGGTAAACGAGCACGGGGACTCTGGCGAGCTGTAAGGAGATGACATCACACACAAAGAATGCAGAAGGGCTGGAAATGTCTTTAATATAGACTTATTTCTGGAAGAGTAAACATAATATACACCACCGGCAGTCTGTTACATTGGTTTGGGTGATTGGGTTGGGTATTGTTTGGATTTGATCGATTCTGTTTCTGCTTATTGATTTCCGTTATAAACCCTCAGAGCAGGGCAGGGTGATATGGACTAAAAATCGTATCTCTGTATTTTTTGGCTGAATGGCGATACACAATATACTGTATATCTTGGTATTTTTTGAACAAAGTGGGCTAAATGTTAAAGCCACATGTGTAACGAGCACTTCTTAAAACAGATTGTGATCAAAATAAAGTGCAAAGACAGGGTTTCCTTCTTTGTTTGAAAATATACAGCTGCAACACATCTAACTGGAAATGGTATCTAAAAGAAATAGCCTATATTAAATCAAAAGTCCCATCTGTGAGAAAGCACCTTCCACTGTTTTCAACAAGAGTAAACATAAGTTACACCATCGGCAGTCTGTTGCATTGGTTTGGATATGGTTAAAGCAGTTTCTTACGTGCTTGTGGTGCTTGTTATTGCACCAGCCGCGTAGCAGCGCGTCCCAGAAGCTTGCGAGAAGCGAATCTCCGCTCTGCTAAAAATACATGCCTGGTCTATTTTTTTAGATGCAAGCCATGGGAAGTGTAAGGGCTTGAGCTTGAGTCAGGCAGGTTAAACGCTCTTCTTCGGACGCTCCCGGTGTGATTTGAAGCATGGCGAACAACGGAATGGGGCGCATCTGCAACTGGTGGAATTTCGGGGTGAGTGGCAAGAAAACATCCAGTGATGATGTGGTAGATGTTTATCTTGTGTCGGTCCTCCAATAATAATATCAGCATGAACATAAAACAGAAATATCTCTGAATAAGTAGTTACCCAAACCTATTTTACAGTCCTTGGAGTCACAAGAGCCGACCCTGATTTATATACCCGAGAAAAACGGAGACAGACTGCAATCAGATCTGTGATCTGGCCGACTGAGACACATATATGTGGTTAAGTATAAATTAAAGTGTGTTAAATGTCATCTGTTGAAATGAAACTTAATAAGGACAAAGGCCCACTAGACGACATCTAGCAACTCGCTGAAGTTTGTCTTGACGTCAGATTAGCCTCCACACACAGTGAAGCATATTACAAGACTGATTCCTCTATGAAAATACCAAGCACGTTTGATCACCAGCACTTCCAGGACGCTTCCCAGACGAGGTGAGTCCCGGGGAGAGGGGACAGGTAAACTGGGACAACGAGAGACGATATGCAGATTCTGAAAACGCCTCGGGATTTCTCTGCAACTTGTCCCGGACTTGAACTGAGTGGTTAATTGGACTGAAATCCAAACATGGATATGCATAATACAGACGTTCTAAAATAATGGATGCCACTTTCTAAGCAAGTGTTTGACACATAACTGTCTTCCAGTTAGTTGGAGTGTAGTATTGAGGCTACATCTCCACCGCTATGTTTGGGTTTTTAAGCGTTTGAGTATTGAGCCCAAAGTGATCTTGGTGCTCCAAGTGTTTTTATCTCCAGTAGAAGAACTAATCTCTGTTTAAACTAACACGCCCAAACCTCATATCTCATCATCATTCTGGTATACTGGACATAAACAGGAGGCAGCGTGGAGACTCCGCCCACTGCTGGTAGTTACCATGATAACATTAGTAGCTTTAGTCTCAGAAACGAGACGTCGTGACCGATAAGACCCAATCAGGAGAAGAGACATCAGCGTTGCCAAAGGTCTCCGTTTGGAGCCGTTGAGACTGAAACACAACCCCGCAGAATCAGAACCAGAACGGGTCAGAATTGCTTTCCGGCTCCGGTGGGCTACGCGTAACACCAGGCAGAGCAGGGGAATGAGAGGGGGAAACACCAGAGCAGGGGGAATGAGAGGGGGAAACACCAGAGCAGGGGGAATGAGAGGGGGAAACACCAGAGCAGGGGGAATGAGAGGGGGAAACACCAGAGCAGGGGGAATGAGAGGGGAAACACCAGAGCAGGGGGAATGAGAGGGGGAAACGCCAGAGCAGGGGGAATAAGGGTGGGGAACGCCAGAAAAGAGGAAATGAGAGGGGGAACGATATTCCTTTTTAAATCAAAACGTAGCAATGTAAATTCAGCCTGAATGTTTGATTTGATGAATCAATGTGAATTCTTATACTTCCGTTTCCTACAGCCAGAAACGTCGAGTAGGGCTGAAACTACGATTATTTTAATTATGGATTAATCTGTGGATTATTATTTGTGTCTTGTTTTGTCCACAACTCAAAGATATTCAGTTTCCTGTCACAGAGGAGAGAAGAAAGTAGAACAATAGTCACATTTAACAAGCTGGAATCAGAGAAGTTTTACCTTTATTCCATTAAAGAAATTACTCAAACCAATTAATTGATTATCAAAATGGTTGGTGATTAGTTTAATAGTTGACAACTAATCGATTAATCTTTGCAGCTCTACGGCAGAGATTTTGAAACACAAGAAACAAATCTGCAATCATAAGAATTCCTGTATGCTTACTTTTATGAAGAGGCAGGCTTTTTTTGTGATGACCTGTAGTCTGCTCTACGCTGCAGTAGATTCCTCCAAGAAAATAGCACACATAGCCTCACATTGACCTCTTTTTTTGTTATGACAGGGATATTGAAAATGGGAAAAGATATGTGAATAAATCGGATTCCTTACAGTTTGCTATGAATACATTGCTGCAAGCTCTATATTATGGAGAACAGACTGGAAAAGCATGAAGTCAGGGGGAGGAAAAGCAGGCAGGAATTGCTGTGTTAGAATTTAACTTATGGAAAAATAAACATCTGAATGAATCAGAGTGTAACATTCGCTGTTCTCTTACTTTTTTTTTGCAGACACAGTTTATTTTAAACAAACAAACAAGCAAATGTGTAAGGTCAGAAAAGATTAAAAATCAAAAGAGCCAAGATTTGATTTTGAATGATGGGGAGGATTTTGGCAGAAAGGGTGGACCTAAAATGCGTTTACTAGTCCTGTCGAGTCGGCAGGCTGTCTGCGTGCTATTTTTCATCTCTGCTGTAATGCAAATAAAGTGAAACAGCTTCCCTCAGCAGAGAGGAGCAAAATAGTAGCAGGCGAAGGTTACATCTTCAGTGAGCCGTTTGCTCATGTCGGCAGAGACACACACACACACACACACGCACACACACACACACACACACACACACACACACACACACACACACACACACACACACACACACACACACAGCATATAGATGCAGAGAAACACTTGCAGAAGCAGAGTGAGACAGATGTATTTAACACAGCAGCAAAACACAAACATACATATGCATTTCTGTGCATACACACAAGCACACACACTTACTCATGCACGCACGCACACACACACACACACACACACACACACACACACACACACACACACACACACACACACACACACACAGATCCTTGCACATACACACCCCTGTGCACACACAGCAAAGCAAAGATGCTTCTAACAGTGTTAAACAAGCCCTTAAATCATCTTTGCCAAATGGAGGGATCGGAGAAAAGAGAGTGAGGGGAGAGGAGGAAGCGATTCCCCTCGCAGGCAAAATGCCATCATAAGTACATTGTTTTTCAAAGTGAAAACCTTGAATCCAAGTCTCATCTCCCCGGAGACACAAGAGGCTTACTCTTCTGAGCTATTTGCAATTTTCAAATGCATTTCTTTGGGTGTGTGCGTGCGCATGAATCTGCGCAAAATATGTAATGTGCGAGAGACAGATTCTTGGAGAAAAAAAAAAACAGAGAGAGATGGAAGCAAGGGAGCATTGTGGGGAAGGGAGTGGGAGAAAAAAAAAAGACGCAATTATATTCTCTGCCTCATTTTAATGAAGTGCAAAAGTAATTCCCTTATGGAAGCTGCAGTAATTGCCCAAACAGTCTTATTATGTGACAATCATACTTAGAACAAAATGCGGTATGAAATTGCAAGGGATTTCAAATCAAGGGGAATAATTTTTTTGTTGTTGCAAGAAGCCTGACAAGTTAACATAATTAAAAATATATTTTGCTTTTATTTTTTTGGAACAGAATTACTTTTTTTTTTTTTTTCACTGTCTGCATGTCAGGGTGTCAAGCCGTCCTCTTTGCTCTCCGTATCGTCGGGAATAGAATCACACAGCGAGAGATTTTAGCTGTTTAGTCAACATCAGAGAAGAACAGACTGTAACTGCACACAAAGTTATCTCCCGGTCCCAACTCTAATCTGGACATTAGGAAGATAATCTTTTATTCGGGAAGCTAAAAATTAAAAAAAAACGAGGCTATTGTGGCTAACAGGTCTCTTTGAATGGGTTGCATGGTAACGACTGGAATACAGAGGCAGTCACAGCGTATGAATGGATGTGACAAACCAAAATTCAAAGAAGCCTAATATTCAAAGCTAGTCATGTTGCTGGGGCACTTGACGGAATAATCCACCCTTGAATACTCATAAACGGTTTTGCATCACAAACTTCCCATGCTGTCTGGAGTTATTTTGTGAGAAGGTTGTCTAAGGCTACATTCAGACTGAAGGAAAATTCGATTGGTTTCTCAAATCAGATCTGTAAGACAGACCGTCTGCCCTATTTTCTGCGGGTCACCACATCAGATGTGTGTGTCCTAATCTCGCATTGCCAGACCTTGCCAGAGGGTCTGGCTAGTCCACACGGCGTTACTGGATAGAAGGAAAACGTGCTCTGGTCTATTGGCATTTCTTTAAACCAGGGATCCTCAAACGCATCACTCAAAGGTCTGCATCTCATTGATTTAAGGTCAGGGATCCAGAACGACTGGTGATAACAAAAACAAACAACTTACTCATAACCTGTCAGCAACATACATTCAAGTTAAGCACTCTGTTTCCTGGTCAACTTTTGTACTGATACCACTACCTGGAAGCAAATTTACAAATCCTACTATGGCCACGCCAAGACCCGCCCTTCAATAGCAGCTCCATTGGTTGGGGTTAGGCATTGAGCTCAAGTGGTTAAGGTTAGGATAGCCTTAGATAGTCAGGGGATAGGACATGTACAAATGGGGTTATGTTACCTTGCGTAAGCATGGATGCCTGGCCAATAGTAGTGTGTGAAGGGCGGGTCTTGGCGTGGCCATAGTGGGATTCGTAAATTTGCTTCCTGGAATTCGGTCAAGGACTTTTTTTCAGTAGCCTACTTTCTGGCTACTTCTGTTTGTATTTAAAAAATACAAAACGTTACACTTCATAAGGTTTATTATTCATAACATCAGGTTTAAGTTCTGGGTCCGGATTGACTTGTCATTCGGTCCGGATGGGGACTCTGACTTTAAACCAATCGCAATCATCTTGGGCGGCGCTAAGCGCCGGACGCAATAAAGGTGCCTCTGCAAAATAGTCTCCGGAAGGAACTTGTTTTGGTGTAAAATGTGCACGTAGGGAGGCGAGCTCTGGAATTAAAATGGCTGTTGAGTGTGTGATGAGAATTTTACTCAAAATAAAGATGCAAAGAACATAATTTGATTGTCGGATTATGTTGAGATGATGTTAAATTGCCGACTGTCTTTATTTTTCTTATGTTGTTTGTTTTTCACTGTATATTTTAATATGGAACTAGTATACTGCTGTCTTGGCTAGGACTCCCTTGAAAAAGAGATTCTGAATCTCAATGGGATTATTTCCTGGTTTAACAAAGGTTAATAAAATAAAAACATAAAATACTCTGGATATGACGTCATCGTTGTGTGAAATCCTATTCGAGCGGCCAGAATCTGGACTGAGACGCATATATATATATATATAATCGCATTAAAAACTGTTTTGTTGCTGTCCAGACTGTCTGAAGCACAGATTTGGGCTGTCAGTCTGAACAATCCTTTCCTAACCTGCTTCATCTAGTTATAATTCAGTTTGTGATTTCCTCCATTTTTCAGAAGGACTCCCAGCAGTCCTCAGAGAAGATGACTGAACCTGTTGAGTTTCCACTGTAGATTACACTTGTAGGTTGAGAGAGCAATTAGTGGCAGTGATTACTCATCATAGAAAGATAATTCCAGTCCCAACATGCACCCCACTTTAAACTCTAAATCTTGTAACGGCTCTACATTCTACTCTATTGAGGCTACTGTCAGAGGAGAAAATGATTTCCTCTCTCTTCTGTCACGGATTTCTCCGTGCTTTATTGTTGAACGCTGAATTAGAATAACGAGGTGCTAAAAGGAAGCTCTTGCTCTTTGACTGATGCCAGAAAACCATTAATCACTGATATATGAGATGGCTGAAAGATTTCTAATGCAATCAAAGAGAGCTCAGAGAGAAAAGAAAAAAAAAAAAAAAAAAAAAAAAAACAATATGGATGCAGATGTGCAAGGTGCATTTGTTAAAAGCAATTTAGTGTTAAAAATAAGTATTTAATGGGGGAACCATCATACAAAATGATGAATGTGAATTCATTTAACATTTATTGTATTTATTTATAGCAATCCAGGGCTGAAAAGTGAAGCCGAAGTGCCAAAAATGGAAGTTCCTCGACTGGCCACTTGAGAAGAGTCAATTCCCATAGACCCTAGTCTCATTTTGCCAGACCTTCCTCCACAGCGCTGCGGTGGGGGAAGGTCTGGCTAGTCCACAAAGCATTCCTGGATGGGAGAAAACCATGCTCTGGTTTATTGGCATTTCTTTAAACCAATCACAATCATCTTGGGAGGGGCTAAGCTACAAGCCTGGCTCCGCCCTCCTATGTACTTCCACTCAATTTTAATTTTTCTTCAGTACACCGTCTGGGTTTGCGGTATATTCGTGGGTTTTCTCTGACCAAATCTTTACCAGTCCAATCAGTGAACAGAGGGAGTGGCTGATATGATGTTGAGGTTGTGCGCTAGTTTGAGATGTAGTTCCATAATGGCGGTGGAGAAAGATGCGAGCGAAGCCATTCAGTCCGTTGTGGCATCAAATATCCAGAAGTTAAAGCCCGAGCAAGAACAACCTTTGCTGAGTTGTGTTGGTGGCCATGATGTCGCTGGAAAATCTAACTTTTCCAGCTCGCTACGTTAGTGGTGAAGGAGTTGGCTAAGGCGAACGCTAGCGATGCTAAGCCGACGTCACGACCAAACGTTAGTGATTGGTTATGGCAGACAATAGTTTTAAACTTCAACAGAGTACCTGCCTTCAAGGAAGTTAACACTCTCTTCCATCTTTTCCTCACTTGCTCCCATGGCCCTGTCATGGTCGCTCTGGAAATTTTGGCACATTTGGAGGCATTCGCCTGTAGATTTGGTGGTCGTTTGTCCATTTTAACGTGGATGCTAAAATTTCAACATAGGCATAACTATTACAGCTTGTGTCTCTAAGGCCCGGGAGTGGGGAAGGGGGTTCCTGATTTGATTGGGTCAGGCCAGTGCCAATAAAGACAATTAACCAATGGGCCGCTGTCAGTTCTTTATGGGCCGGCACGGGCAAAAAAAAAAGCCCTATAAATTATATCGGCCTGTGTGTCAAAAGTGCATCGGCCCACTGGGAAAATGCCCAGTATGCCAGATGGCCAGTCCAGCCCTGAATCTATAATTTAGTCTTCAATATTGTAATTATACTATGTTGGTCTGTTCAGTTCACACATGTATTTCATGTCTGTCCATCCTGGGAGAGGGATCCGTCCTGTGTTCCTCTTCCTGACCTGAGAGGTTTTTGTGTGTGTGTTTCTTTATCTGAATCGAGGGTTTGAGGGCAGTCAGTGTACAGACTGTAAAGTTGCTTGAGGCAGATTTGTGATGTTGAGCTGTATAAATAACTTCAATGGACATCACAGGGTTCAACAAAACCTAAAAACACTGACATGCTGCTCGATGGCATCACCCAAGAGACAAAATAAAACAATATGTTTTAAAATGGTCAACGGACCTAAATGACCTGGCTATTTCATGCAGTGTAAGAAAAAAGAAATCTGATATTCCATATGAAGGAGCCGTATGCATTAGGTGATCTTTAAATTAATCAGGGACTTAAAGGCTACCAGTGCAGTGAAGCCAATAATGAAGTAATATGAGCCGGGCATGGGGTCGTTGCACAACCTTACTGCTGCTTTTAGAAAGTGTAGTGGCTTTACTGAGGCTTTATCTAGGTAGGTTCTGTATAGTTTTCCAAATGTTGGATGAATGCCATAGAGAGGCGAAGTCCCTCCCCTTCTGGTGGACTGCCATGCGACCTTAGTTCGGAAAAAATATTAACGGTGGTGAATGGATCCACCAGTCTATGTATTACACATTTGATGTTCGTCAGTTTAAAAGATAATTTTTCAAGTCAAGAAGATCTCAGTTTATCGTTTATCTGTTGAAGTATCAGACTGTGAGTATACGTAAAACGACTACACACTTCAGAGTTGCATGGATGACGTCTCACTGAAGCTATGGTGACTGTGGGTATCATACCAGCATGTAATGTTACTCACACGAGCAGAGGATCTCGCTTGTTCTTTCGCTTCTCTGCTGATAAAACTTCACTGGATAAAACACGTCAGGTAAGATAATGTTACGTTGGGGAACAGCGCTAAGCTAGCTAGCTAGCGGGCATGTAGTGCATCAAGCAAGGTGACGTAAATTGTGGGATGTAGTTAACTGAGCGGTTTGTGGTCAAATTAGCTTTTCAATTGACGAACACCATATTTGTAATCCATGACTTAATTCAAAGGGGATCAAAAGAATTTGTTTCTCCCCATTCACTATCGTACATATTTTTTCCGAATTGCGTCCCATGTTCGCAGTTTTCCTTGGATTGGGGAGGCACCTAAATCATGGTTGCAGCTGCCGGCGTGGTCCTGCTCAATACCCTGCTACGCCATGAACTACTACAACCACTATATTTAGTTGTTACTATAATTGCCACTGCATCACACCCCCAACCGGCACCGTCAGACATCGCCTACCAAGAGCCTGGGTCTGTCCAAGGTTTTTGCCTAAAAGGAAGTTTTTCCTCACCACTGTCACACTAAATGTTTGCTCTTGGGGGAATAATTGGAATTGTTGGATCTCTGTAAATCATAGATTGTGGTCTAGACCGACTCTATCTTTAAAGTGTCTTGAGATAACTCTTGTTATGATTTGATGGCGCAGTGGATATGACAAAATTGACTTAAATTGAATGAGGTCCACCAGAAGGGGAGGGACTTATTGCTTGTACTTTAGTGACTTTAGTTTTAGATGTTTTAAGGTGTTGATGTGACACCTAATACTTAGCAAACTGAAGCATTCCCTGATAATGCCTGCTGCTTTATAAGAAAGTATATCACAGTTAAGTTATTGGAATAATTTAGTGCACTCAAATAGTTATGTTTTGTAATGACTTATGCTGATTAGTGTATTTTATGATAATCATCTTGTGCAACAAAAAGCAAATAATGTGTCACAGGGGAAGCATGTACAAAAGAAATAGAAAGGGCCCAAGATGTGAGCCCTGAGGAACACCGCACACATCAACATGGCACAAACATTATTATTAATCTATTATTTCTCTAACAAAGGAGAAAGCCAGTTCAGGGCTGATTGAGATGCCAGCTCAGGGCTTAAGTCTGTGAATCATAATGTCATGATTAATGTCAAGACATTAAAATCTTAACTCTTGAAATACAGTTGTTCCGATATTGATTCTGCCTAAAATGCTGGTATCGGTGAGTATGCAGGTCTATGCAATGATCCGATACCACATAATTTAGCCTCGAAAGGAATCAACTTTAATGTAGTTTATTATGTTCTTGTTCCGTTATAACTGACTGTCAAACTAGATAACAAAAGAATGTATGTATTTGTTCATGTTTTGCAAAGGGTTTAACCTTCCAAGAAACCGTCCTAGAGAAGTTTACCCAAGGGGACAATAAAGTATAATGGAATTCAATTAACCGAAGCCAGAATGTACAACAATGAGAGCAATACATCCATACAGCGTTAGCAGTGTACAGCTGTGAAAAAATAACATATATATGTATTTTTTTAATGCACTGGTACCGTATCATTACTCGGTATCGGCCGCATGTTCAGATATTGGTATTGGAAAGGAAAAAATGGTATTGAAACCTCTTAATTAGAAAGCAAAATAAAGTGTTTGCAAATGTTTTGTGTTGATGAGCTTAGAGATTTGTAGATGTACTTTCTAACTTAAGATCATGCTTATTTAGGAGAGGTTGAACAATTACAACATTAAAACAGTAAAGGACATGCCAGAGGTGAGGGATGTATTTATAAAAGGTAAAAACTGCGGTGCAGGGTACCAACAACATCCATGGAGAATTCAACAGGGATTATATCTAGATGGCTAGAGGGCCAACACATACAGTGCCTTGCGAAAGTATTCGGCCCCCTTGAACGTTTCGACCTTTTGCCACATTTCAGGCCTCAAACATAAAGATATAAAACTGTAATTTTTTGTGAAGAATCAACAACAAGTGGGTCCCAATTATGAAGTGGAACGAAATTCATTGGCTATTTCAAACTTTTTTAACAAATAAAAAACTGAAAAAGTGGGCGTGCAAAATTATTCAGCCCCTTTACTTTCAGTGCAGCAAACTCTCTCCAGAAGTTCAGTGAGGATCTCTGAATGATCCAATGTTGACCTAAATGACTAATGATGATAAATAGAATCCAGCTGTGTGTAATCGTCTCCGTATAAATGCACCTGCTCTGTGATAGTCTCAGAGGTCCGTGTAAAGCGCAGAGAGCATCATGAAGAACAAGGAACACACCAGGCAGGTCCGAGATACTGTTGTGGAGAAGTTTAAAGCCGGGATTGGATACAAAAAGATTTCCCAAGCTTTAAACATCCCAAGGAGCACTGTGCAAGCGATAATATTGAAATGGAAGGAGTATCAGACCACTACAAATCTACGACCCGACGCCGTCCCTCTAAACTTTCAGCTCATACAAGAGAAGACTGATCAGAGATGCAGCCAAGAGGCCCATGATCACTCTGGATGAACTGCAGAGATCTACAGCTGAGGTGGGAGACTCTGTCCATAGGACAACAATCAGTCGTATACTGCACAAATCTGGCCTTTATGGAAGAGTGGCAAGAAGAAAGCCATTTCTTAAAGATATCCATAAAAAGTGTCGTTTAAAGTTTGCCAAAAGCCACCTGGGAGACACACCAAACGTGGAAGAAGGTGCTGTGGTCAGATGAAACCAAAAACCGAACTTTTTGGCAACAATGCAAAAACGTTATGTTTGGCGTAAAAGCAACACAGCTCATCACCCTGAACACACCATCCCCACTGTCAAACATGGTGGTGGCAGCATCATGGTTTGGGCCTGCTTTTCTTCAGCAGGGACAGGGAAGATGGTTAAAATTGATGGGAAGATGGATGGAGCCAAATACAGGACCATTCTGGAAGAAAACCTGATGGAGTCTCCAAAAGACCTGAGACTGGGATGGAGATTTGTCTTCCAACAAGACAATGATCCAAAACATAAAGCAAAATCTACAATGGAATGGTTCACAAATAAACATATCCAGGTGTTAGAATGGCCAAGTCAAAGTCCAGACCTGAATCCAATCGAGAATCTGTGGAAAGAACTGAAAACTGCTGTTCACAAACGCTCTCCATCCAACCTCACTGAGCTCGAGCTGTTTTGCAAGGATGAATGGGCAAAAATGTCAGTCTCTCGATAGAGACATACCCCAAGCGACTTACAGCTGTAATCGCAGCAAAAGGTGGCGCTACAAAGTATTAACTGAAGGGGGCTGAATAATTTTGCACGCCCAATATTTCAGTTTTTTATTTGTTTAAAAGGTTTGAAATATCCAATAAATTTCGTTCCACTTCATGATTGTGTCCCACTTGTTGTTGATTCTTCACAAAAAATTACAGTTTTATATCTTTATGTTTGAGGCCTGAAATGTGGCAAAAGGTCGAAAAGTTCAAGGGGGCCGAATACTTTCGCAAGGCACTGTATGTGACACAATAACATCGTTGAGCTCCTGCTGGGAGACCGGGACGAAGTGATTCAGCAATGTAGGGAAAACACAACAAGAGATAATGGAGGAGTGGAGTGGAGGATGTAGGGTTGGGCATCGTTTTGATTTTAACAATTCTGATTGAAATTTCGATTCTTCCTTTCGATTCCTGTTCTTATTGATTCTCAATTTTCGATTCTTTGAGGAGTGGAGTTGAAACGGGTCAAACGCTAATTTCACAAATTAGAGGAACTTTTTATTTTGATTCAATGGTGATTTACAGTTTCACTGGGCTTTTTCAACATAAAATAAAGCCAAACTAGAGCGCCGCTCACTGTGCTCCACGGCTGCAACACAACAAGCCCTTGGCCGCTTACAGAAACCAAAACTTGTGCATATTAAATTTGGAACTGATGATCGGATTTGAAACCAAATCTTCCAAACGATTCCAAGTTGAACCCGGTTCTCGATGCCCAATCCTAGTTGTATGTCTTCTGTTGTGTTATTTGATCTCTTTAAGACAGGGTTTTTACACCAAAACGTGCAGAACAAAATCATTTATCATTTATTTACAGTGGAGAGAGTCATTGTTCAATTAAATTTGTATATTGGTATATTTTTCTTTATAAGGCCATATTGCACAAACTGCCTCCTTATTTATGTTCTCTACTGATGCCTGAAACAATTGGTAGCTGCAACCTTCAGTGACACGGACAGACTATGTACGTCATTCCTCGAACACGTACTGTGTTTTGATGAAAGTGCTTTGAGAGTCCTATCTTGCACCCGGTGCAGCGCAAAGCCCGACGCAAGTGTCTTTGCTAGTTTAAGACCGATGCAGTTGTCAATTTCCCGTCCAGCACCCAAGTGGTTTAAATAGCAAATGCACTTGCACCCATCTGTGGCCCAAGGGCGTGCTGGTCTTACAGGGAGGTGTGTTCAGGTGCATTCTGGGAGTACTGCTATTTTGAGGCAGCGGAAAGTGATCGGGCCATTGACCAACAAAAACCTGGTCTAAAGTCAATAACGCAGCATTTCATTGTTATTTTAACAGCGCATTAGTAAAATGTGCCTAGGCTCGTGCACCTTTTAAAGGGAATGGGAGATGATCTCTGATTGGTTTATTGCATGTTACGCCAAAAACACACCTATGATTAATGAAGACACTAATTACAACCATTTTGAACCATGCGCCTGGCGCACGGACCCTTTTTTCAGCAGTCAAACTAGCAAAACTTGATTTGTACACGCCCTAAACGCAGCTGCTCCAGGCGCTTCACGCCATGCGCTTCGATCGTTAAAACAGGGCCCTTAAACTTCAAGAACTACACAGTTTCATCAGTTCCTGGAAATAGTGTTGAATCTTTTATCCACATTATTTTCCAACTAAAGTCTTAAAAGAACATGATATTCATTTGATACCAAAATAGCTACAGTATACCCAGGGTGAAGTGAGGCTAGGGTAGGACTTGAACTTTCAGTGAGATTCTCTGCGTCAGAGTCTGCTCAATTAGCTGCACAGACAAATTCAGAAAATGTTTGAACACTAAACATCTACAGACCCAAACCCAATTATTTTTCTGAACTCGGCCTGTAACACTGTAAAAAAAGGTTTTTCATTTTCTGTCAGCAGTACATGTTATTTCAATGTGTCAACAAAAAGAATATTTTGGTCCAAGGAACATGAAAAATTGCGTTGTTCTGACTATTATAACTGAAAGTTGCCAGTTGATATTAGTTGTTGGGAATGAGTTGGAGGGACAGATTCTTGTTGCACCCTCAACTATTATCGCTACGTTGGCAGCACAATCCAGGAAGAGTTGTTAAAACTCAAAATAATTCATGCAACTAGTTCACTCTGTGTTTTAAGTTGATACGACTAAGCACTTTTTACAGCGCATGCTCTGATTATATAAAGTCTCATTCTCAGCCTGCTTGTCATCCACAGGAGAGAGCGTTTGGCCTGGCAGCCACTTCTCCGTCTTAATTAGTCAGCTAAGACTTGAGTTCTGTGTGTAAAAATGGAACTTTACCGAGGTTTGATCTTTCCTCCGTTGTCCCGCGTGCCGGAGCCATTAAGTAAAAAAGACTAGTTAACATTCATGTGCTCGGCTTGAGCACTCGGGTTTCTTCTGGGCTGAGTGGCAGTCTCACAGGATCTTGTAAAGGAATATAAGAAGAGATGAGGAGAAGTAGGGAGAAAGTCAGTGAGGAGAGGAAGGAGAGACGCGAGAAGAGAGAAGAAAATGCAATCGAAGAGAGGGAAGTTGAAAGGGAAAAGGGGAAGGAGTGAATTAAAAAGGAAGCCACATGTATGAATAAGAGAGAGGGAGAACACGCTAAAGAGTGAACAGCATGGGGACAAGTAAGACGTGAAAAAGATGTTTAAGAAAAGGCTGAAAGTGAGGAGAATTTGAGCATTTTGAAAGACATGAGAGTGCGTGCGAGACAAAGAAACATCAGGGGGAGAAATATGAGTGCAAAGGGAATGAAAGAGATTTTTTTGTGCTACAACTGAAGAAAAGAAGGCAGGACGAGGAGGGAAAAGGAACATGATCGACATTTGGTAAAGTCAAGCTAGGCAAAGTAAAAAGACGAAACAACAAAAGGATGGGAGGGAAAAACAGATGAGAGAGAGACAACAGGGGATGTAGATCTTAGATGAAAAACTTTGTGGGGAAGGACAATGCAAGGTACACAACAGATACAGAAGAAAGAAAGTGAGATGAGGAGGAAGCAGAGATGAAAATGAAACAAAAGTAGAGAGAGGTATTTCAAGGAGACAAGGAAGGACATGGAAAGTGTCAACACATTCTCACATACCTTCGGCGTTTTTTATCGCCGCAAAAAGTCTCCTTTAGCGTTATATTTAGAAACTCTTGGTCGAGACTCTTGGCGTAACTCTTGATGCTCTGGGTCAGGACGTACGTTTAACTGACATGCAGCACAAGAACGGGACTGTTAGGTTTAGGAAAAGATGGTGGGTGGGGTCATAAAATGTACGTTTCTGTAACACGCGGGACAAGAACGGGACACGAACCCCTGGGTGAAAGTCCTGTATTGTTTGACCCATCCACCCCCCCAACTGTTTGCATTTTCGGTCTTTCATACTACTCTCTACTGTTGTCTCTCTACATACTACTCTCTACTGCTGTCTCTCTAAATACTACTCTCTACTGTTGTCTCTCTACATACTACTCTCTACTGCTGTCTGTCTTCATACTACTCTCTACTGTTGTCTCTCTACATACTACTCTCTACTGTTGTCTCTCTACATACTACTCTCTACTGCTCTCTCTACATACTACTCTCTACTGTTGTCTCTCTACATACTACTCTCTACTGTTGTCTCTCTACATACTACTCTCTACTGTTGTCTCTCTACATACTACTCTCTACTGCTGTCTCTCTACATACTACTCTCTACTGCTGTCTCTCTACATACTACTCTCTACTGCTGTCTCTCTTCATACTACTCTCTACTGTTGTCTCTCTACATACTACTCTCTACTGCTGTCTCTCTACATACTACTCTCTACTGCTGTCTCTCTACATACTACTCTCTACTGTTGTCTCTTTACATACTACTCTCTACTGTTGTCTCTCTTCATACTACTCTCTACTGCTGTCTCTCTACATACTACTCTCTACTGTTGTCTCTTTACATACTACTCTCTACTGTTGTCTCTCTTCATACTACTCTCTACTGTCTCTCTACATACTACTACCAGATGTCAGAAAGAACAGGGGAGACACTTTAGTTCTCTCACTATGACTCTAGAGTTACTACTCACTCTGAAGATAATCACCATCACTCTCTCACTCACTCTACCACACACACACCGGCCATGCTATTCACGTTTTACGGCAGAGGAGAGTCTCAAATAAAGAGACGAAGAATGGCAAAGGAGAGTAGGAAAACTATATTGTGGCCAACAAGAAAAGACAGGAGTGTTGAAGGACAGTGAAGATGAGAGGTGAGCCTCTGGGTCCTCATACCGAAACCACAATATACAGTATGTTGTTTGTCATTGGTTTCCATGGTGACCCATATCGACGGGACCACCTCATCTGTCAGTGCAACATGTCCCCAAAACCACATTATAGGTCTTTGTGTTGCCGTTCTAACCTCTGGTGAATTTGTGAGGACTATGGTTAACTGCTCCTCAGATCTCTGCAGGGTAAATCCAGACAGCTAGCTAGACTATCTGTCCTATCGGAGTTTTCTGTTGCACGACTAAAACTACTTTTGAACACACACATGTTCCATCAAAACAAGTTCCTTCCTGAGACTATTTAGCAGAGGTACCGTGGCTCCGCCCAAGACGATTGTGATTGGTTTAAATAAATGCCAATAATCCCGAGCAGGTTTTTTCTCCCATCCAGGAATGCTGTGTGGACTAGCCAGACCCTCCTCATATTTAACCTAACAGGAGCAGTAGTTAATGTTGTGAAAAGGAACTAGTTGAGTCTAGCTGAATCATCAGGGATTGGCTTAAAACGAGTCACCTATAACTAGTCAAATGAGGGCGTTACGTGACGCCTGGCATCGTTGTGTCACGGACTAAGGTCCGTAAACTCAGAGGTAATACTCGGTTTGGTTTCATTTCGTTTCTGTGAATTCATCTCTTCTGTGTTTGCAACATTGTGATGTCTTATATCTGATTTATGTCTCTTTCACACCTTCCATCTTCTTTCTTGTCTTTGTCCTTTAGCTCGGTTATTCATTACAATGTGCTCTCTCTATCCAGGTCTTTCATTTCTCCCTTCTCAAAATCGAACATCCTTTAATTCTGAACTCTCTCTCTCTCTCTCTCTCTCTCTCTCTCTCTCTCTCTCTCTCTCTCTCCCTTTTCCCCTATAGGCAGTAAGGATCCAGGCTTTGTCAATACATATATATTGCTTCCTTTTCTTTCTTTCCTCCTGCCATCCCTCCGTCATTCGCATTGTTCTCTCTCTCCCTGACTGGACTTCAATTATTCAGCAGGGGATCAGGTGGCCCACTCACCCTTGAGTGACACGCATGCACGCACACACGCGCACGCACACACACACACACACACACACACACACACACACACACACACACACACACACACACACACACACACACACACAGACAGACTCTCTCACACACACACACAGACACACACAGAGACAGACACACACACTCTCTCTCTCTCACACTCACACACACACACAGACAGACACACACACTGGAGACGATTGTGTGCACAAACATGGAATCAAAAACAGGTAAGCGTGCACACAAAATATTATATATATAAATATATATAATTGAAATATGCATCAATGCATGCACTCGCCCACTCAAAACACAACACAAGTTCAAAAAGAAAATCCAGTTCACTCTCACACAAACACAAACACAGAACAGATTCATAGATGAAAGCCATCGCAAATGTAATTAAAGTGCATGGCACACACATTTGCATGCATCCATAAACACAGTCAGAACTCAGACAGCACGTAGCGCACTACTATGTGCTAAGAAGGGAGTACCTTTAGGACAGAGTCTAAAGTGAGCACCGAGTGGTGTAGTGCTGCAGGGGCGCACCGGAGCGACACACCGCCAGTTTTTTTTTGTTTTTTTTCAAAATCTGGTTGAAATTCATATTTCTTTAAGCGCGAGAAGATTCAATCATCACTAAAACGTCTTACAAATATTTAGGTGTCCACATAGACAATCTTCTCTGCTGGAAAACACACATTGACCATCTGTGTAATAAATTGCAGCAGAGATTATACTTTTTAAGGCGACTGAGACTGTATGGAGTAAGTAGCCAGATCATGCTTATGTTCTACTGGGCGATTCTGGAGAGCATTATTAGATATGGAATTACAGCATGGTTTGGCAACCTAACAGTGCAGCTAAAAAGCAGGCTGGTCAGCACACACAAGGCAGCTATGAGGATAATAGGGAGGAAAGAGTACAAGCCCATACAGAGCTTGTATGAGCAAGTAGTCAGAAAACAAGCTGAAAGAATCACCGCAGACTCACTACATCCTCTCTTCCCTGAATATGAACTTCTGCCATCAGGCAGAAGATTCCGTGTGCCAAGATGTAAAACAAACAGACTAAAGTTATCATTTATTCCAACTTCTGTTAAGCTGCTGAACTCCAATAGTACATTTTAGTCCAGCAGAGCAGGGGTGCAGTAAATACCCCAGCTATTTTAGCATTTCGCACTTTAATTATTACAGTTAATTCTCAGGATGTTGTGCTTTCTGTGCTGTCATGTGTGTCCTCTTTGTCTTTTGTGCTTTTGTGTGCTTGTGTCTCAGGACGCTGTGCTGATCTCACTTTTATGTTGATTTTATTTTATTTCACTTTATTTGACTGTATTTAACTTGAGAATGTTTTTATGTTACATATTGTCTGTGTTGTGAAGCAACGGATGTGGCACTGTGCCCAAGACAAATTTCCCCTCGGGGACAATAAAGTGTATTCTATTCTATTCTATTCTAAAGCATGTGTCATGCAAGAGAGACAATTAAAAACATCTTAAGGTGTCTTGACTGATTCACAACGTCAACTCAAAACATTCAACCTTAAAAGTGATTTCAATTCTGTTTTCTCAGCCTATAGCTGACTGTTCAGTGTTTCCCACACATACAGTCCCTGACAAAAGTCTTGTCGCTTATCTATTTTGTAGAAACCCCTGCTATTAACCTGACTTTTAATTAATCAATTGGTGTTAGAAATAGCTCATATGAAAAGCTAAAACCCTCCCAAATGATTATTAAGTGCACTGAAAAAAGAATATTTAATCAATTTTTAAAAAGATTTTTCATTTAATCAAGACAGAAAGGTCAAATTTTGGCAAGACAAAAGTTTTGTCGCCTATACAGAAATTGAACAAATTTACTGCAAATACAAAAATATGTCAGCAAATTAAGTAGTGGTGCTGTGAGATCCAAATTTAATATCTTGTATGACTTCCATGAGCTTGAAGGACTGCATCCATGCGGTTTGGCAAGGATTCATACAATTTATTGATGAAGTCATCAGGAATAGCAAAGAAAGCAGTCTTGCATGCCTCCCAGAGTTCATCAATATTCTTTGGTTTCGTCTTCCATGCTTCCTCTTTCATCCTACCCCACATATGCTCAATGATGTTCATGTCTGGTGACTGGGCTGGCCAATCCTGGAGCATCTTGATCTTCTTCGCCTTGAGGAACTTTGATGTGGAGATGGAAGTATGCGATGGAGCACCGTCCTGCTGCAGGATTTGGCCTCTTTTATGGTTGGGAATATAAGAGGTAGCTAAGATTTCTTGGTATTTTAGACTATTGATGTTGCCTTCCATCCTGCAGATTTCTCGCACACCCCCATACTGGATGTAACCCCAGACCATGATTTTTCCGCCACCAAACTTCACTGTTTTCTGGGTGAATCTCGGATCCATGCGGGCTCCAGTAGGTCTCCTGCAATATTTGCGGCAACTGTGGTGTAATTCAACAGAAGATTCATCTGAAAAATTCACCTTCTTCCACTTTTCCAGCATCCATCCTTTTAGCAGGCTGTGGGCCTTGGCAAATGCCACACGGTTTTTCAATTGTCTTTTGTTTAGTGCTGGCTTCTGGGCACTGATTCGACCACGGAGGCCATTTCGAGACAGAATCCGACAAACCGTTCTGGTTGACACAGGGACTTCAGGTGACCAGGTCTCGTGGAGCTCTGCTGCAGTGGAAAATGGGCTGGCCTTGGATTTTCGAGCCAACAAACGGTCCTCTCGAGCAGTTGTCTTGCGGGGTCTGCCTGACCTGGGCTTGTCAAAAACGTCTCCAGTGTCTTCAAATGTTTTTTTTATCCTCTGTACTTGACGCTGAGACACATTGAAGGTGTCTGCCACATCAGCAGTGGATCTGGTCTTCAGCCTCTTGATAATCAAAACTTTAGTCTCAGGGTGAATCTTAGGCATGTTTGCAGAGGTCTAGTTGCAGTTGATGTGAAGGTCTAGTGTACTGGGGTTGTTTTTATACACACCTGAGACCTAATTGATCCATTATTAGTCACAGGTGAAGCTCATATGACAAGGCGACAACACTTATGTCTTTGCAAAAATTGACTCAATGGGCTTTACCAAGCTGTGAATATTAGAATACTTTTTGACAGTTTCGTTTTGCACTGAAACATTATTACTAAAGCTGTTGGGATTAAAATGAGCCTTTTCTTGTAAAAACATCTTGATTAGAAATATATTTCAGCGGCACTTCAGGTCAATCTGTACACAAGCGACAAGACTTTTGTCAGGGACTGTAGACTAACGGCTAAGGGCTAGTAGCTAACATCAGCGGTAGCTAGCATGGTTGTATTAAGACATAGTGATTACATTGTCCCCCCCCCATCCCGGTCTGACATGGAAGAAAACACAAATTGCTTTCTAATCTGTGGGAAACACTGCTGTTAGCTAGCTAGCTAGATGACAAGCAGTGTTGCCAACTCTTTTCCAAATATAGAAGCTAGCACTAGCTCCAAACGTCGCTAAAAGTCGCCAGATGACGTCATACTGTACACTTATTTGCAAAATGGTTAGTGGTGAAGAGCTGTGGTGTGTGAACTGTGATGAATGAATTATAATCTAATATATCTCGCTTTCCCCCCGATGGTCTGAAGTGGCTAAACGTGTCGCTAAGAGGGTCAGAAAAGTCGCTAAATCTAGCGAGAAAGTCGCCGCGTGCGTGTGTGCGTGCGTGCCCGCGTGCCCATCCTTTCACTCCAGCCGAGTAGAATGGCATCTCATCTGAAGGACAAGGTATTTTTGACAGGTGATAATGGAACTGAATGTACGGCTGATGACTCCCTTCCTCTCTCTCCTTTCAGTGTGATTCCCCATTTTCTCTCTCTGTCTCTAACCTACTGGTTATCTGTCTGGATGTCTATTCACAGTCAGATAGACATGTAAATATTATATATATATATTTTAAAACAAGCCAAATGTAATTGCAGTGAAAAGACTGCACATTTCTAAAGCTGTGCATTTTGTGTTTCATGTCTAGGTTATGAAAAGTGAAGATAAGTGCCATCAGTTAGAGGCCAGAGCATCAATGTTCGAAATAATGACTAAAATTAGCTCTTTGCTGACGCTCCAGTTGGCAGCGATGATTTTTCACATTTCCGTTCAATTTGTTTCATTTTGAGTGGCGCCCTTCATCTATCCTGATACGTCAAGTATGGCTTTGTTAGTGCAAAGACTCAATCTGTGCATGCGTCAGACTCTTGGCAAGAAAACACAGTTGGCTTGTGTACAACCAACCGTGTATACCAAATGCAATCCTATTACAAAGGCAGAAAAAACTCTGGAATCTGTGGTATGAGTGTGTGATGTGTCTTCTATCCAACTGTCTGTCATTCATCCAAAAGATATTGTAAGGTCGCATCCTCCTTTTGCATTTTGGAAAATCTTCCGATTCTGACTATAAGGCTGGTGTCGGTATCCGATCCTATACCAATCATATACCATATGTAAAGATAGAAATCATATCACAGCCATACAGGGTTAGTAGTACAACAGCTGTTAAAACATAATAAAATATATAACACACTGGTATCGAATGGGTACTCAGTATCGGCTGATATGCAAGTTAGGTATCAGACTCAATATGGTACCGGACCATCTTTACTTCAAAGCTCAGCGCACTTCCTGGGGGCCTGGTTTGTGTCCAACAACCATAGCAACGTAGAGAGCTGACCGTTAGCCGTAAACTGTCACAAACTGCAGTAAAAACCCTGATTGAGACGCAGATTCTGAATGCGCTGTATACATGTCCAAAGAATGAATCTAAAACCTGAATACTACCGGCATATCACACGTCTTACTCTGAAAATGCTATATGCTATATTTGGAAAAAGGCCTTATTCTTAATATCCAAACATTATATGTATTTTACATGACCAGTATCAAAATTCAGAATATTTTACACTGCTATGTTTTGGTTTTTAAGCCAAAAAGTAGCATTGTAAATGTAGCCCTAGTGTGCATGTCAACGTCAACTTAGTGTCCATTTATAATCTCTCCCTCTCTCCTCTCTTCTGTCTGTATTTTGGCAGTAATCCTCAATCACCTCTGGTCTGCTGCTTCAGTCAAAGGTCTGCCTGTACAACAATGGATCCCCAGTGTTTTATGGGAAGGCTTAGGGGTGAGGCCTGCTGTAAATTGTGATGCAGTAGAACTTTGGCTGGCAGAGACCCGGTCTCTGACACCCAGTTTAATGGTCCACCGGGCACATCACCCACGCTGATCGATCTTAGCCCTTCTTTCCCTGCTCTTTCTCCATCCTTCTTTAACCTCTGCCACTCATAAGTCATACTGGGCTTTATGTCTTAAAGGCACCACGGTGAAAAAACCAACTGACCTCTTCTGCAGGTTCTCTTTCACTGAGACTGTATAACTCTTTGTCTCGTTCTTTCCTCCTCATCATCACCTCTCTCTCCATCTTCCAAATCTCTGCTCCCCCGCTTCACATACAGGCTACATCCACACTATTACGTACTGATTAAAAAACAAATACCTTTTGCTATGTTTACGCCTCAAGTCCACACTACTGCGGCGTTTCCGAGCCCCTAAAACAGAGACATTTGGAAACACTGCTGCCCCAAGGGGCATAGCGGACACGTGGTATGGAGGGGACATCCGTCCCTCACACTTATAACACTTCTGAGTTGTTTTGAATGCACCATAAGTAGGCGAGTGTGCACATTACTATTCAGGTTGCGTCAGTTAATTGATAGACTCATAGATATAGGCAATAATAAAATAATATATAATAAAAATATATAAGATCTGTAAGATATTTAAGAACAGTGTATACCATGATATATTGGCATTGGAATTGTCCGTAATAGCCCAAATTTGGTGGCCTCTGGCTAGGGTTGGGTATTCCGATGCTGAACCGGTACTTTTAAAACGATTTTGATTCCAAAACCGATTCTTGAAAAACTGAACAATTACATCAAAGATGAAATATGTTTACTAACGATCACGTGCAGTGAATGGTTAATATGCTTTTACGTCCGTTTTGGTGAGCCCAGAGGGAAAATAAGCCATTTTAAAAGTAGCCTACATTTACGCTAGCTAGCTAACGGTAGACTACAGGGAAAGGGGGATATGATTACGTCCGTTTCGGAGCGACAGAGGGAAAATATTTCAGTCGACACATTAAGTGAAACTGAAATGAGGAACGAAAATTTGTATTCTAATCTAGTCCGATTTCTACCGGTTGCGTAGGAAGCGGTTCCATAGTGGAACCGGGTTTCGGTACCCAACCCTACCTCTGGCACATTCCAATAGGCCACGAAATTTGGGCTATTACAGCCAAAGATTTCTCTGGGGAGGCATGCCACCGGACTCCCCTACACTGTCCCAAATGTCAGTGTTTCCAGCAATCATAAATGAAATGTAGGCTACTTGGAATATGCGATTTGGTAGAACAATTTGTAGAGGATCTTTTCTATAAACAACCTCCTGAACACCACTCACATTTCCGGCTACTTGGTTTGAAAACTTCCGAGTTGCTTTGTAGTCTGGATGGGCAAAACCGGAGACATTTGGAAACGAGGATGCACGTCAGTCAGTCTTATCGGTTAGATAGGTTACAGACCTTTCAGTAACAGTTCCACCACAGTTCTGCTACTGGAGCTAAAGGGCTTGTGTGGACCGCCTTCGCTTTAGTGTCAAACGCCGCTTAAAAATGAAACCGTAGCATTGTAGATGTAGCCTACCATCCAGTTTCCCCTCTCTGTGCTGGACAGTAAAGTACTTGACAGCCGGGCAATGTGAATTTTAAGGTTAAGAAAATATCAAACTGTAGGAGCGCTGCTTGTACTGGCCGCTGTGTCGCCACTAAAATCAGATTTTTCTCTGTCTCTCTCTTACATAGACTTGCATGTTGATCAAGGGATCAACAAGCTTTGAGGAGTGTTGTCAAACGTGTTAATATGGACGGAGATTAGTTCTGCTACTGGAGCTAAAACTCTTGTGTGGACGGAGATCGCTTCTGTCTCAAAACGCTGCTTAAAAATTAAAACAAAGTGTGTAGATGTAGCCCCAATCATGAGTTCACTTTTATCCGGAAAAAAGGAACTACTCACTTAAAGCAACGCTATGGAACTTTTAGCCCTACAGGTTGTCTCATTGGAACTACAACTCGCGTCTTGTTGGAACTACAGCTGCAGCTAAAAGTTACAGTGTTGCTTTAAATTGGCCAAAGATTTCGTTGCACTTTCTTGGCACTGCCTTGCACACGTTTGCCAATCCTCGCTCCGCGTGCTGCCTCCGCCTCCGTCTCTCTTTCCACCGTCTGTCTTTTCCTCTTCATCAGATTCTTTCCTCTCTATCACCCCCTTTTTGTCCGCCATTCTCTCTCTGTCTTAGTCCCTCTCCCCCTCCATTCCAATAAAGGGGGATCATTCCTAGCCAAAGCGAAGGGCGACAAAGGCCTTGTGTTGGAAAGGCCACTTCAACAAGAGAGAGCATTGTTGAAGTTTCCAGTAGCACTTCAGCCAGACGGCAATGAAAAGCCAAGTGGGCAAAAGAAGGATTGTGATTGATGCATGATGAAGTTTCTGAGCAGAGGCTGGAAGGAAAAGATGAAGGTGTTTTGTTCGACTGTTTTCTCTCACATTACCATATGGTTTGCCACATTCACATTCCTTGTTTTTACCCCAAAAGACATAAACAGACTTTAGAAACTTTAGAAAAACTCGGGTTGGGACGTGGATTGAATGAGACGAAATGTTCAGTAATTAAAAGAAGTTACAGGTGGTAAAGATTTCCCCTAAGAGAGGAAGTTTGAAGTACAAATTACACTTTAACGGTGTAATCATTCAACATTAACCAGAAATTTCAATCTCATGGAACAAAAAATTGATTCAGATATTTTATGTAGAAAGTTGCATCAAATAGTTAAGAGTCGAGAGAACGAAAACAAATCTGTCATTCATGGATTCATTTACTCAAGCAGCAACTTCCAGTCTTGAAGCCAAAGCTGAAGCTCCTTAACCCTCCTGTTGTCCTCGGGTCAAATTTGACCCGTTCTCAAAACTTCTATATCAGAAATAGGGGTTTCTTTTTAACCAAATTACTCCAAAAATTAAGTACAATTGCAAGTACTCGATTACTACTTTCATTGAATTGTGGGTATTCAATTTTATAGCATTTGAAAAAATTGAAATGGTTTCAAAACGTGACTAAACTTCCACAGACACGTCTGTGATTCTCCACCAACATACGTTCCTCTAATATTAGTCCAAATCATTCATCATTTCAAAATCAGGTATAATCTCCTGTAAAACTAGTGGTAATAAATTGGTGTTAGTGAAAAATAGCATCAAAAACGTGGGGAAAAAAAAGTGACAAAAACATTGAAAAAAATGTGTCAAAAATATTTTTTAAAATGGTCCAAAAAAAGTGTTAATTTTGACCCAGAAGGACAACAAGTGCATGGTCGACCAGAAGACAACACAACTCTAACTTCAAGCAAGGTGAGACTCCTTAAAGCTGCATTCTCTCTAACTTCCAGCAGGGGGAGACTCCACTGGCTCCAACAAGAAGTCTGTTTCTATAGCAGTCTGTGAGAAAATGAGCCTACTTCTCTCTTGATTTATTAATCTCTCTGTAAACATTTTCACAATGAGTTTATGGTCTCAATCACTAGTTTCAAGTCTTCTTCATCACAGCATGATGTTCATTTAGTAAATGATGCTCCCATTTATTTTAAAACCGACGATAAAGCAGGGGATGCTTTAGGACCTGTCAATCAGGACAGAGGCTTAGCGATGCTAACCATGCTAACACTGTTTTTGGCTGTTGTCTGTGTTTTCATCTTAAACTTTGTCTCCAGTACCCGGAGGCCTGTGTTTATCCACTGGTAAATCTCCCGCTGTATGACAACACTGGCTCGGCAGCGAAGAGGTAATCCAGAAACCTGTGCATCACTGCTAAGTCTGGTAACAGGTGCAACCAATTTTAGTGTGACCGCAAACCATGGAGACATACTGACACTGTGTGTGTGTGTGTGTGTGTGTGTGTGTGTGTGTGTGTGTTAGAGAGAGAGAAAGTGAGCGAGAGAGGTGATGCAGGGTGTGTGTGGGTGCTGTTTGTTTTGGGTTTAATGATTATCCATATAAATTACAGACATCTGTTTAGAGGTGTCAGTGTTTAGGTATGCAACCTCATGCCTCTGAAAAGTGTGTGTGTGTGTGTGTGTGTGTGTGTGTGTTTCTGTGTGTGTGTCTGGAGCTGGGGGAGGCAATAATGACCTCATTTCCTGCTGATATAAATGCAGGCCCAGCGCCACCACATAAACCTCCAAATAAACCTTATAAACTACAGCACGAGGCCTGCTACCTTGAAACACAACCATAAACACACACACACAGACACACAGAGTTGTTGTCCGTCCAGCTCTCTCAGTAAATGGGGAGATAAAGGCGAGACGAGACAGGTTGATAGAAGTCGTCAGCCGCTCTTAAAATTTAACAAGACGTTAATAGAAGCTGTTTGCTGAATCCATCGGTCTCCATTTTCGTCTTTTTCTAGTGTGTGATTGTCAACACGTTCTCATACCTAAACAACATTATAGATTTATTTCCAAAGCTGCCAAAAACGACACACACGACTGTTTTTAATCCCGTCAACGTAATCTTGTCACTGTTTTGGGAGCAGTTTCTAAACAAGTCAAAGTTGTGAAAAGGAACTAGTTAAATTTAGGCGACAACAACAGTTAGTTAGCTAGCAGTGTTTTCCATAGGTTTGAGGAAGACTGAGGTGCATGTATTTTCAGTGGTAATCCCCGATATAAAAAAAGCCGCTCCACTCTTAAAACCCCAGCAAAACCAGTGTGTTGGCATGGCTGTGCACCTGTGTCGACTTAAAATGACGTAACATTCAGGCAAATACGTTGATCTCTTGTGATTGGTTAGTTAGAAAATGGAATCCTCCCCCACGAGAGGCAATGACAGACTAAAGATGGAAACGGAGTGTAAGGATATGATCATTCCGTCCAATATCTGGCAACTGTAGACCAAACAAAAAGTTTAAAAAGCCTTTGACGGATCCCCGGTATGGGAGCGTACCTATGTTCCCACAGCCCTATGTTCCCACAGTTCCCACATTTCTATGATCTTTTTTTCCAAAATTAGGCCCTATGTTCCCACATTTCCTTTTTCATAAATTTGTATCAGATTTTATCCCCCTAACCCTAACCCCTAAAAGAGTTTTGTGGGATAGGGCTTAAATTGAAGGGAAATGTAGGAACACAAGACCTTATTTTGAAAATGTCCTAGAAATGTGGAAACATAGGGCTGTGGGAACATAGGGCTGACAAACCCCCCCACCCCCCCGGTATTACCTGACATCTTATCTCTTAAAGGAGCATGTTCAAGCTAAAACCCTGGTGTTGAGTTGCACTTTAAGGGCATATTCACACCTGTAGTTTGTAAACTTGGAGCAGTTTCCCCTTCGGTTCGGTTTCGTTTCCAACTGGAAAAATCCAAGCAAATAAAAATGCGTCATTACAAACCACGCAAGAACGTTCTCTCCTCTTATTGGTTGGATGTGTCTGGGGGGCGGGAGCAAGAAAGTAAAAACAGGAAGAAGGTCCTGTGTTCTGGACGTCTCGGTGGTCAAACCAGCTCATTTCATTTCAATAATCAGACATTGTCACCGAGACTTTTGTCTCGCATTGCCAGACCTTCCTCCACAGCACTGCAGAGGAGGGGCAATATGTGCTCTGGTTTATTTATCACAATCATCTTGGGCGGTGCTAAGCTCCAGACGGAGCCACGGTGCCTCTGCTAAATAGTCTCAGGAAGGAACTTGTTTTGGTGGAACATGTGGACATTCAAAAGTAGTTTTAGTCGTACAACAGAAAACTCCGATTGGACAGATAGTCTAGCTAGCTGTCTGGATTTACCCTGCAGAGATCTGAGGAGCAGTTAACCATAGTACTCACAAATCCACCGGAGGTTAGAACCCCAACACAGAGACAGAAGAAGGTGACGGAAAAGAGGGACATCAGGCAGAATTTCCGGCGGCACCTGAACAATCCCGGAAGTGCAACGTGGTGGATATATAGACTACCGAGACTCCGCTCTGCTCTGCCGGTGTCTGTCTCCAACTTTAGCGGTGGCGGCTTTGACCAAGGAAATGTGAGTGAGGGCGAGCTTGACTGCAATCATGTTCTCAGCACAAACGAAGCGCTCCAGAGTCCGATTGAGAAAAAAAAAATGGTTTGGTCAGCATTTGGTGCTCATCTGAGTGCGATTGCTGTGTTCACACCTGCCCAAAAGAACCGCACCAAAACCAACTCTAGTGTGATTCAACGGATCTAACTAAGGAAGGTGTGAAAGCGCCCTAAATTCAGTCAGATTTGTGGTTTGGTTTTAGCGCTAATGAAGTTTTGTGCTTTGTCTAAACATAACCATAACAGAGTGTTATAATGCTTCAGTTGCTATACGAGCGGATAATGTAGGAAAACAAATGAAAAACATTGTCAGTGTACAATTTGCACATACTGTATGTTCAGTATCACTTTGTGACTTGGCAGGGAAGTTAATTCATGTTTTCCTAATTACGGCGATAGAAAATGCAATCTGGGCAACATTACACAAAATGCGCCGTTGCAAATGAATTACATATAAACAGAATTTATAGGAGACAGGGTTAATCAACCCAATGTAGAGACAATTTAGTTCCAAACTGATACCAGTTTGGTTACAATCATCACAACTTCTGTCTTCAATACCAGATATTTGAGCTTTGTTTTCTTCTCTTACCATCGCTGCATTTCTCTCTGAGCAACAACAAGAAAAGTTTGTTTCTCAGCCCATGGAGGTTTAACTCGTAACCATATAAGATTAATTCTGCTTCCAGAGCAGTTCAGCCACTGATAAATATTTAGGTAAGAATCCAGTTTACATTTATGGCTGCAATGTTTCTCAATCTTTGCATCTGCTTTGTCTGTTTACCTTTATATATATATATATATATATATATACATATATACATATATATATATATAATATACATATATATATATATATAAATATATATATATATATATATATAATATATATATATATATATACATATATATATATATATATATATATATATATACATATATATATACACACACACACACACACACACACACACACACGTATAGTTCTCCTTTTCTCAGACATTGTTTTTAAATCCACCCATCTATCCGTCTACCTCCTCCCTCTCAATCTGAAGCTTTTTTTCCTTTTTTGTCTTGACGTAGAGAGGACAGGCGGGAGGAGAGACGGCTCACATTCACCAGAGGGCTTCTCAAGAAAATGATGGATGGATGTGACTTATTCAATAGTAGGGCTGCAACTAACGATTTTATTTTAATTGTTGATTATTTCCTGGATGGATAGATTAGTTGTTTGGTCTCATATGTCATATAAAGTGAAAAATGTGGATCAGAGTTTCCCAAAAGTCCCAAGATGACGTCCTCAAATGTCTCGTTTAGTCCACAACTCAAAGATATTCAGTTTACTGTCCCAGAGGAGAGAAGAAACTAGAACAATATGCCACTTGGGGCTGCTGGAGAAGCAGCGAGGTGTAATATGCAGATAAATTAACATTGGAACACTTAAGACTAAACAGCTTCATATGGATAAGTTTGCAGTGTGGAGGCTGGCTCAGCATGTTGCCGAACAGCAGGAGGAATTTGGGTTGCATCATGTCGCTCCCTCGGTTGCATCATTTAGTTTTAGTAAACAAGAAGTGGAGCTGTGGATTTTTAAGTAGGGCTGTGTCTTACTGCTGCTTGTTTGTGAGTGTCCTGAGTGCCGGACACTACAAAGTGTGTGATCAGCAGTGTGTGTGGAGAGCGATAGTAAGATCTGTGCGCTATGTATTATAGAATTAGGGCCACTTTAACACCTATAGTTCTGTAGACCCGGTGCGATTCGGGTAAAGTTCAAGCATCGTTGCATTTTTCCTTTGGTTGGGTTTGCTTTCACGCTGCACTTTGTCAAACACCAAACATTGTAAACGGATGTCACACGATGGAAACGGTCGCTTGTTTATTAGAGAGAATCATTTTTTCCAAAATTAGGCCCTATGTTTCCTTTTTCATAAATTTGTATGAGATTTTATCCCCCTTTCTCCCAATTTGGTAGCCAATTACACCCAACCTATTATCGAGTAGCAATGGACTACAGATGGAATGTAACCCTAACCATAACATAGGGCCTCATTTTAAGAAAAATCTTAGAAATGTGGGAACATAGGGCTGAGCCCATCAAAACAGCAGGAAAACATACTGAGAGATCAACTGAGAAAAGAAGACATGTTAAATAAGATGAACAAAAGCTTCACAGGTTTTACAGTTGGAGCTGTCCTCGTAACTGAAGTGTGTTGATGGACTGCTCTTCCTGTAATCTTAGGGCCTGATGACTACAAATCTGTTCAGATCAATAAATGAGATGATTAAATGATTCAAGAAAAGGCCAGTTTTTTTTACTCACAAGTACCTAATTGCATACCAGAAACACCCAAAGTGTGAGACATTTGCTGTCATTAAAGAAAAGCACAGAATGAACTGCAGAGACCATCCTTACCTGCGGGTCTCATTCATGAAACCAGCAGCAGGCTTGTGCAAACCTCACATGCAATACTGACTGCAACACAGCACAAGATCTGCCATCGTCGAGACCAAGTCAAGACCGAGTCCAAAGTGGTTTGAGTACGAGTCAAGACCGAGTCCAGGTCAGAAAATGTTTTTGCAGTCTGCCCTGTGTTTCTTTTTAAGCACAGTGCTAAGAAATTCCTGGTGATTTCTATAACCAAATTTGATTATGGCAGAATTGGCGACATCTTCATTTGTTACAGTGTGTGTTAATCAATGAAAATGAATGGCAATAACGCTAGCAGGGCACACAGATGCAGGGTGTGTGAAGATAATCTAGTGTGTGATTGGTTATCAGGTGGCCAGTGTTTCACTTTCCCTCCAATATTATTATAAACATAATAAAGACACCTGGACTCGGTCGAGATCAAAAGCCATATTTGGCAAGACCAGTTGCAGAGACCAAGACAAGTCCGAGACCATAGAAGAACCGTCTTGAGTCCAGAATTGAGTCCAAGACCGGACTCGAGTACTACAGCCGTGGCAACCGGGCTTCAGAGACGGAATGCTGTACAGTCTGCCCTCACAAAGAGCTTATCATTTGTTCCTATGAGACCGTTTATTCTTCAATCTTCAATCTGATGGAAAAACATAATCCGTTTTATCAACTCCGAACAATGTCCGAAGTCTATCTTTCACACATGTAGTAGGGCTGCACGATAATCAAGTCTCAAAGTAGTCTATATCCACGACGTTTCACTTCCAGGATTGCTCAGTTGTCCGTTGTCAGACTATGGTTAACTGCTCCTCAGATCTCTGCAGGGTAAATCCAGACAGCTAGCTAGACTATCTGTCCAATCTGAGTTTTCTGTTGCACTACTAAAGTTACCTTTACACGTGGCCGGCTATTTTCATAAACGGACATTTCAACCTCTCTGTTTTCAAAAATAACATTGTGCACAGCTGTCAGTTTTCAGAAAAGTGTTCGTTTACACGTACCCGTGTATATATGCCGTCAAGAGAGCCAAACCTGTAGGGGGCTGTGTAAACGAGAAGCTCAAGCCCATGTTAGCCAATCATAATCCCAAAAATAGCAACAACAGCTATGAATCACTTCCTCTCTCTTCTCTTCCTCACTTCCTCGGCTGCCTAAACCTCCGTTTGTCTCAGTTCACATGCAAACGTGCAAACAAAGTTTCCCAAAATCTCCACTCTGGCCGGCCAGTTTTTAGATAGAATCGGTTTCAGAGGAGAATTCTCCGTTTTCGTGTAAATGAAGGGCACAAACCAAGGGAAATGTCTCTGTTTTTCAAAATAACCATGTACGTGTAAACGGGGTATAAAACTACCTTTGAACGTACACGTTCCACCAAAACACGTTCCTTCCTGAGACTATTTAGCAGAGGCACCGTGACTCCGTCCGGAGCTTAGCCCCGCCCAAGACGATTGTGATTGGTTTAAAGAAATGCCAATAAACCAGAGCATGTTTTTCTCCCATCCAGGAACACTGTGTGGACTAGCCAGACCTTCCTCAGCAGCACTGTGGAGGAAGGTCTGGCAATGGGAGACTAATGTCAAAGTAACCAAATAACTAAAGATAAATTGCAAAAAGAAACATCTGAAATAAATAATTTCATAAAATGACTCGCAGCAAAGACTTTGTCCGATTTTATAATAATATTAGCCAATATTCAAGGTATAGATATACACTCACCTAAAGGATTATTAGGAACACCTGTAAGATTTCTAATTAATGCAATTATCTAATCAACCAATCACATGGCAGCAGCTTCAATGCATTTAGGGGTATCGTCCAGGTCTAGACAATCTCCTGAACTCCAAACTGAATGTCAGAATAGGAAAGAAAGGTGATCTAAGCAACTTTGAGCGTGGCATGGTTGTTGGTGCCAGACGTGCTGGTCTGAGTATTTCACAATCTGCTCAGTTACTGGGATTCTCATGCACAACCATTTCTAGGGATTACAAAGAATGGTCTGAAAAAGTTAAAACATCCAGGATGCTGCAGTCCTCTGGGCAAATAATGCCTTGTTGATGCTAGAGGTCAGAGGAGAATGGGCCGAGTGATTCAAGCTGATAGAAGATCAACTTTGACTCAAATAACCACTCGTTACAACCGAGGTATGCAGCAAAGCATTTGTGAAGCCACAACACAAACAACCTTGAGGCGGATGGGCTACACCAGCAGAAGACCCCACCGGGTACCACTCATCTCCACTAACAATAGGAAAATGAGGCTACAATTTGCACAAGCTCACCAAAATTGGACAGTTGAAGAATGTAAAAATGTTGCCTGGTCTGATGAGTTTCGATTTCTGTTGAGACATTCAGATGGTAGAGTCAGAATTTGGCGTAAACAGAATGAGAACATGGATCCATCATGCCTTGTTACCACTGAGCAGGCTGGTGGTGGTAGTGTAATGGTGTGGGGGATGTTTTCTTGGCACACTTTAGGCCCCTTAGCACCAAGTGGGCATGGTTTAAATGCCACAGCCTACCTGAGCATTGTTTCTGACCATGTCCATCCCTTTATGACCACCATGGACCCATCCTCTGATGGCTACTTCCAGCAGGATAATGCACCATGTCACAAAGCTCCAATCATTTCATATTAGTTTCTTTACCATGATAATGAGTTCACTGTACTAAAATGGCCCCCACAGTCACCAGATCTCAACCCAATAGAACATCTTTGGGATGTGGGTGGAGCTGGAGCTCCGTGCCCTGGATGTGCATCCCACAAATCTCTATCAACTGCAAGATGCTATCCTCTCAATATGGGCCAACATTTCTAAAGAATGCTTCCAGCACCTTGTTGAATCAATGCCACCAAGAATTAAGGCAGTTCTGAAGGCAAAAGGGGGTCAAACACGGTCTTAGTAGGGTGTTCCTAATAATCCTTTAGGTGAGTGTACATGATTTTAGAAAGTCATCACCCCTGGAGAGGCACAACACTGAGGAGACATTACTGTGCGTGAACAACTTCCAAGTCTTCAATCTTTCTGTCTGCAAAATTAAACATTATTTTGCTTGCTCCGAATATCTATGAGTAGGCGATAACTCATTTAACATCAAAGCGCAATTAAAATGACCCGTGATTGTGTGTTCTCTGGAGCACACATCAAAGATTAGTAATAATTAAACCCTCTGTAAAGCAAACTGTGGTTTCATTTTGCAGTGTGAAAGTAGGTTTCAAACACTGGGAGATTCCTCTGAGCTGACTGATGTAGCCTTTGAATCTGTGTGTGATCCAGCTCGCAAGTGGGTTCCCTGCATCATGTCTTTATAGTCACAAGTTTTTATTCCTAAACAACAAGGTCGGGTTTGTAGTTATTGTAAACTTAAAAAGCTGATTTTCACTGAAAGTACACGTCTATGGTACAATATGTTTATATAGTAGAACAGATGTCAGAAAGATGACAGGTTATAACTTGATTCGGCTCAACGCGAGCTGCTACCAGACAGTATTGATGTTAAGATAAGAGTTACGTGGCTCAGTTGGTAGAGCAGGCGCACATATACAATATATACAGTGCCTTGCGAAAGTATTCGGCCCCCTTGAACTTTTCGACCTTTTGCCACATTTCAGGCCTCAAACATAAAGATATAAAACTGTAATTTTTTGTGAAGAATCAACAACAAGTGGGACACAATCATGAAGTGGAACGAAATTTATTGGATATTTCAAACCTTTTAAACAAATAAAAAACTGAAATATTGGGCGTGCAAAATTATTCAGCCCCCTTAAGTTAATACTTTGTAGCGCCACCTTTTGCTGCGATTACAGCTGTAAGTGGCTTGGGGTATGTCTCTATCAGTTTTGCACATCGAGAGACTGACATTTTTGCCCATTCCTCCTTGCAAAACAGCTCGAGCTCAGTGAGGTTGGATGGAGAGCGTTTGTGAACAGCAGTTTTCAGTTCTTTCCACAGATTCTCGATTGGATTCAGGTCTGGACTTTGACTTGGTCATTCTAACACCTGGATATGTTTATTTGTGAACCATTCCATTGTAGATTTTGCTTTATGTTTTGGATCATTGTCTTGTTGGAAGACAAATCTCCGTCCCAGTCTCAGGTCTTTTGCAGACTCCATCAGGTTTTCTTCCAGAATGGTCCTGTATTTGGCTCCATCCATCTTCCCATCAATGTTAACCATCTTCCCTGTCCCTGCTGAAGAAAAGCAGGCCCAAACCATGATGCTGCCACCACCATGTTTGACAGTGGGGATGGTGTGTTCAGGGTGATGAGCTGTGTTGCTTTTACGCCAAACATAACGTTTTGCATTGTTGCCAAAAAGTTCGATTTTGGTTTCATCTGACCACAGCACCTTCTTCCACATGTTTGGTGTGTCTCCCAGGTGGCTTTTGGCAAACTTTGCAGACACTTTTTATGGATATCTTTAAGAAATGGCTTTCTTCTTGCCACTCTTCCATAAAGGCCAGATTTGTGCAGTATACGACTGATTGTTGTCCTATGGACAGAGTCTCCCACCTCAGCTGTAGATCTCTGCAGTTCATCCAGAGTGATCATGGGCCTCTTGGCTGCATCTCTGATCAGTCTTCTCATTGTATGAGCTGAAAGTTTAGAGGGAGGCCGGGGTCTTCGTAGATTTGTAGTGGTCTGATACTCCTTCCATTTCAATATTATTGCTTGCACAGTGCTCCTTGGGATGTTTAAAGCTTGGGAAATCTTTTTGTATCCAAATCCGGCTTTAAACTTCTCCACAACAGTATCTCGGACCAGCCTGGTGTGTTCCTTGTTCTTCATGATGCTCTCTGCGCTTTACACGGACCTCTGAGACTATCACAGAGCAGGTGCATTTATACGGAGACTTGATTACACACAGCTGGATTCTATTTATCATCATTAGTCATTTAGTTCAACATTGAGTTCCATTCAGAGATCCTCCCTGAACTTCTCGAGAGAGTTTGCTGCACTGAAAGTAAAGGGGCTGAATAATTTTGCACGCCCACTTTTTCAGTTTTTTATTTGTTAAAAAAGTTTGAAATAGCCAATGAATTTCGTTCCACTTCATAATTGGGACCCACTTGTTGTTGATTCTTCACAAAAAATTACAGTTTTATATCTTTATGTTTGAGGCCTGAAATGTGGCAAAAGGTCGAAACGTTCAAGGGGGCCGAATACTTTCACAAGGCACTGTAATTGTATGTTTATGTTTCACGTTTGCTCATTCTGTGTTTACGTGCGATGTGTCGCCATTGTTGTTCTCTCGTCTGCCCAAGACAAATGTCTTCTATAGGAAACAATAGAGGCTTATCTTATCTCATATCATATTATGTTATCTTATATTTTATGATCTTATCTTATTGGCAGTGAGCATTAATCGTTAGGTGCGGATTCATCCGATGAGAACATAAATCAAAGGACGCTGGGCTGTTTTTTTCTGGCGAGGAAAGTCTCAACACTACACGTAAGAACAGGCTTTGCCTCAGCAGAAACCTGTTAGCCTGCATGTATGAGTGTGTATCTGCAGTATATAGTGTGCATGTGATGTGCATGTAGCCTGCATGTATGAGTGTGTATCTGCAGTATATAGTGTGCATGTGATGTGCATGTAGCCTGCATGTATGAGTGTGTATCTGCAGTATATAGTGTGCATGTGATGTGCATGTAGCCTGCATGTATGAGTGTGTATCTGCAGTATGTAGTGTGCATGTGATGTGCATGTATCCTGCATGTATGAGTGTGTATCTGCAGTATATAGTGTGCATGTGATGTGCATGTATCCTGCATGTATGAGTGTGTATCTGCAGTATATAGTGTGCATGTGATGTGCATGTAGCCTGCATTTATGAGTGTGTATCTGCAGTATATAGTGTGCATGTGATGTGTATGTAGCCTGCATGTATGAGTGTGTATCTGCAGCATATAGTGTTCATGTGCGATGTGCATGTAGCCTGCATGTATGAGTGTGTATCTGCAGTATACACTGTTCATGTGTGATGTGCATGTAGGGGTGTCTGCTCCCCTGGCTCTGCTTGGAGAATAAGCCTCCCAGCAGCATCCAAACACATCATTAGGGGAGTTCATGGCCTTTTCAGGCGGGGGGAATGTGTCTGGTGTCTGTCAGTGAAGTCGGAGCTCGTCCTCGTTAACTTCAGCTTATGCAATAAACACTTCAATTCAGCCAAACTTGAGCTCAGTTCTTTTTAAATCGGCAGCAGTTTGCATTCCCCCATGGAAAACCCATCTTATATTTTAGAACAGGAGCGTTAACACAAAGATGACAAAACCATAAAATATTATTATATGATATTATTATTTTGAAATAACTTTTGAAAGTAATGTTACATAGTGGTTTCAACATTATGGCCCTCTGAGAATTTCCATCATGTGCAACTTTAAAAAATAGTAATTTCAAAGTCAATTTCAAGACATATTTCACCAAAGCTACCATTTTGGCAAAAGCTCTCTCATTCCAATCCAGATCCAGTACAGAATTATTACTTTCTAGCTCATGCAACTCATCCAGAACACAACACCCGATCTGTCTTCAACCTCCTTGAATTCTCCGTTCCCTTCGTGTCCATCTGCTGGCTGCTCGTAACGAACTCTGCAGCTGATGTACAAGGCTGCTAAAGGAGCAGCATCTCCGGGCCTCCAGGCATTAGTCTGGCCCCATGCCAGGTCTGTGCTCTAAATTCAGACACCGCTGGCCACTTCACTCACTCCTTCCAATCTGGTTATCATCATGTCCAAATTCTCCATCCTGCATATTATTAGTATAAAGTGTTAACTAGGGTTGGGCTATGAAGCCAAAGGTTACACACTGGGAAGTCTGGGTCAACGGAAGTACATTTCCAGGATAAAGCCTGACATCTGGCACGTAGGTCACCGGCGCATGCCAGGCTTCGCCCCTCACCTTCCTCTTTGTGTGTGTTGCTGTTCTCAAAATATCTTTGCTCAGGCTGGGTAACGAGTTCAATACTTAATACTACTAACGACTAACGTTACAAGTCGTAGACACGCGGGAAAAGAATCTACAGTACACAGGGACGGGGCTCATGTAGTTGGAGCTGAAAAACCAATAAAAAGATTTGTAAATTGCCAATTGTACTGTTAACTAAGCAGCATAGGTATTTAAGTGGCACTGAAATCATTTCAAATTTGGTCCGGTGGATACCGGTCATTTAGAACAGTGTTTCTCAGATGGGGGTACGTGTCCCCCTAGGAGTACTCTGGAGGACTGCAGGGGATACGTAAGATTTACAAGGCTGTAGTTACTTCTACTACTGTCTGATTTTGTCGCTGTTTTTGAAGTTTGTCAGTTTTTTTTTTAAGGTTTTGTCACTTTTTTCAAAGTTTTTGTCACCCTAGTGACACTAGCTTTAGTCACCCTAGTGTTGCCTTCCTTTTTTTTTTTTTTTTTACTATTTTCGACCTATTCTTGTCTTTCTTTCTACCATCTTTTTCCAAGGTTTGTCTCCTTTTTCCATCATCATCATTCAATGGTTTCCAGGTCCAAGGCTGTTGTTTAGTAAATCTATCTCTGACATCGCTGGATTCTTCCTCTTTATAGAGACTTTTTTTTTTCTACCAAAAATTACTTGCGCTGGTTAGGGCGTACATGGCTTAAAAAAAACTGTTCAAAGGGGGAACATTATTGAAAAAGGTTTGAGAACCACTGCTCTAGTGTTTGGTATTAGTCGACTAAGACCAAAACGGCCGAGGGGGCAGCCTACACAGATCTTACCTTTTCAGAAAAGCTCCTTAAACATGAGTCTTTGAAGCCAAGACAAGAGTTGTGTATTGATCTCTGCTAAATCATACATGGGCCTCAGGCGGCGTGATTGCCAGACCCTCCTGATATCAGGTAAATTCCCGAGAAAGACGGATCACAGACAGATCCATCAACAAACCACGAGCGTGTGCGGGGGAATCGATTTCAAATAAATCAGACATCAAGCGGCGTGAAAGTGGTTTGAGAGTACAAGGATATGTTTTTGGGGGGGATTTTTTGTGTGGCTGCGAGCGAGTGATTGGTACAAATGAGAAGTGAGGGCAGAGAGACGGAAAGAGAGACAGGCACACATACGGAGAGCTTTACGTTTACAAGGGACCGCTATGGAAAGGTGTGATCGTTATAGATGAGGGGGAATGAGAAAAAGAGAGAAGGCGGGGGGAGGGGGCTGGAGAAGAGAAACAAGGAAACTAGGTGTATCAGCTCGCCGGCTGAATGCAGATTTCAACGCTGGGCCTCGCTCAACGCACATAGTCAATTTCCCTCCTTGTCTCCTTGAATTGTCTTTAACAAGGCGGCGGACGGACCAATCAGACAGAACGCTCCGCCACAGAAGATTACAGCAAACGGCAACAAATCTAATATTAATTTCACACCTCCGCTCTAATTTCAGGCACATTACAATCAGCGGGCAGGTACCCTGCCAACTCCTTACTCTAAATGCTGCAGACAAATAGAATAACATGCAAATAATACAAACAAGACAATCAGAGTGCAAATTAATAACTAGATTACTGGGCAATTGTGAAGCTTGGTTTGTCTGCAGCAGAGTTTGTGATGCAGGGAAAAATGTGCAAAAGCCAAATTATACTTTTGTATAATGTTACTGCAAAGACACAAAACCCAAATCCAGTGGTGGAAGAAGTATTCAGATCCTTAACTACAGTAAAAGTACTAATACCACACTGTAAATACACTCTGTTAGAAGTTAAAGTCCTGCATTGAAAAAGTCTGTAAGTATCATCAGGAAAATGTAGTTAAAGGATCCAACCAGTTGTGTGTTTAATGGTCTGATCATCTCAGCTGGACTTGTTATATTGTTGGCTAGTAAGTAAAGCTGGAACAGATGAATGTAGTGGAGTCACTAAAGTAACTAGTAACTAAAGCTGGAACAGATGAATGTAGTGGAGTCACTAAAGTAACTAGTAACTAAAGCTGGAACAGATGAATGTAGTGGAGTAACTAAAGTAACTAGTAACTAAAGCTGTAACAGATGAATGTAGCGGAGTAACTAAAGTAACTAGTAACTAAAGCTGGAACAGATGAATGTAGTGGAGTAACTAAAGTAACTAGTAACTAAAGCTGGAACAGATGAATGTAGCGGAGTAACTAAAGTAACTAGTAACTAAAGCTGAACAGACGAATGTAGCGGAGTAACTAAAGTAACTAGTAACTAAAGCTGAACAGATGAATGTAGCGGAGTAACTAAAGTAACTAGTAACTAAAGCTGTAACAGATGAATGTAGTGGAGTAACTAAAGTAACTAGTAACTAAAGCTGGAACAGATGAATGTAGTGGAGTCACTAAAGTAACTAGTAACTAAAGCTGTAACAGATGAATGTAGCGGAGTAACTAAAGTAACTAGTAACTAAAGCTGGAACAGATGAATGTAGCAGAGTAACTAAAGTAACTAGTAACTAAAGCTGAACAGACGAATGTAGTGGAGTAAAAAGTACAATATTTCTCTCTGAAATGTAGCGGAGTGGAAGTAGAAAGTGGCATGAAAAGAAAAGACTCAAGTAAAGTACAAGTACCTCAACATTTGGACTGAAGGACAGTACTGGAGTAAATGTACTTAGGCCGTGTTCAGACAGTCGGCCGTCCGACGTCCGGCAAAAACGTTGAGACCGGCTCAACTTTTGGAGAAACGCAATCCTGTGTCACACTGCGGTGGCCAATCTTGTAACAGAGATCAGACTTGTATGTGTGTTTTGAGGCGGTGTGAGAGTCCCGTACAGGAAATCACTGCCTCTATCTCTGTCACAGGAAAGATTTAAAACACCAAACACAAGCTCTGAACTGCCTGGGAGTTTGTGTTTGTGGAACAGCTGAATGTTTCCTGCCACAACAAAGCACTCACTATGTCTCTGTCGCTACCCGATGTGAGTCGAGTGCAGCTGTGAGTTGGGCATGCGTCACTTTGCGACAAGTAGCCTACAAGAACCTGCTAACGAGAGACTTCTGTAATGCCAATACAATAAAAATGGAGCTACATAACGAAGGTCGTTCACTGCTGGCTACAAGTCAGCAATCAAACACAACAAAGGCTGTCACTTGAATGGCATTTTGAGCCAACGTTGCCAATCAAACAATCATAGATAGCTAAAACGTTTTTGAAATGATTTCCATCTTCTGTTATTGTTATTAATGAGAAAAGTTTATTATTTTATGGATTTCACAAATTTCAGTATGACATGTTATGCCGTAAACCGTTTGAATCTGAGCATGCACAACTCACATCTGCACTCGACTCACATCGGGCAGTGACAGTCTCGCTCGTCTCTTCTTTCTCTCTCTCCTGTGAAATGAAGCTGCCTTCAAGTGCGCTCGGAAACGTTGAGATCTATAAACCATCTGATGGTAAACAGTAACTGTGAAAGATAAAGTCTACGTGTGCTACATTGGGGGGTTAAAGAACACAACAGGACGTCACACAAATGGGCCATTTCATTGACACTCCCCACTGCACCACCCTGCGGAAAATCGCCAGACCGTTTTTTTTTGTTGTGAATTAGTTACATTCCACCACTGCTCAATTCTAATCTAAGCCAAACATTGGGCATCATTCACCAACCGTTCTTACGAAGAAATGTGTTCTTAAACCCTTCTTACGAACTTTTTACGAAGATTCTGGCATTCACTAATGTTTTCTTAACTTGGATTTGTTCTTAGCTAAGAACAAAATCTACGAACACTGAAAAGCACTCTTACGCACATTTGAGTGATGACAATTTGCTCCAAATGATTGCTTACTGCATTTTATTTAATTCTACAGTCGTTTACAATGATAGTATTGTACTGTAATGTATTTCTGATCATTTGTTGAAAAAAATATCATAGTATGCAAAAAAATACTAACACTGCAATTTACATCAGCAATTAAACTGATTAAATCCTGCGTTATTTGGTGATTGATCGCTATTTATAGGGCCAAAATGCAGTGGTAGAATGTAACAAAGTACAAATTCGTCCTAACTGTACTTAAGTAAATTTTTCACGTATCTGTACTTTACTTAAGTAGACTCAATAGTGCATAGCCTACTTTTGACTTTTACTTTGTTACATTTTGCAGAAATTATCTATACTTTCTACTCCACTACATTTTTACAATGTTCCGTTACATTTTCTGATCAGTTTCCCCCCTGCCAAAACGTCTTCGTGACCGTCACACGTTTGTCTCACCAGTGAAGTTTGGTTGCCGTAGATACTGTATATATGGGGCACCGCTGATCCAAGCCGGCTCTGGTGCTCCAGAGCCTGGGCGCAGCGCCGCTGACCCTCGGTAATACAGCCCCCGGTAAAAGTGAAAATGAAATCGTTTGTTTTTATTATTCCCGTTTTTAAATCAAAGTTGCTATATCTATTTCTCTCCACAGCGTTGTTTACTCCTCCGCCAGGCTGCGTAAGATGCGTTCATATCTTATTTATTTGGCTGGACCTCTTCACATCTCCCCATGTCCGCTGCTTCACACACTTTATTTGCTTACTTGCATGGTTAAAGAAAATAAAATACATCCATGAATAAAACCAACCGCATTCTGATTCTAACAACACATTTCCGTTTTATGCTGGTTAGGATAGGAACCTTCTTTTAAAAGCCAGGCCTTGTTTGTGGTAGTGGACACCTTCTACTTTTACTAAAGTAAATATGTCTCTGGTTATTTGTACTTTTATTTAAGTACTGAGATTCAGTACTTCCTCCACAAAACCTGTCTCCCAGGAGGTGCACAGGAAGTGTCATGTCCTTATATGGGAATTTGCGGGGCTTTTTCTTATGCTAATTAGGAACAACTGGCACGCGCTTTCAGTTAGGAAGACGTGGGATTCATCAATCCTAAGAACACAGATGCGAACAAATCTGCTGTTTAAGAACACGTCATGAATCCGGCGTAGACTTTTCTTAGGAACCTTCTTAAGAACATATTTAAGAGAAAACTTAGGAAGACATTGGTGAATGAGGCCCATTGTGTTCTTCAGTGGAGTTCTTTTTGTAACAGAAGAGAGGGGATGAAATGCTCAGGGACGAGGACGAGATATAGAAAGGTGAGGAGAGAGCGAGTGGAGACAGGAGAGGGCAGGTGTAAAATACAGTCCATTCTTCACACCGTGTGCGGTGGAAAGGATAGCTGAGGGAAGGGCGAGACAATTTGATGGATAGACGGATTGAATGGATGTGTGCAGTGAGGAGAGCGAGGAGGTGGTGGGGGAGTGAGGTCAGAGGAGGAGGGGAAAGAAAGGCAAGATTAGCAGAAGAGAGTGGAGATGAGATATGAGACAGGGAGGGGAGGTCAGAACAGAAGAAAGCAATCCAGCAGCCATGGAAATGTCCATTTAATGATGAATATACCTCTGAAGTTCCTTTCTTAATTCAAAAACCGTGAGTCCAAACGGCAAAATATTATCATCACCAGATAGATAAAAGTCTGGCGAATGCATTGATGTGGATTTTATGTTTGTGGTGTCAATATATGCGACACAGAGCAGGTAACAAACAGGGAACCGTCTGGGTCCTTCCAGATATTTCTTTTCATTGTGTCTATCGGCAGTTGGTATGAACAGAGCCAAAAGTTTAAGTCCGGTGAATTCCATGGTTACATGTCTGCGACCGGCACACAATTTCCTACATTTATACGTATACACATAAGTACAAGGCTGGGTACCGAATTCAAGTTTTTAGGCGCCGACCGAATTGCATCTAAACAGTGTTTCTGGAAGTTTTACAAAGTCAAATTTAAGACTTTTTAAGACCTTTTAGACTTTAGACTAAAATTACAACAAATTTGCACTCACAAAAGTACTTAAAAAGTAAATAAATGTATTCAAATTGAATAAAAGTATTAATGTCACAGTGTAATAACAATCTGTACATATACAGCAAATTATATTTGTCAAATTTAAGACCTTTATGAATGAAATTTAAGACCTACTGTATATCACGACATAAAAGTACAATGCAAAGTAGATAAATTGAATAAAAGCGACAGATTAATAATGATCTGTACATATACAGCAAATTATATTTGGACAAGCGAAAGAAAGAACTGAAGAAATGAGGCCCTAAGGCCTGGCAAATCTGACTCCAATTTATTAATTCCCGCACCTTCTTTCATCGGACTTAAGTTTACCAAAACAGAAGGCTCAATCTAAGACAAAGAGTTCAATTAAGCAAATTTACTGAGTCCAGCATAAGAGTACAACACAGCTGTGGGTTCACAAACAGCATCTAGGTTTCCCTAGCAACAGACATAAAGTCAGAGCTCGATCCACCAAGATCTATCTTCTCCCTTCAGCTTTTATGCTCCTCTCACAGGTAGTCTTCTTGTTTCTAGGGAAAAACGGTTATCTTACACACACACACACACACACACACACACACACACACACACACACACACACACACACACACAACACACACGCCAGGGTCAGGCCTCTGTGTGGTGCAATTTCCTCGTCTGTCCTCATAACTTTCTGCTTATCTATCTGGTACACAATGCATTCTTATGCCATAAAAGGCTTAAACTATAGTTAACGGCTTAAGCTTAACCTTCGATTCGTCAGTGACATTTCCTTGAACCACTTCCTCACTGACTGCACACAGCTCTTTTATGAGCATTCTACAACACCACGGAATAAATAAAAAACATTTCAGTAAGCATTAGAGAAAAAAACCTAGAACACAATACTTCAGCGAATGTAAGACTTTCTAAGACCCCGTGGAAACCGTGCTGAAGCACACGTGTCAAACTCGAGGCCCGCTGCCCGAATCCAGGCCCCTTGTAGATTTAGCATAATTTTGCAGATTTGCCAAAGTTGAGATTCAGAAAATCCCCCTGAAGCAGAAAGAGAAATGCGACAAAAAAGGAAAACGTCTGAAAAAGCCATAAAAAAGTCAGAAAAAAACAAACAAAAATGACTTCAACCAATTGAAACAAAGAGTGTCGAAAACAACAGAAGACGGGAAGAGAAGACGACTAAACATGGGTGAGAAATAAAGGAAAGAGTAGAGAAAATAAAAGAGAAGAGGAATTGACCAGATAAAGCAACTTCTCTGTGCTTTCCTCAGATGTTAGTAGAGGTACAAGCTTGATGCAAGCAGATGACAGATGAATAGGGAAATGAATGAATGCAGGGAGGACAGACAGATGCAAAAACGACAAAAAAGATGAATGGGCGTCACAGGACGATGGATTAATGGATCCAGGGAGGCAAAGGAGAGAGGGAGGACAGGTAGACAAGGACGCCGGGGAACAGAAGTGTAGAATAACTCTACTTTTCTCCCAACCAACCACACACACACACACTCGCTCACACTGACAGACAGACACACACACAGACACACAGACACACACCATCCCACCCACCCACACACACACATTCAAACCCACCCACTGGCACTTACAACACAAAAGGAGGCCGTTGAATAGTTGACCTTTTAACTTGATTTCCAGAGTAATACAAATGCTCGGCGAGCCATTGAAAGAAAGAGCGCCTTTTCAAACGAGCAGCTTGAGACATCGGCAGGACGGCCGTGTTCGATATGCGCCTGCATGGCTGACCTTTCCCTAATGGAGCGGGCTACTAATGCAGCGACAGCGTGCACTCGAACACCGCCGCGCTGTTAGAAGTTCAGCATCGCTAAAAGGAAGGCCGAGAGCAACGGCTGGAAAGAACAGGATTTGCAGAAAATTAGCTTTTCTCTTGTTTACAATTCCTTTCTTTCTTTTATTTCTTTAATTTCCTTTGTTTATGGTTCTTTTCTGTTTGTCCTTTTGCTCTTTTGCAGTGTGATGGTGCCATTAAATAACAGAAAAAGTTGCATTCTTTCCCTCTGTTGTTATTTTTTTGCTTATGTCTTTCTTTGTGTGAATATTTTAGACCCTTGTAGATCAAAAGCGGCGCCTGCAGACACAATCAGCGCACCTGACACCAGAACATATCAAAGGGAAACGCACACTCACATACAGACTATACCGTGACTTCCATTCATTTGTTGACCCCGAAACCTGACTCGTCCCGAAAGCCCGTCCTTCTTCTAACTCCAATCCTATCCGTGGCCCATAATCCGGTTATTACAGTCAGTTAAATGTGAAGGATTTTCCTTTTCTCTCCACCTGCCTCGGGACATTTCTAATCTTTCTTCTGTAAGGACGCAGCCATGTGTGTGCACATACGTTGGTATCGTTATACTGTACTTAAAGGGAGAGTTCAGATATTTTCAAGTGTGGCTGTATGAGTTACTTCTCCATAGTCAGTGTGTTCAACCCGTTCTCATCCCGAACTTTGTAAAATACAGCTGCTTCGGCAGTGTCTGTCAGCGTCAGATATGACACAAAAAAATCACCCTTCAGTGCATGTGTAGAGCGCACCGGGCTGAGCAGCAGCTCCGCGACGATTGAAGATGAAGTAGTATTAAGAGAGACAACAGTAGAGAGACAACAGTAGAGAAAAGTATGTAGAGAGACAGTAGAGAGTAGTATGTAGAGAGACAGCAGTAGAGTAGTATGAAGAGAGACAACAGTAGAGAGTAGTATGAAGAGAGACAACAGTAGAGAGTAGTATGTAGAGAGACAACAGTAGAGAGTAGTATGAAGAGAGACAACAGTAGAGAGTAGTATGTAGAGAGACAACAGTAGAGAGTAGTATGAAGAGAGACAACAGTAGAGAGTAGTATGTAGAGAGACAACAGTAGAGAGTAGTATGTAGAGAGACAACAGTAGAGAGTAGTATGTAGAGAGACAACAGTAGAGAGTAGTATGTAGAGAGACAACAGTAGAGAGTAGTAGAGAGTAGTATGTAGAGAGACAACAGTAGAGAGTAGTATGAAGAGAGACAACGGTAGAGAGTAGTATGTAGAGAGACAACGGTAGAGAGTAGTATGTAGAGAGACAACGGTAGAGAGTAGTATGTAGAGAGACAACAGTAGAGAGTAGTATGTAGAGAGACAACAGTAGAGAGTAGTATGTAGAGAGACAACAGTAGAGAGTAGTATGTAGAGAGACAACAGTAGAGAGTAGTATGAAGAGACACAAGCAGAGAGAGTATGTAGAGAGACAACGGTAGAGAGTAGTATGTAGAGAGACAACAGTAGAGAGTAGTATGTAGAGAGACAACAGTAGAGAGTAGTATGTAGAGAGACAACAGTAGAGAGTAGTATGTAGAGAGACAACAGTAGAGAGTAGTATGAAGAGAGACAACAGTAGAGAGTAGTATGTAGAGAGACAACAGTAGAGAGTAGTATGAAGAGAGACAATGGCAGAGAGTAGTATGTAGAGAGACAACAGTAGAGAGTAGTATGTAGAGAGACAACGGTAGAGAGTAGTATGTAGAGAGACAACAGTAGAGAGTAGTATGTAGAGAGACAACAGTAGAGAGTAGTATGTAGAGAGACAACAGTAGAGAGTAGTATGTAGAGAGACAACGGTAGAGAGTAGTATGTAGAGAGACAACGGTAGAGAGTAGTATGTAGAGACAACGGTAGAGAGTAGTATGTAGAGTAGTATGTAGAGTAGAATGTAGAGAGACAACGGTAGATAGTAGTGTCAAACAACACAGGAGACTGGGGTTTGTGTCCCGCGTGTCACGTTTCCTTAACCCAACTGTCCCGTTATTGTCTCACGTGTCACGTTAACATACCTTTTATAAGCCCACCCACCATCTTTTCTTAAACCTAACTGCGTCAAAAGTGACGCTGGTGGTTCCGACCCAGCGCGTTTAAATAAAGGACATTTAGTCTACAGCGCTGCGGAGGAAGGTCTGGCTAGTCCACACAGCAATCCTGGATGGGAGAAAAACCTGCTCTGGTTTATTGGCATTTCTTTAAACCAATCACAATCGTCTTGGGAGGCGCTAAGCTCCGGACGGAGCAACTCTGCAAAATAGCCTCGGGAAGAAACTTGTTTTGGTGGAACATGAGTACGTTCAAAAGTAGTTTCAGGCTATGTTTAGATGGAAACGATCTGAAGAGAAAATGCAAAAGTGGCGTTGCGTTCTCACTTTTTATTCCGCGTTTAGACAAGAGTTTTGGGGGGGGGGGGGCAATCTGCGTGCATATGGTGACGCAAAAGTGTGTGAAATTCGATGTAGTATGCACGCCAGGCGGCTAGGTGGTACTGCCACACAACACCGCCAAGTCCGTGCGCCTGCGTAGAACCTTCCTTCTACTTCTGTCCCTAGTAGTGCGAAACCAAAACATGTCGAAGCGAACAACAAAAGCTTGTCTGGAAAGACGAGGAGGTGGAGTTGTGTTTGTCTGATGATGACCGGCACAGTTGACCGTGATAAGCCACAACACAGCACCCACGGGAGCACCACCAATACCCTGAGCCTCGCGGCCCTTCAGCCGCTGCTGGAGAACGAGAGGCAGCGGGCACAGGAGGCTGAAGCAGACCCTCCTCTGCCCGCTGGTCGCTGCCTCCCGCTCTCTCTTTTCTCCTACTCTGGCTCAAATGAATAGCCTACATATCGTCATCGAACTATAACAACCTTATCCACATTGTCGAAATCACTTAAATATTGAGCCATTACATTGAAATACTTTTAGATAACAGGAGCCTATAATTTCTGTAGCCTACTCTGTAACACCAGACTACCTGGATGCCTTTTTCTCGTCTCTTTCCACACCGCTGTCTTCAGACTTTGTGTTTTTACCCTTTAGACAGTAACGCTACGGTGGAGCGTTTCTAAGATTTCCACTCTGGAGGGTGGTTTCACTTTTTTCAAAAACGCCGTCGCCGTATAAACAAAAGGCACAACGATAAAATATTTTTTCGTTTTCACCCGCAAGCGTCATCGTGTAAACAGGGCCTTAGTCGTGCAACAGAAAACTCCGATTGGACAGATAGTCTAGCTAGCTGTCTGGATTTACCCTGCAGAGATCTGAGGAGCAGTTAACCATAGTCCTCACAAATCCACCGAAGGTTAGAACCCCAACACAAAGAAAGAGGAAGGGGACGGACATCCGGCTGAAATGAAAGACATCCGGCGGAATTTCTGGCGGCACCGGAGCAATCCTGAAAGTGGAGCGTCGTTGATATAGACTAGACGTACGGTAAAGTCAGAGGCTGACTGCGGTCAAGCCGCCAGTGTGCACGGTGCACGGAGATGAGACGCTATTCACTGTTTTTCTGTGCTGGTCGGCATAAAGGGAGGGTGGGCACCGTTCATCTGATACATATACTGTAGAACGCAGCTTTTTTTGACGGCACATATTTCTCCAAGGCTGGGGCCCTGTCACAAACATGTTAGCACGGTGACTTCTAAATTCACCTGCACTCCCACCAGATGAGCGGGTGTGGTAATTGAAATGTCCAGAGGAGCTGGCGAGCAACATGATTCATATTTGGTGTGAAACACATCAACACATTTCTGCACCTGTCAAGAATATAGTATGTGAATCCAAGGTATTTGTACATCTTCAACTGCATTTATATTTTATAACCAAATTTAATAAAAAGTCACATGGACAAGGCACAAAGTGGCGGTTTGATTTGGGTTATGAATCTGTCAACTGTTCGTAAATGAAAAGTCTGGGAAATCATGAGATTCTGCAACAGAGGAACCGAAATAAACTACACTCGAAAAAGTGGTTAGAGGTTAGAGAAGCCTTCAGCTCGACTCTGCATGTTAAATTCCCAAATGCCTCTCTCTCCATCTGTGTTCATTCATGACCCATCAGGGCTCGACATTAAGGCTTGTCCGCTTGTCCGGGACAAGTGGATTTTTTGTAGGGCAAGTGGAAGAGAAATTTACTTGTCCCACTGGACAAGTTAAAACTCAAACAAAATAAAATGCCATGTAAGTTCACGTTATGTGACACTCATTACGTCTATGTTACCGATTTGAAACTATACATTTTTCCCCCCGCAATCCGGGGCAGCGGACCCAGCGGTAGTGGTCAGCGGGCCGCTAACGTTAGACCCAGCCCGCTGTTCAGCTCGTTCTCTGTAAACGATGCAGCATGAAAGCACGGCGAACCTGCCGGTGTTAGTTAGCTAATGTTAGCTTGCTAACTCCGCCTTAACGTTACCTCCTCGCCACATCGTTGACAGAAAACGAGAGACCCGATGCTAATACGGCACCGGTGCCTTAATGACCGTTATCTACCGGACCGAATTGCAACGCAAATTTCGGTGCCACTGAAATGCCAGCGCTTCTCTCTGATGCTCCGAAAACGGACGAGGGAACCTAAACATCGCCGCATGTCACGCTAGTTAACATTACACTTGGCAGCAAGTAACGTTAACCTACGGATAACTAGCAGCTAGAGTAAACCAATGGAGTAAACACGCGTTAAAATGCTGACAGCTAAACGGTGTAAAAGTGTGTCTGTCTGTATTTCACTGGAGAGGAACGTATGACGTTGTAGCTGCTGTTGTCGGAAAAACACAGATGTTGCGTTCACTTGAAATTGGCCTCACCATACTCGTGCTGCATTCAAAGCTGTTGTAAAATACCCTTTTCCAATCCAGTGGTCGTTTTTGCCGTTCTATAATGTCGTTTTTTTGTGCTCCTTTTTGAAACAAATAAATAAATAACATGCTGATTAAATATCAGGTAATAATCAACTGTAAAGTAGCTACAGCTTTTAAAGGATCTCTAAATCAGCCTCTGCTGGGTAGAAATTAGTGAAATTGTATAAAAAAAAAATAGTTAACACCAACATTAAGTGGCAAAATCCATTGTTATGTCTACAAAATTATTTCAGATATAGTATAAGTTCAAGTTTAAGTCACCACTACGTCTGGTAAAAATATTGACTTAGTATCTCAGAATATAAACTAAGAATCTCAAAGTAATGAGAAAATGTAAAATATTGCTTTAGAATCTCAATATATTGACTATCTCAATATATTGACTTATCTTAAAATATTGACTTAATATATTGAGATACTGACTTATCCCAAAATATTGACTTAGTATCTCTATATACAGATTTAGTAACTCAGAATATTGACTAAGAATCTCAAACCAATGAGAACATTTAAAATATTGACTTACAATCTTAATAAATTGACTCAACATCTCAAAGTTTCGACTTAGTATCTCAATATATTGACTTAGTAACTTAGAATATTGACTGGGAATCTGAAAGTAATGACAAACTTTAAAATACTGACTTAGAATCTCAATATATTGACTTCTGCACACCGGCGTGCAACATATTACTTTGTATTCTGGAGTCTGGAGATCCTTTTTTCTTGTTGAATGGGAAATCTATTGTTGGGGCACGTTTGTTTCTACTGTTTCAACTGAATTGTATTAATGCTGATAGTGTTTGGATGCTTTCAACGGTTTGTTCGAATTCTGCATTAGCAAAACAATTTTTTTTTATAAAATGATGACTCTTTACCCGGACAAGTGACTTTTGTGCATGGACAAGTGAAATGTAAATGTACTTGTCCGAAGGACAAGTGCCTCAAAAAGTTAATGTCAAGCCCTGCCCATTAATGCATGTTACTAACTTCGCTTCTTCCCCGGAGTCCTTGTGCTTTTTCGCTTCGCAGATTTACCTGGATTGTGGTGGCACCTGGATTGTGGTTGCAGCTGCTGCCATGGTCCTGGTTGACCCCCACTGCTGCTAATCATACCACCGAGAGTCATGTTCTGTCTGAGGCTTCTGTCTACCAAACGCTTCTTGTGGAATTTGTCGGGTCTCTGTAAATTTTAAATCTATCTGTAACGTGTCCTGAGATAGCGTCCGTTATGATTTGAGACTATAATTAAAACTGAATTGAATCATGCAAAATGTCACACTGAGTCAATCCTATTGAACCGTGTACTTGTTTTATTAATGCTTTAACAAGCTATCTAGATCACAGCATAACCACAACCCTGGGAAAGCTTGATGCTATCATTACTAACACCTCAGCAGCTGTTGAAGGTTCACTCGATAAAGTCATGCACACAACAAACTCAAACAGTTTGACTTACTTCCATGATGCAGATCAGTCTCTGTAAAACTCTGTGCGTTACTTTGAAAATCCCTGGACAGGTTCCGCGGCCGCCGCCTCTGCTTCTTTTTACACCGTTTCATCTCCAAAGTGTGTAAAAGAAGTTATGAATTGTGTTCATTATGTAGACTGTTTGTTTGTTTATTTAGTTTCTCCTTAAACTGATGCTGCAGCCAACACGCTTTAAAGAGCGCAACTTTTATTTTGAAGGCGAGCTGTCTCTGTTCCCAGCTCTCGACTTCCTGTCTCAATTTTCATTGAGCAAGTTAAATATTAAAGGTCCCATGACATGGTGCTCTTTGGATGCTTTTATATAGACCTTAGTGGTCCCCTAATACTGTATCTGAAGTCTCTTTTATATAGGCCTTAGTGGTCCCCTAATACTGTATCTGAAGTCTCTTTTATATAGACCTTAGTGGTCCCCTAATACTGTATCTGAAGTCTCTTTTATATAGACCTTAGTGGTCCCCTAATACTGTATCTGAAGTCTCTTTTATATAGGCCTTAGTGGTCCCCTAATACTGTATCTGAAGTCTCTTTTATATAGGCCTTAGGAGTCCCCTAATACTGTATCTGAAGTCTCTTTTATATAGACCTTAGTGGTCCCCTAATACTGTATCTGAAGTCTCTTTTATATAGGCCTTAGTGGTCCCCTAATACTGTATCTGAAGTCTGTTTTATATAGACCTTAGTGGTCCCCTAATACTGTATCTGAAGTCTTTTTCCCGAAATTCAGCCTTGGTGCAGAATTCCAGCCATTAGAGCCAGTCCCACAATGAGCTTTCCTATAGGATGTGCCATTTCTGTGTCTGTAGCTATTGAGGAGGAGAAAGGGGGAGAGGTGGATGGTGGGGGTGTGGCCTTGACCAACTACCACTTTGCTCGTTTGAAAGCCATGATGTCTCTCTCTCATGGGTGGGCCAAATTATCTGGGCGGGCAAAGCAGAGAAAGGGGAGGTAACCTTTCCCCTTATGACCTCATAAGGAGAAGATTCCTGATTGGCCCATCTGAGCTTTCATTTTCTCAAAGGCAGAGCAGGATACCCAGGGCTCGGTTTACACCTATCACCATTTCTAGCCACTGGGGGACCATAGGCGGGCTGGGGGAACGCATATTAATGTTAAAAAACCTCATAAAGTGAAATTTTCATGCCATGGGACCTTTAAAACAAGCGGAGGCTTTGGCGCGCTGAATTGCATTGCACATGTAAGGACAATGAAATTAGGAAATACCCCGCAAAATTTTTATTTTTTTCATCACACGTGAACAACTGCAGATGAATTATACTTCATGCACGGACCATAACCACAACCCTGGGAAAGCTTGATGCTATCATTACTAACACTTCCAGGACGTGGCTGCCCATGCATATATGAATCTCCAGAGATGAGCATTTGGCTGCCAGGCTAAAGGTAAGGTGAATAGGCCTATCTGTCGTCTCGTTGCCCCGGCACTGCTCCAATCCGTCACTCGGTCTGACACTGGTTAGCGTCAGCTCTCCATCGACAGTTCACTTGTAGGAATTTAAAGACACGGACAATAACCTTACCACAATTTAACCCTCCTGTTGTCCTCCGGTCAAATTTCACCCGTTTTCAAAGTTTCTATGTCAGAAACATGGCTTTCAACCAAATTTCCTAAAAATAACATGGATGGTTCCATACGCTAATTGATGATCACTACTTTTATTGTCTACCCGGGAGAAAATCTGTGATCTCTGACCTTAACTATTAGTCAAGATAATTCCTAATGGCTGCTTACTTTACTCAATAATTAGGCATAATTTCATGTAAATGATTTATTCACCATCAATTCCATAAAGAAGTGTAAAACTAGTGGTAATAACTTATGAAGTTGGCCAAAAAGATGTAACAGTCTATCTGTAAAGTGTCCTGAGATAACTCCTGTTGTGATTTGACACTATAAATGAAATTGAATTGAAATTGAATTGAATAGTGTGCCGTGACAAGATAGATGGGTATTACACTAGACTTTACGTTAAACATACATTCATATGCCTTGTTATATACAATATAATTTGGGATTTAAGTTAAAATCCTCTCCATGCTCAAAGAACTCAATGATATTTGATTATGGAATTCTCAGTGTTTCAAAAAATGGGGTTATTTTATCATCAGAGGAAATACTGCTCTACTCAAGTTCTCAATTTCTGGTAAAACTCTAAATTGATTTTCTTCTTTCCAGCACCTCAAAGACAATGTTCGATTTTTTCCTTTATTTTATTCCCCCATGGTGGTGAATAACATTTATGTTATTCAAACAGAGTTTTCCATATGTTACAGTTTCACTCATGAGATATTAATAATCAGCCGCGTTGGGCTCGTTAGATGTCCAAAGCAATCCAATCTCATGCTATTGACCTTTCAACTGTTGCTCTTCTGTTCCTCCCTAACATTAATGTGTTCAGTCTCCCACATCATCTCTATTACAGGGCGTGTTGTCACGGTCCGGCCACAAGATGAATCCCGGATCTGCCTTTATGTTCTTCTAATTAGGGCTTTTCACAGTGCACGAGTTTCGAGCCCTGAGCAAAATGCCACTTTACCCCCGGGGGCCAACTTGTCCCCTAGCTTCGGGATACTTAACTGTGATTCATTTGAAAGGGGGCATGCCTCATTCAGACCACACTGCATTGATGCTTCTTCTAAATGAAGCCCAGGGCGGTCCACTGTGTAGGAGCCAAAAAAATCTGCCTATCTTTTGGTTATAGTTCTGATCCACTGATTTTGATTGACAGCTATAGGCCACTGATTGGCAAATCGGCCACACCATAGTAATTGTGAGTGTGGTATAATTGATGAAGGGAAGTTGGAAACACGGGTGGAGGCGGTTTTGTGGAAGTCCTAGCTTTATTTGAGACCAAACACAGTGTTTTAACCACATCTAGTCATCCTGTTTCATCTTATTTGATATCATTTAAGAAACCATCGTTTTGGTAGGATCATAAAGATTTATTTCTATAGGTAGGATATTTGTGTTTAATTATTATTTTCAAACAACGACCGCATGCCTGGATCAACAACAACGGTGCGTTAAAACCGCTCTTCTATTCCTGGGGCAGTGGCTGTAATTTTGAAACGGAATAGCCACTACACACTGTGTGCCCCTCACATTCACTTTGTCTTTGGAATCGCACGCTAAAGCAGCTTGTTCTTCACATCGGAAGTTTTCCAGCTCAGACGTCCACTCTGGTAATCACCAGCCCATCGAGGCCGTTTATGGAAGTTAGAAAACTATACTTAATCGGTGTGATGAACCTCGTTAACATCATATAGTATATTACTCCTGTTGAAGATTCAAGGGATCATTTCTGCTTTAATTACTTTTCCTAATTTGTGTAATGACGAATGTGCTAAATTTTCATATGGCCTAAAATGAATTGCCTTCTTCATTATATTTCATAACAAGAGCCAGGTTCTGTCTGAGGTTTCTGACTGTTAAAAGGAAGTTTTTTTTCGCCGCCACTGACATACTATAAGTGCAACTGCTCTTGGAGTAATTGTTGGGTGTCTCTGTAAATAATAGTGTGGTCTAGACCTATTCTATGTGTCTATGTGTCCTGAGATAACAATAGACACTATATAAAAAATATTAAAATTGAAAACTGAGCTGCTCAGAGCTGAGAAATGGTCCCGCAAAACAGAAAATAGTTTTTTACACTTTGGTTTTTGTACGGAATAAACAAGCAAGATAAAACATGTTAATTAATGAGCTGAGGTGGGTGTGGCTTACGTGCGACAGAGTTTACAAAAGCGGAAGTTGAGAACAAACTGGGAGAGAGTTGGGAAGGAAGCCATATGTTTTCAGAATGCCATAATGAATCCTCTTGTCCCCTATCAAGTTGCATTAACGCTATGTCCAAGTATTAAATGTCTCCAAACGAGCTATCAATGGAGTGTCAACGCTGATCAACGCTGCAACAAGCAGGCAAAGCGGCGCCTGACGTGTTGGACAAAGGTAGGAATTTCCTCCATACTTACAGTCTGGCGGGCTAGCGTTTAGCTTCTGTAGTTTCTTATGTACGGGTAAACCAGGCTCTGGAAGCCCTAGACACGCAACGATAATAACACATTTTCCCAGTGTGGTATTGCCATGACACTAAGCTAAGCTAATTAGCAACTAGCTGTCGCTGTATATTTACTGTACAACATGAGAATGGTCTTCTCATCTAACTCTCCGCCAGAAACTGTATATACTTATATCCCGAAATGTCGAAATATTCCTTTAATAGCCCAAGGAGGTAAAGGACTAGTCTCCCATTGCCAGACCTTCCTCCGCAGCGCTGCGGGCAGTACTAAGCTCCGGACGGAGCCACGGTGCCTCTGCTAAATAGTCTCAGGAAGGAACTTTTTTTGGTGGAACATGTGTACGTTCAAAAGTAGTTTTAGTCGTGTGAGAGAAAACTCAGATTGAATTACTGGAATTGTTGGGTCTTTGTAAAGACTTGTATAGAGTGTGGTCTAGACCTACTCTATCTGTAAAGTGTCCTGAGATAACTCCTGTTATGATTTGATACTATAAATAAAATTGAATTGAATTGAATAGATTGGACAGATAGTCTAGCTAGCTGTCTGGATTTACCCTGCAGAGATCTGAGGACCAGTTAACCATAGTCCTCAGAAATCCACCGGAGGTTAGAACGCCGACACAGAGACAGAGGAAGGGGACGGACATCCGGCGGAGCCTGAACAATCCCGGAAAGGGAACGTCGTAGAAATAGACTAAAAAAAGGACCAAAGTTAAGTCCAGCTGCAACATGGTTTTCCATCTTTAAATTATCCCTGAGAAAGTAGCAAGGCCTCTTCCTGTTGGGACTAAAAACAACTCTGCATAAATGACTTGCTTTGAAAAGAATTGCTGAAGAAGTGTAAAGTAATCTCTGTCTTTTATCGGTCTCTGTTTGTCCTGACACACACCAGTCTGAGTCGCAGCTCCGCTCCCTCTCTCCCCCTCTCGCTCCTCCTGTCTGTTTGGGTTAAGACGAGGTCACACAGCACCAGATTAAATGTGTCACATTCATATAGATCCATCACTCCTAGTCCTTTGTCCCCCGTGGAATCTGAGATAGAGGCGTTTTTGGAAAATGGTTGGGTAGAGGGAACAACACAGAAATGTGGATCACTTCGCTCCACGCTTCGTGCTACTGCTCAGACAGCAAAGTAAATGTTCCAAGCCATCCGATATACATTGAATTAATTACTCTACTCATTAGAAAATCAATAAAGGCATCATTTGAGCACTTACAAAATCAAGCCCTTTGTCCAATTTTGGCAACCCCATTCTTTAAAAAGTACATTTTTTATACTACTAATATGAAACAACAAATACATTTTGAAAGAAACATAATGTAATAATGGCCCTGCTTTGATATTTATTAGCACGATGACAAGACATTGTCAATAAACACGCCAAAAACGGAATCTGCGGATTTTACAGTTTTTTAGCAGTGATCCAGAATGAAAATCTGCAGAATTTAGTGGACTGTTTTTCAGTTTGTTGTGGAGATGTGTTAACATTCTGTAGTTTCATTTTAGTTTATTTAAAAATCTGTGGATGTATGTGTTATATGCATTAATATGAACTTTTGAATTGTCTTAAATCAATGGCAGTGCTTTGCTGTAAACTCTGAAGACTTATGCAGGGAACTATGGAGGCAATGACAGACAGGTGAAAAGAAAACCTCATAAGTAGATATTCAACCACACAGCCAAACAATTTCACAGGAAAACACACGCATGCACGCACACACACACACACACACACACACACACACACACACACACACAGTGAGAGGCAGCCAAACAGAGAATCACTGACAAACACACAGCTGCAGAGACCCAATCAAACAGAGAAGGAGCCTCCAAATCAGATATCCAACCACTCATCCAGCCAGCAAGACAAACACTCACTCTGCTTCTGACCACACACACACACACACACACACACACACACACACACACACACACACACACACACACAGACACACACAAACACACACACAGAACAGGACTGTCTGATCTCATTCACCACAGAAGGATCTCCCACATTAGATATTCGAGGAAGAGAGAATTGAGAGAGGATATTGGAAGACGCCAGGGACGCCCACACGTTCTCACCTACCGATGGCCGCTGCGGCCTAAATGAGCAGCTGACAGGCGCTCCAATACGGCAAACAGACAGCTGGGAAATTGTCTCCATAGTAAAACGGCCTCACGCCTCTTCTAGTTAGTGTGGAGCCTGCCATGTCAAACTGACTCTGCATGTTCTTCTACATGCAGGAGAGGAAAAGACTGGCTGGGTAGTCAGTGTGAAGAACCTCAAAACTTCAGTATCCAGTCTAATGCGGTCAACAAATATTCTAAATTTGAATCTCTCAAAGATTTGGCCAAATCAGCCAAAAACTGATTTCTGTCTACACAACACATAAATGATAAAATGAAGAAACGTCAACAAACACATGGTAGATGTTTGACGGCTAGGCGAAAAAAGGGGACACACCCCATCTAAGCGCCTAACCGAACAGGCACCTGCTCCAAAAGGGCACTGGACTAGATTATTTTAATTATAAAAAATAAATAAAAAAAATGTGGTTGCTGCTCCCTAAACAGTCATCTCCCCGAGGATTGAGCCCAACAGGGCAGGAAGAGAATTCACAGCGAGCGAGTGAGCGTGTTTGTTAGAAAAACTAAACGGGAGATCACATGACCGACAGCCGCGATGGTCGCGCAGGGCTAGGCTCCTCACCCACCTCCGTATTTTCATTGAAAAACCAGGTCTATTCCTTCTTCTTCGACGTCAGCCGTTTTATTCGTTACCACAATGACTCAGTGAAATGCCTTCAGGAGCAAAATAGCAGGTCTCGTTGCCGTTTACCTGGACACTGAATTCTGCCAACATGGCAGCAGCTAATGTGGCTACTGATGCTGGCGCGGACCGGAACGTGGAAAATGTTATAGCCAAGGTCTTGGAAAAGCAACACAATTTGCTTCATTCAATCAATGGTCCGCAACGCAGTGAAGGATGCGTTAGCAGAAATTGATACCTCGCTGCAACACATCAGGACAGAGCTTGAGAGGCAGGGAGCTGCGGTATGTGATCTGGTGCAAGGACTGGACAAGACGCAAGGGGATAAAAAGCAGATGAGAAACATGGTGAATGCCTGTGTTGATGACCAAAAGAAGTATAAGCTAGCCAAAATGGAAGAAAGATCCCGACGCAACAATGTGCGCATCATTGGACTAAAAGAGGGCAGCGAAAAAGATGACCCAGTTGGGTCCCTGCATAAATCAGGTACCGGTGTGGATCCCCTCCTTACAGAACAGGGCTGTCATCGAAATTGACAGAGCACACAGAATCTACGGCAAGGGTACAACGACACGTACTCTGATTTTCAGGTGTTTGAGATATCATGACGGCCAAGCAATCCTCCAGGGGGAGAGACAAGTACAGCAGAAAGATCCGATTTGTGATTCCAAAGCAACCCTATGCTTTAAGGCTGACTACAGTGCATTCGCTGTCCAACGGCACCAAGAATTTATAGGAGCACAGCGTAAGTTACATGCTAAAGGCGTCTCAAACTTCCTTATTTATCCGGCCACCCTGAGAGTAACTCACGGAGGTAGAGTGCTCACCTTCACTACAGCCAAGAATGCAGACGTTTTCTGTCGGGAGCTAGATATGGAGGATGACACAGCCACACGAGCCGCTCCGCGGCTGGACCAGGTGCCGACGTCGGGGCCAGGTGCCGACGTCGGGGCCAGGAGACGGTGGGCTTCTCATCTAATGCTGGAGCTGGCGGCCGGGCCTGGCAGACCTAGTGGCTATGGACTAGCAGTATCTGGAGTACGGTACTAAAGTTTGACCCGAGGGCACTATATGTAAGTTTTGGAACCAAGCTTTAAAGGAACATTTAATTAGGCTGAAGGAACATGATGAATGCGGACTATTCAGTTTATAATCTATGTTTATTACTTATTACTTATTACTTTTTGTAACATTGTTCATGTCTAACATAAGAGTTCACTATACCTGTTTCAATTAACCTGTGACTTAAGACGGGGGGGGGGCAGTTTTGAGCTGGAGTTTTGAGCTGGAGTTTTGCGCGAGCTGCGTTTGATGTGGCCACGTATCCTACAGATAGAGGAGGGGGTCTGCGGTCTCAAAGGGTTAGGTTAGGTTTAGTTACATTTTTTACCACACTTTGCTTAGTTCTAAATGTATATGTGTAAATTTTGAAGATGGCTGAGCTTTCAATCCTTTCAGTTAACATCAGGGGGTTTAACGGGCTGATCAAACGAGCTAAACTGCTGGACTATTTAAGAAGGAAGAACATAGATGTGGCGCTTATACAAGAGTCACATTTACGTAAAAGAGATGTAAATCATCTACAAAAGAAATACTTCAAGGTTGCTGCCTCATCTAGTGACGACACCAAAACCAAAGGCTCCATTGTGTTGCTGTCGCGGAAATGCGCACTCACTGTAGACAAAAGTAGTAAAGACTTCTCAGTCAGGATATCTTATATATGTACCATGATAAGGAGTAGGAAAATAGCCTTTGTTTCGGTATATGCACCGGCTAAATACGATGAAGGTTTTTTTCCGTGCCTAACCAATGAATTGCTTTCTCTCAATGAATATTCACTCATTATAGGGGGAGACATGAATGCGGTACTAGACTTAAATCAGGATAGATCAGGGGTCAATCATACAAAAGCCCCAAAACATATGTCAGACATGTTTAAAGCAGTTGTGGAATCCCACCATCTTACAGATATATGGAGGATGCACAATCCTACTAGCAAGGATTACACCTTCTTTTCCACGTCACCTCACCCACTCCCGCATGGATTATTTTTTATGCTCCAGTGATCTTAAGGCAATGTTCCACACGATAGCAATAGAACCAGCAATCCTGTCTGACCACAATGCACTGATAACCACATTCCATTGTGATATGTTAGGAGAAAGATCTAGGAGGTGGCAATTTCATAATTCCCTTCTTCAGAACACAGCTTTTGATGCAGAATTTAGAGCCAAACTGGCTGGGTTTATATCAATCAATACAAACTCAGTCTCTGACCCTGCATTTCTGGCAGGCAACTAAAGGATTTATTAGAGATGCCACATCTTCCTTCGTGGTCAACTTGAAGAGGAAAAGAGAGGCAAGGATTGCGGAGTTGGAAGACTGCTGTAAATCTTTAGAGCAGTCTCTTAAGACTTGTTTTTCTAAATCTACACATACTCTTCTAGTCACAAGTCGAACAGAGCTAAATGATATGCTAAGAAGGAGAGCTGAATTCATAATGCACAGAGTGAGGCAAAATTACTATTTTAACGGCTGTAAACCAAGAGCCAGAGGAGGCAGAAGAACTGGGTCAACCTATAACGTTAGATGGACAGCATTAAAAACAGGGTTGGATGGAATTCCATCAGAACTTACCTGAAAGATCCATTCCAGGAACTGTACGAAGTGGTGACGTGCCGACGTGTAAGGTGAGCGTATTGTGTCACTTCCGGTGTTCCCGTGTTACAAACGCTAGTTTGCTGCTCCGGCAAAAACTTACTGAACTCTGCTTCACTGTTTAAATTAGCAGCTATTTGCCTGGATTGCATTTGAATTACAATTGTTTTACTCAAGCACTTATACTTAGCTTCACTTACAGCGACTGACTCGCTGAATTTACAATTGTTAAAACACTGTTAGCTACTTTAGCTTAGCCATTAGCAATGGCTAATTCCTCTCCCTCTCCTGCTCTCTCTTGCTCTGTGTGTCAAATGTTTAGCTATTCCTCTGCCTCCTTTAGTGATAACGATACATGTAATAAATGTAGTATATTCGCTGTTTTGGAGGCAAGGCTTAGTGAATTTGAGTCACGGCTCCGCACCATGGAATCAGAATCGTATGCTTCCGTAGCTAGCCAGCACCATGTAGTTAATGCGGGCCAACATACTGTAGCTTCTGTAGCTTCTGCTAGCTGTCCCCCGAGCAGCCGCGAGCAGCCGGGCGAGTGGGTGACTGGGGAAGCGTGAGAAGCGTTAGATCTGACAGACCAGAATTACGTGATGGCGCGATTACGCTCTACCCGGAGCGTCTTCGCCTCTCTAACAGTTTCTCCCTACTCAGCGCGATACCGACCCCGCGAGAAGCCGGTTCTGGTTATTGGGAGCTCTATACTGCGATATGTGAAGCCAGCGGCCCCGGCGGCACCACAGTAGGCCTACCCACGGTCTGTATAAAAAATAGTCGATTAGAATATAAAACCATGTAAAGCTGCTAGAAAAAGAACCGTAAAATACAGTAAGATCATACTTCACGTAGGTGGTAATGGTCGTAAATCGGAGATCACTAAAATGAATGTTGGGTCACTTTGTGCATACGCAAAGACAATGTCGGACTCAGTAGTTTTCTCTGGACCCCTGCCAAACCTGACCAATGATGAAATGTACAGCCGTACGTCATCCTTCCACCGCTGGTTGTCGGGGTGGTGCCCAGCTAATGATGTGGGCTATGTGAATAACTGGAGGGCGTTCTGGGGAAAGCCTGGTCTGATTTAGAGAGACGGCATTCATCCCACCTGGGACGGTGCCGCTCTCATATCAAAAATCTGAACGAGTTTATCAGACATAAACCATGACAACCCAAGTTTGATATTAGTAATCAGAGGTGCAGTGCTACGCGCCCCTCTGTGCTTCCGTTGGAGCAGTCGCCCACTCATAGTCTAATAAGCACGGTGTCTGTCCCCCGGCTCAGATCGGTTAAATCAAAGGTAAACAAAAGATGCGCTATACTTAACAACCTAATTGGAATTAAAACTACTGCAATAGAACAAAATAGGAAAATTAGATGTGGACTATTAAATATTAGATCTCTGTCTTCTAAAGCAGTACTGGTAAACGAGTTGATATCAGACAATAAAATTGATTTATTTTGTCTTACTGAAACCTGGCTGGGCCATGAAGACTATGTTAGTCTAAATGAAGCCCCTCCTCCCAGCCATATTAATACTCAAATTCCTAGAGGCTCAGGCCGAGGAGGGGAGTTGCAGCCATCTTTGATGCAAGCCTGCTAATTACTCCTAAACCTAAATTACATTATAACTCATTTGAAAGTCTTGTTCTTAATCTTCAACATCCAAAATGGAAAACATAACAGCCAATTATATTCGTTTTTATTTACAGGGCTCCAGGTCCGTATTCTGAATTTTTATCTGAATTCTCAGAGTTTTTATCATGTTTAGTCCTTCAATCAGACCAAGTACTTCTTGTAGGTGATTTTAATATCCATGTGGACGTTGACAATGACAGCCTTAGTACTGCTTTCAACTCATTACTGGATTCAATCGGTTTCAGTCAGAGTGTGCACAAAGGCGACGCACTGTTTTAACCACACCCTCGACCTTGTGCTGGCATATGGTATTGAAATTGAGGATTTAATAATATTTTCGCGAATTCGGTATTATCAGATCATTCTTTAATCACTTTCAGATTTTACTACCTGATTATATTAAATTAGATAAAAGCTCCTACACCAGATGCTTATCTGACAGTGCTATAGCTAAATTTAAAGAAGATATTCCAACAGCATTCGACTCTATGTCATGCCTTAACATAACAGAGGACCTGTATGTTAACCTCAGTCCCTCTCAAATTGATGCATTTGTAGACGGTTATTACGACATGCCTAGACGGCGACCTTAGACTCCGTGGCTCCCTGAAAAGAAGATGATGAAGCAAAGGAAACTAGCACCTTGGTATAACTCCCAAACTCGCAAATTAAAACAAATCCCAGAAACCTCGAATGTAAGTGGCGTTCCACCAAGGTGGAAGAATCTCGTTTGGATTGGCAAGAAAGTCTCAAAACCTATAGGAAGGCCCTAAGAAAGGCCAGATCAGACTATTACTCATCACTAATAGAAGAAAACAAGAACAACCCAAGGTTTCTTTTCAGCACTGTCGCCAGGCTGACAGATAGCCACAGCTCTACTGAGCCATCTATTCCTCTAGCTCTGAGTAGTGATGACTTCATGAGCTTCTTCAATGATAAAATTACAACAATTAGAGATAAAATTCATCACCTTTTACACTCAACTTCTAACGGTTCACCTTTAAACGCAGAGTCGTTAAGAAATAAAGACTAGTTTCGACATATACTTAGACTGCTTTTATCCTATAGATCTTCAACAATTATTGTTAAAGATATCCTCAGCTAAGCCATCTACCTGTCTCTTGGACCCCATCCCAACGAGACTACTCAAAGAAGCATTACCTGTGGTTAACACCTCATTACTAGATATGATCAATATGTCTCTATTAACAGGTTATGTACCACAGTCATTTAAAGTAGCTGTGATAAAACCTCTTCTGAAAAAACCCACCCTGCATCCTGAGGTCTTAGCAAAACTATAGACCTATATCTAACCTTCCTTTTCTATCCAAGATCCTTGAGAAGGTGGTTGCTAATCAGTTATGTGATTTTCTACATAGCAACAGTTTATTTGATGACTTTCAATCAGGATTTAGAAAGAATCATAGCACAGAGACGGCACTGGTGAAAATTACTAACGACCTTTTAACTGCTGCAGACAAAGGTCTTGTCTCCATTCTTGTTTTACTAGATCTTAGTGCTGCATTTGACACAATTGACCATTCAATCCTGTTACAGAGATTGGAACACTTGGTTGGCATTAAAGGAATTGCTCTGAGTTGGTTTAGGTCCTATTTCTCTGATCGATCTCAATTTGTGAATGTTAATGATAAATCCTCCAAGTGCGCTAAAGTTAGCCATGGGGTTCCTCAAGGCTCAGTGCTTGGACCAATTCTATTCTCCTTATATATGCTTCCTCTAGGCAATATTATTAGAAAACACTCAATTAACTTTCCCGTTATGCTCGGATGACACCCAATTATACTTGTCAATCAAACCAGACGAAACCAGTCAGCTAGCAAAATTTCAAGAGTGCATTAAGGATATAAAATCCTGGATGACCTATAATTTTCTGATGTTAAACCCTAACAAAACTGAAGTTATTGTGCTGGGCCCTAAACACCTCCGAACTTCATTATCTAGAGATATAGCTACTCTGGATGGTGTTGCCCTGGCCTCCAGCACCACTGTTAGAAATTTAGGAGTTATCTTTGATCAGGATATATCCTTTAATGCCAATCTAAAACAAACCTCAAGAACAGCCTTTTTTCATCTTCGTAACATTGCCAAAATTAGGAATATCCTGTCTCAAAACAACGCTGAAAAACTAGTCCATGCATTTGTTACTTCCAGGCTGGACTATTGTAATTCCCTACTGTCAGGTTGCTCAAATAAGTCTCTTAAGACTCTCCAGCTGATCCAGAATGCTGCAGCGTGTTCTCATAAGAACTAAGAAAAGAGATCATATTTCTCCTGTATTAGCTTCTCTGCATTGGCTTCCTGTTGAATCCAGGATTGAGTTTAAAGTCCTTCTCTTGACCTACAAAGCTCTAAATGGTCTAGCACCATCATATCTAGAAGAGCTCCTAATACCCTATTGTCCTACTAGAGCACTGCGCTCCCCAGAATGCAGAGTTACTGGTGGTACCTAGAGTCTCTAAAAGTAGAATGGGGCCTAGAGCCTTCGTTATCAGGCTCCTCTCCTATGGAACCAGCTCCCGATCTGGGTTCGGGGGGCAGAAACTGTCACCTCATTCAAGAATGAACTTAAAACTCTCCTATTTGATAAAGCTTATAATTAGGGAGTGAGGAGTTGCAGTGTTCACCTAACTGGCCCAACTGCTTCTCTTCATAATTGTTAGATTAATAATACATAACAAAGTAGAGGGAGGCAGGCCAGGCCCAGCGCCAGATCCGGGGGGGGAGAGTTCTAAGCCCGAAAAAGCTACCTCTCCTTATGACCTGTCTCTCTTAGTTACCTGTTATAGTTACGCTGTTATAGTCCTAGACTGCCGGGGGACTTCCTTCCTTTGACACACTGAGCTGCTCTCTCCTCTCCCTTTCTATTACTGTTTCTATTACTGTTACTATTACTATTACTATTTGTGTGCAGCCCGTCCCAGAAATGCTTGTTACTAATCCTAGCTTCTGGGGTGTTTACTCCCCGGAGTCCTTATGCTTTTTTTTTTCCCCCAGCGTATTTCCTTGGAGAACGTTGGCACCAAGACCCTGGTTGCAGCTGTCGCCGTGGTCCTGCTGCACTCCCTGCTGAGCTCAGCGATGCCCTGCAATGTCATGCTGCGTCCTGCTGAACCCTGCAGCTTCCCGCTACATCCAGTCACTGTTCCATTATTAATGTGACTACTATCGCCACTGTTCATCACACCCCCAACCGGCTCGTCAGACACCGCCTACCAAGAGCCTGGGTCTGTCCGAGGTTTCTTCCCAAGAGGGAGTTTTTCCTCGCCACTGTCGCACTGCTTGCTCTTGAGGGAATTACTGGAATTGTTGGAATTGTTGGGGCTTTGTAAATTATAGAGTGTGGTCTAGACCTACTCTATCTGTAAAGTGTCTCGAGATAACTTATGTTATGATTTGATACTATAAATAAAATTGAATTGAATTGAACTTCTTCTACAGTATTTTGACATATTAGGACCTACCATTTTACAAGCTTTAACTTCAGCCATAGAGAGGGGTACCTTCAACCAACAAACCAACACTGCACTAATTTCTGTTATACCCAAAAACTGCAAAGATCTTACAGATTGCTCAAATTCCAGGCCCATCATCCTCATCGGGACTGATATTAAGCTTTATTCCAAAGTCTTGGCTCTCCGCCTAGAGCACTTTATCGAGAAACTAGTCCACCCCGACCAATCAGGTTTTATACCAAAGCGTCATGCTGCAGACAACATGCGCAGACTATTTCATGTAATAGAAGAAGCCAAAAACCATTCAACAACGGCAGCAGTTTTATCAGTGGATGCGGAAAAGGCTTTTGACCTCCTAGAGTGGAACTACTTGTGGCAAGTAATGAGTGGGGAGGTTTTTTGGGGGTTTTTTTTTTTTTTTTTTTTTTGGGGTTTTGGGGTTTTTTTTAAATTTTATTTTTTTTAAAATTTTCTCCTTTCCCTCACCAATAAATTTCTTTGGGGGGGAAAATTATACCTTAATTGACAAACGCAGTATATTTGGAGTAATAAACAACTTAGGCTAAATCATCTACCCTGCAACGTACCACAAACACAGGAGGCCTGGCCCTCCCCAACTTTAAAATGTATTACAGAGCCTTTCAGCTACGGGCCCTCAGAGTGTGGATGGACCCCTCATCTACAGTGACATGGAGAGAAATAGAGCAAAACCTCACTGGAAGTCTAAGACTGCAAGACTTGGCCTTTGCAGGTGTGTGTCCAAAAAAGTGTATGCTAGCCTATTGCCCTATTATAACCAACACATTGACCAACTTTAAACAGGTGGAGGAGCAACTATGCTACACCAATAAATAGCATTTGAATACCCAAATATAGCACAATGCACACTTAATGCCTGGTAACAAACCCTTTGCTTGTAAGCAGTGGAGTTGGTATTTATACTTTAGACCAACTATTCAATGAGAAAGGTATGTTGAGTTTTGAAGACCTGAGAGCTACTGAAGACCTCCTGCTACTTTTATTTTTGCTTTAGAGTGCCAATTAAATGGTTTGTCGATTTTCCTGTGAGAGGATTAGTGTCCAAGATTTATGCTAAACTGATGCAAGTATCCATAGGAGAACTCCCAATAGTAAAAAAAAAATGGGAACGAGAGCTGAGCCCTGAGGGGAAGGCAATTCAAAATCAAATCACCAGTATATTCACTTCAACATATGTCATAGGACATATTGGACTCCCCAGAAGAGATACGCCTCTAAAGTCATTCCTACTTCCTATTGCACGGTCTGTCAACCTGAACAAACTGGAACTTTCCTATATATGGTCTGGGAGTGTGAACAGGTGCATGAGTTCTGGAATGAAACAAAATCAATAATATCTGATAGGATATCTAATCCCTATTGTTTTGTTATTTAATGATGACTCTAAATTACACCTGCTTGGGAAACAGGAAAATGTTGTGTGGAAGCAGGGAATGTGGACCCAAATGCAGAGAGGCAGGCAGGCAGGAGGTGGATGTAACTCAGGGATTTAATGGCAACAAAAAAATGGCAGTACAAAGACTGGAAAACTAGCAAACAAATGCACAGACCGACAGGCAAAAACACAGGCAGGAAAAACTGACACACGCAGGAGCAAAACAAGAGGGCACGGACTCAAAGGCACGGATACAAACTGAACAGGCATGGACACAAAACGATCTGACAAAAGACAAAGGGAACACAGAGGCTAAATACATGAGGTAATTAACAAATGAGGGACAGGTGATACAACAGGTGAAACACATCAGGGCGGGGCAGGACAATCAACAAAGGCGGGAAAACACCGAAAAGAAAGCTAGACATGACAAGACAGAAAGCAGATTATCAAAATAAAACAGGAAGCAGGACAAACACACAAAACATGACGTAACCTAAACACAGACACTTGACCCAACACTAGACAAAACCAGGGATAACAGAGACGACAGGAACACAATGCAGAACAACAACGGGGAACAAACACGCAAAATACAATACGGTCAAACCAGGGTAACAGAAACATACAAAACAGGAAAAATACATACAAGGGCAAAAACATACAAACAGGCAGCAGAAATGTCCAAAACCATAACAGAACCCCCCCCTCAAGGGACGGATCCCAGACGTCCCAAAAAAAGCAGTACGTGGAGGGCAGAGAGGGACCGAAGGGGGAACGATCAAAAGGAGCCCAAAAAAAGCACCCGGGGAAACAAAAAACAACCCAAGGAGGGCGAGAAAGGGGCCAGGGAAGGCCGAGAAGTCACTGAGGTACGGGGAGCAGAGAGTTCTGCGGCACAGGGAACAGAGAGCCCCGGGGCACAGGGAACAGAGGAGCCCGGGGCACAGGGAACAGAGGGGCCCGGGGGCACAGGGAACAGAGGGGCACAGGGAACAGAGGGGCCCGGGGGCACAGGGAACAGAGGGGCCCGGGGAACACAGAAAACACTGGGGGCACAGGGAACACAGAAAACACTGGGGGCACAGGGAACACAGAGAGCACTGGGGGCACAGGGAACACAGAGAGCACTGGGGGCACAGGGAACACAGAGAGAGCACTGGGGGCACAGGGAACACAGAGAGCACTGGGGGCACAGGGAACACAGAGAGCACTGGGGGCACAGGGAACACAGAGAGCACTGGGGGCACAGGGAACACAGAGAGCACTGGAGGCACAGGGAACACAGAGAGCACTGGGCACCGGAGAGGCCTAGGGAAAACAGAGGGTCACTCGGGACAGGGAACTTTGGGACTGGGGACTGAGGGAACGCGGAACTGGGCTGACTTTGACAGAACCGACTCAGACAAAACAGACATGGACAGAACAGGCTCGGACAGGACAGACTCAGACGGGACAGACTCAGACGGGACAGATTCCGACACAGACGGGACAGACACAGACGGGACAGACTCAGACACAGACGGGACAGACTCAGACGGGACAGACTCAGACACAGACGGGACAGACTCAGACACAGACGGGACAGACTCAGACACAGGGGCAGGGGGAGTAATAGGGACACAAATAGTGATGGGGATCGAGACAGGCACGGTGACAGGGACAAGGATGGGCACGGTGACAGGGATGGAGACAGGGACAGTGACAGGGATGGAGACAGGGACAGTGACAGGGATGGAGACAGGGACAGTCTTAGGGGCGGTCCCTGAGGCGGTCCCAGTGGCGGTCTCCGGGGCACCGGAGGCCGGCAAAGTCTCGGGGGGGGGGGGGTCTCCCGGGCAGTCCCAGGGTTGCCAGAAACTGGCAAAGTCTTAGGGGCGAACTCCGGGGCGCCGGAGGTCAGCAAAGTTCCAGGGACGGCCCCAGGGGCTGTCCCAGGAGCACCAGAGGCCGGCAGGGTCCCAGAAGCGGTCTCATGTCGGGATTCAGGGGGGCAGCCAGCCCGCCGGGGAACAGGAGGGCTGCTGGCCAGCCGGGGATCTGGGGCGCTGGACAGCGCTGGAACACTGGGTGGCTCTGACACACTAGAGAGCTCGGGGACACTAGGGACACTAGAGAGCTCGGGGACGCCAGGGACACTAGAGAGCTCGGGGACACTAGGGACAGTAGAGAGTTCAGGGACCCTAGGGACACTAGAGAGTTCGGGGACACTAGGGACACTAGAGAGGCTGCTGGCTAGGCTGGGTTCAGGGGAGCTGCTAGCTAGCTGGGACTCGGGGGAGCTGCTAGCTGGCTGGGACTCGGGGGAGCTGCTAGCTGGCTGGGACTCGGGGGAGCTGCTAGCTGGCTGGGAGTCAGGGGGGCTGCAAGCTAGCTGGGATCCTGGGGAGCTGCTAGCTAGCTGCGAGTCAGGGGAGCTGCTAGCTAGCCGGGACTCAGGGGGACTGATAGCTAGCTGGGACCCAGGGGACTCTGGGGGGCCGCTACACGGCTGGGACTCTAGGGGGCTGCTAGCTAGCCTAGATTCAAGGGGCCTGCTGACTGGCGAGAAATTAGGGAGGCTGCTAGCCAGCTGGGGATCAGGGGGGCGGCTAGCTAGCCTGACTTCAGGAGGGTTGCCAGCCAGTCTGGATTCAGGAGAGTTGCTAGCTAGCTGGGGCTCAGAGAGATCGCTAACTAGCGGGAAATCAGGAAGGTGGCTAGCTAGCTGAGAGTCAAAGAGGCCGCTAGCAGGCCGGGGATCAGGGAGGCAGCTAGCTAACCTAGATTCAGGAGGGTTGCTAGCTGGCCTGGGATCTGGGAGGGTGCTAGGTAGCCGGGGGTCATGAAGGCTGCTAGCTAGCCTTGAGTCAAGGGGCCTGCTAGTTAGCAGGGAGTCAGCAAGGTTGCTAGCTAGCCGAGAGTCACAGAGGCCGCTAGCAGGCCGGGAGTCAGGGGAGAGGCCGCTAGCAGGCCGGGAGTCAGGGGAGAGGCCGCTAGCAGGCCGGGAGTCAGGGGAGAGGCCGCTAGCCACCTCGGGGTCAGGAGAGCTGCACGCCACCTCGGGGTCAGGAGAGCTGCACGCCAGCCCAGAGTCAGGAGAGCTGCACCCAGCCCAGAGTCAGGAGAGCTGCACGCCAGCCCAGAGTCAGGAGAGCTGCACGCCAGCCCAGAGTCAGGAGAGCTGCACGCCAGCCCAGAGTCAGGAGAGCTGCACGCCAGCCCAGAGTCAGGAGAGCTGCACGCCAGCCCGGGAACAGGAGGGTTGCACGTCAGCTCGTGAACAGAAGGGTTGCTAGGGAGCGACGACTCTGGGGTGAAGAGTGGAGCACGGCGACGGGAACCACGACGGCCTTTTCCCCGTCTACGCCCTCCACGGGTCCCACAGTAGACTGCCAGGCGGGTGCCCTCATAGGATTGCTGGTGGTTGGAGGCGTACGCTGACCGGGTAGCGTCTGAGTAGTCCAACGAGGGGCCTGGGGAAGCCGGTGACTGGGCAGGCTGACCGACGAAGCACGCACCGACGGCCACAGTGACAGGCTGGTGGTGGGTGAGTCACTGGAGGCGGCTTGTAGAAAGTCCTCTAGCCGTTGCTTGATTTCCTCCAGCTGGGGAACAAAGTGACTCACCCAAGGTCTCTCTGCCAACCACTGCCGCTGAACGGTGAGCTTCTCTAGGAGAGGGGGGTGCCGGTCAGGCTCAGAGCAGAGAAGGCACTGTACAGTCCAACCGAACTCTAACACCTTCCTTGTAAAAAGAAGCTTCTCTGCTGGGTCCATGATGGTCAGATCGTTCTGTTGTGTGGAAGCAGGGAATGTGGACCCAAACGCAGAGAGAGGCAGGCAGGCAGGAGGTGGATGTAACTCAGGGATTTAATGGCAACAAAAAAATGGCAGTACAAAGACTGGAAAACTAGCAAACAAATGCACAGACCGAAAAACTGACACACGCAGGAGCAAAACAAGAGGGCACGGACTCAAAGGCACGGATACAAACTGAACAGGCATGGACACAAAACGATCTGACAAAAGACAAAGAGAACACAGAGGCTAAATACATGAGGTAATTAACAAATGAGGGACAGGTGATACAACAGGTGAAACACATCAGGGCGGGGCAGGACAATCAACAAAGGCGGGAAAACACCGAAAAGAAAGATAGACATGACAAGACAGAAAGCAGATTATCAAAATAAAACAGGAAGCAGGACAAACACACAAAACATGACGTAACCTAAACACAGACACTTGACCCAACACTAGACAAAACCAGGGATAACAGAAACGACAGGAACACAATGCAGAACAACAACGGGGAACAAACACGCAAAATACAATACGGTCAAACCAGGGTAACAGAAACATACAAAACAGGAAAAATACATACAAGGGCAAAAACATACAAACAGGCAGCAGAAATGTCCAAAACCATAACAGAAAATTTGGCTAGATGGCTCAACTGCAACCAAGAAAGTGATAGCTCAACACTGGCTCCCCCGCCCCCCACCCCACTCGCTTTGTATAAAACAGTGGTTGGCATATTTTCTGGACATAGTTATGCTTGAGCTCTCTACAGCAAGGATTAACGAAGCCAAATCATCAACGATCAACCTATGGAAAAGCGCAGCAGCACAAATATTAGACCTAATGACCTCAGCCCCAGTTTGTTTGTTTGGTTTATTTTCTTGGAGACCGCAGAAGGTGGGGGGTCGGAGAGGGTTTTTGTTCTTGTTCAATTTGTGTTTATCTGTTCTGTGCACCATCTGCTACTACCTGTCACACGTTGTGGATTTGTTTTGTATGTCTGAAGGTGCAAATAAAAAATCTATCATAAAAAAAAAAGAAAAACTAAACAACTCTTCTCGTTTCTGTTAATATTAAACTGTTTGCATTATAAAAAAGCCAAAATACTGTTTCTGCTCTCACGAGATAAATCCTGGGAGACACTAGTGACCTTGTGAAAAGTACAGGATGCTCCGGAGGGCAGAGCAGGCAGAGGAAATGCCCAGCCTGATCAGAGATAATATCGACTTTGTATTATGACTGTATTATTAATCATAAAAAGGCTGCTGTAGAAGGCTTTCGTCAGTCATTTTTCTGTACTTTGCTGTGGGTGCTGTAAAATTGACATTGCTCTGCTTGCAAGCAAGTAAACGAACTTTGAGACAATTTCAGTTATTCTGTCCATTCCTTGATGAATAATTATCCTAACAGTGTTGACGTTTCTATCCCAGGCTGCCGCTCCCGGAAGTTAACCAACAATGAGGGTGAAGTAGAAGATGCCCCAAACACATCAACAAAAATGTCTAACTGGAGAGAAAACGACATTCGGGGACTTCTGTTGGTAAGGAAGGACGCCAAAATCATCGGACAACTTCAAGGAACAGCTCGGTTGTTTATGACCAAATTAAAAACTGTCTCTGTGGTCTGCTGAGTCATGTCCTGCCTCCTGCGCGTTTCTGTTGCGTGTCAGTTGCGTGGCGGCTGCGTGGCGTTTTCTATGTCTTTGCACACCAGAAACGTGTTTGACACGGCGCTGCTAGCGTTGTCATGCGTTTCCCATAAACATAAATATATACTGATTTGATTACAGCAAATACAACGTTGGCAGTACTGACGGCAAAATAGGTATTGACAGGTGCAATATTTGAAAAATCTATAATTATTTATTATCTTTTTAAATGACATATATATATATTTGCATTTATGTAAAAACCTAGAGACTTTCAAACATCAAAATGTCATTTATTAAATGTATTCGTGTTAAAATGACATATAAACAACCTGTTATAAACCTGTTAACATGGGAGCCGAAATAAAATGGACACGCCACGCAGCTAACACGCTCACACCACGCAGCCAGTGTGCAGGGGTCTAAGTTTTACATTAAATAGGACCTAACTTATTAAATTTACAGGTATGTAGATCTTTTAAAATGCACGTTTATTTTGAAATAAGTAGTTCTGTCTCCTGTTGTATTGGTTTGCCCTCCTATGGACATGATGCGCAAAAATAGATATTCAAATATATATTCAAACCTGTGTGTTTTTATAGACGGAAGATTCGAAAGGAATTCATCAGTTTTGACATCCCTAATCCAGACTGTGTTCTCCTGCCGTTATTGTAAATACAGTACTACTATTGTTGTTTTACACGCAACACATTTTCTTTATAGCTGAAGTGTTTTCCACAGTGGATTTACACGGTAACTTTACACGGTAACTTGCACAGAACATGTAATTTAACTGGGCCATTTTAAGATACGTTCTAAGCTCATGTGGGGTTTTCACATTTCTTTGTGGGGTTAGGGTTGAATAGGGACAGTTACTTAAGCCCTATTTGCACGGGATAAGTATTACCTGGTGACCTCCAGTCATTTGTAATAATTGCGGAGGTTGTCTGTGATTTTAATCCCGTGGGAATCGGTCATGTCTGTAATTTGTAAAGTAATAATTCCCCCGCAAATGACCTACCATATTTCGCCGAAAACGGAGGTCCTGTGATAATATTAGTCCCGTGCGAATAGGCATCTCTGATTTGTCCAGGATTTGGCGGGGCTTTTTTGTTTTTTCAAGGTAACTATTTCCTTCTTTTGCGCCTTTTTATCCATCTTTCGCGAAGAATGGAGGGTGCGTTGGAGTATTTTGACAGTGTTTTGGGTGCTGGGTCATGTCGCTATACATCATATACAATTTGCAGAAAGAGAAAGATGAAAACCACCACAAGTGCGAAGACAAAAAGAATGATTAGATGGCGATGGAGGACATGTATAGCAGCATGCGGTAAGTATATTGTTTATGTTTGTATCATACATCTAGAGATAACGACAAGACATCTCCAAGCAATAGCTTATCAAAAATAATGCACAATCAAGCGAGGGGGCTCACTTCATAATTAGAGGTTAATGTTACAAATAAATCAAGCGTAAAGCTTGAGCTAATAGATTTTAACCTGGTGAAATGTTTTGTTTTATCCATCTAACCGGACCCTGCTTGACACCACCCGGAGAAAGAAGTGAGAGAAAGAAAAAGGAGAGGTCGCAGTTCGGACGATGACGGACTACCCGGTTGAGATTGTGTGTGTGTGTATCCTCGAGATCTGACCACACACAAACACACGTAGCAGAGCTACCCACACCCATGTTTCTACTGTTGCTTAATGTCAGTAAATTCGAGTAAAATCACAGGCTTTGCTTATCCCGTTCGAATGCGCCAGATGAAAATCAGACGTGGGTGGGTAATTTATAATTCACACGAGGTCCCTAGATAATACTTATCCCGTGCAAATAGGGCTTTAGACATAGATATTTGTGCAACAAATCTCCAGTGTACAGCATCACAGCATTTATAGCTATTGCTAATTTCCAATGCCCGTCCCTAGAAGGGCTTTTAACCAGTCATGGAAACAAACATTAAACACTGCCACAATTAAAAGGGAATTTCAGAAGTACTGGACATGATTGTCAGTCAGGAAATGCGTTTTTGGCAGAATGCTAAGAAAGTGTTTAATTGATAATGGTAAAAAGAGAGAAAGACACAGAATCTATTTTAGGACGCTGACAGACATGCCAAGCGGCAGAGGAGCCAGGTATGCGACATGACAGAAACAGCAATCAGGCTGCAAGTGACACGTGTTTGATGAAGAGACACACAGCCAGGAACATAGAGAACACAAACACACTTACAGAGATGCAGAAAATGCATGTTTCTTTCCCTCGAAAACACACACACACACACACACACACAAACTTCACTTAACCTGCAGAAACATATATCCATGTACTGTATATATGGACATTACAGAACTGAGTACAAAGTATCCATCTATGTATTTTTGTATAAAATAGAACTAAAGACCGGGGTTTTAAATAGACTTTATGAGACTTAATTTTGGATACACGTGACGCAGAACGTGACGGAGCTCCATTTGTTTGCTCCAAATGCTCCAAATGTAAATAAAGAAATATTTTTCTTTTCAAACGGGACATGAACCCCGGTCTCCTGGGTGAAAGTCCTGTGTTTGTTTGACCCCCCCCCCAATCTGCCTCCTTACCGAACGAAAATCAAAGTTTTCGATGGTAGTGGATTGAAAAGCATTACTTTTCATTTTCCTTCCTACTCTTGAAATTCGGTAAAAGTTTGTGATACATTTGGAGGGAAACCTGGCTAAAGTGGCATGATGATTTTTGAAAGTTATCAATTTGTCACCTTTCCTATTTGTCCACTGTTAACCTACGGTTCCATAGAAACGTACTGTAGTTTTTTAATGATCAGCAGGTTTCCATGTGCAGAGAGGCCTGTGTGCACAGGGCAAAAGATCGGAAGTAGGGCTGCAACTAACGATTATTTCCTGGATGAATGCATTAGTTGTTTGGTCTATAAAATGTCATAAAATGGTGAAAAATGTGGATCAGTGTTTTCCAAAGGCCCAAGATGACGTCCTCAAATGTCTTGTTTTGTCCACAACTCAAATATATTCAGTTTATTGTCACAGAGGAGAAAAGAAACTAGAACATATTTACATTCAAAAAGCTGGAATCAATGTATTTAAAAATGACTCAAACCAATTAAACAGTAGAGGCCCCAGAATGGAGCCTTGGGGAACTCCCCCCCGATGTCACATTATATACATACATACATACATATAATTTATGCAACACACGGTGAGCGATGTGGACTTAAAACTGGGTTGGCCCTTTGTGACTTGAATGTATGCACCCTAAGATATGAATGAAAAATAAGTTCTGGCAGCTCATTGTTGTGTCCCCAACTCAAAGAAATTCAGTTAACTGTCACAGAGGAGGGAAGAAACTAGAACAATATTCACATTTAACAAGCTGACATCACAGAACATTTATATTTTTTGGATCAAAAAATGACTCAAACCAATTATCAAAATCAAAATAGCTTGTTATTAATTTAATAGCAGACAACCAAGCGATTAATCTTTGCAGCTCTATTTGGCTAAGGTTGTTATCAACACATTCAGATGCAAAAGTGTCACCAGAAATGTGAAACACTCAAGAGACTGAGAGAGAGAGAGTGGAGATTTTGGAGAAAGAGTGAGCGAGAGAGTTGAAAGGAGAGAAAGACTCCGGAGACTTCCAGAGACCGAGACAGAGAGTGACGTGAGTTTGTTTCAGGGCCAGACAGACGCTCGCGGTGGCGGGGGAATTGACGCGATCAAAACAGCAATCAGACTGCTAGTGACAGAGTGACATACACACAAACAAATATTCACAAACTGTTTTCCAGCACACACACACACACACACACACACACAAACAAACAAACAAACACACACACACACACACACACACACACACACACACACAAAAACCAGAGAGGCGTCTCGATCCCCCTATTGTGTTGATACATGTAACATAATAGTGTCATTTTATCATTCTTCATCGCAGTGGAATCCCTCACGGGCCGACCAATAGGGAGACAGAATGAGGATGGCGAGGGACTTATTACAGAGACAGACGGCCTGACAGAGTCTCAGGGGGGGGGGAGTAAACCCATCACATGAACAATAATCAGATGCTGAGTGACAGTCTGATTGTGTTGTATTTGACTCTTTGATAATCAGCGTGAATCAAGTGAAGATGTTGGGGAGAGAAATCTACTTTTATTGTAAAAATAGTATCTGCAAAAACTCCAGTTTGCAGCATTTAACCAGTGCGTCAAATACTGACTATTTGACGAGTTTGGAGTGAGAGTGTGTTGAATTTCAGAGTAAAATAATAGCATTCTCTGCAACTTTCACGATATCCTACTGCCAAGAACTGTTATTAGGAAAGGAGGCTAATCTAGGCAAACTATATCTTTTTATTGTTCCAGTTTTTCTGCTCATGCTGCCTCGTTTGTTTATGAGTGTGTGTGTTTGTTTGTGTCTGTGTGTGTGTTTTTGTGGGTTTGTCGCAGATTTTTTGTTGTTGTCTCCCAAACGTTTTTCTAACTCTTCATCTTAAACTTACATACAAATGAGCTTTCAAATGTCTTTTTGCTTGCTTATATGTGGGTCAGTGTGTGTGTGTGTGTGTGTGTGTGTGTGTGTGTGTGTGTGTGTGTGTATGTGTACATTGAATGTAAACTGAATGTACATTTTTGGTGACTCGGCATCGGGGGGACTACATTGCTCTTTGTTGTGTGTGCTGAGCGCCGCGCAGTGTCGGTCATACGTTCAGTTTGAGCGCTGTATTCCTGCCTTTGCGTACTGTAAGCGTGGGTACATATTTCCCTAAGATTAAATGTGTGTGTGTGTGTGTGTGTGTATATATGTGTGTGTGTGTTTGTGTGTGTGTGTGTGCGGAGGAGGGAGAGGAGGTCACAACCCATTACTCACGGCGAGCTGTGTTTACTCTCATCTAATAGGAAAAACAACATTGATGGCTTCCACCGCATTATAAATCGATAGATTACCCAAACACGGTATAAATCATGTTGCTTTTGTCGGAGCAATGGACTCTTCCACATTGATTTCTGCATGGATTTAATAACAGGCGTAGAGGATCACTTGGCTGCAATCTAAATTAAGCTCTCCAGGATGTAATCACACCTCAGTCCATTAAATGGGCTGCCTCAGCTCAGAGACTTCAACTGTAGGACTCTCAGGGCCCCGAGTCGGAGTTCAGGAGCCTGTAGTTTGCAAAACATAGTGAGAGAAAAATAAGGTTTGAGAACCTAATGTGAGGCTGTAAGAAGAAAAAGTGGTTTCACCTTTTGGAAGCTACATTTTCTTTATGTAAGTGTCCAGAGAAGACTTCATTACAGATTTCTCCCTGCCAATATACACAGCGCCTAAGGGTTTTTGCACACCGCCTAAGCGCATGAATGCTAAAACAGTGTGGAGAGCATCTTGACATGCCAGCCGCACAGAAAAGCCGAGCTTTAAAATAACACCCTGACGCACCTAAACGAGAAAGCTAACGAATGCTATTTGCTTGGGAAAACGTAAAGTCAAACTTCACATTTTACAGTCAGTACAGAGACTTGTAACAAAAACAAGAATTCCCCCCTAAAGCTATAAAGAGGTGAACCACCCCGCTGATAAGTCTAATGTGTGTCTGATATGTTGTGCACCTTCCTGGAACACGGCTCAAGTCAAATTTAGCAGCGAAGACAGATACAGGGGAACCTCGCCACATAAAGCCTGTGAAAATGTGTCTTGTACTGTAGTGATGAAGCCACAGAAAGTTACCAGCCGAACCTCTCCCTCAGCTCTACGGAGCATTTCACTGACTAGTAGCTCATTATTTTGGTTTTCCGGCTCCCAACTTCACCGTTTTGGTTCAGTCTCAGCGCTTTCACAGTGATGTTTCCAGCAGCAGCAGGAAGCGTTAAGCTGAAAAGCTCTGAAAAATACTGCACTACTAGTACGTACTCAGCAGCAAACAGCAGATAGACACAGCTAGAGAAGCTTGTCTCCACAGTGGAGCATTTAGCAGCTTAGGCAATGTTCACACTTGGTGTCTTTTTTAACTTGCCAGCGTCTGTTTTACATTATAATCCTGTGGATTAAAACCGTGTCCTCAAAAAAGTCGTGAGCGCTTTTTTAAACGCCACCGCTGACTTATTTTTTTATGCAGCTCGGAGAAGTCTTTTGGAAGTTGAAAAAAGTTCAACTTTTCTGGAAAAAAACGTCAAGCGCTTTTTTGACAGCTGACCAATGGCAAGCGATGTGTTGCAGCTTTTTCGCCATGTGTTTATTGCGGCGGTTGATATCGTGATGACTATGATAAAAAAACGATACGTTGTGCAGCCCTCGTGTCAGATAAGTGTTTGTCAGTGGGTTATAAGGATTGCAGCCCTAACATTCAAACCTATTTGATATTCATAAATTTAGCACTAAAAGTAAGGAAATTTGTGTTTGGTAGATTATTTCTCTGTGGTAACAACGCTTTTTGGCAATAAATCTTATACCGTTGGAAAGCCTGGTGCCCCATTTGTAAGGAACTTGCATTTGTGGGATGAGCAGGAGCGCTGAGTATGTGGGTTGCACCCATGAAAAATTTGCCAAATCTTCTCTGCCATTGCCAAACAGCTTATTTTGCTGTTGCTATTGACACTTGTTTTGAGCTTTTGGTACCCCCAGGTGCTGCCAATCAGGTGCCTGATTTAGAGATGAGATTCTGCAACCAGTGGCCATCCCATATCTCCACAGTCTGGGACCGAACTCTATCCTCCAAGATGACAATGCTGGCCCCCACAGGGCGGGGTTTATCAGAGACTACCTCCAGAATGTGGGAGTGGTTAGGATGGAATGGCCTGCCAGCAGTCTGACCTCAACCCCATTCAACACTTGTGGGATCAGCTTGGGTGTGCTGTTCGTGCCAGAGTGACCAACACGACCACTTTGGCTGACTTGCGACAAATACTGGTTGAAGAATGGGATGCCATCCCACAGCAATGTGTGTATTACACGTTTATTTCACACGTCATCAATGTATCATTAAACACAATTTCATAAGGTCATATATATAATCATATATAAGTCACGTGAAATGGGGAACCCCAAATAAGATACTAAAAGCTTTTCGGAGGGTGTGACCAGGCTGGTGACCAGCATGAGGAGGAGGTGCCAGGCTGTTGTGGCTGTGTATGGTTCTTCCACACACTCCTGGCTCCTGTTTGTGTTAAATAATTGCCAATATGTCTTGTTTCTTCAAACTTCCATCATCCAATCCAACAAATGAGTCAATGGCAGAATAACCTGTTTGGCATCGGCAGAGAAGATTTGGCAAATTTTTCATGGGCGCAACCCACATACTCAGCTCTGCTGCTCATCCCACAAATGCATGTTCCTTACAATGGGGCACCATTTGAAAGGGAACTAAACAGGTTTTCCAATGGTATAAGATTTATTGCCAAAAAGCATTGTTACCACAGAGAAATAATCTACCAAACACAAATTTCCTTACTTTTTGTGCTAAGTTTATTTGGACATTGTGGATGTATTTGGGTTTAGTTTCACATGGCTGGCAATGTGTTAGCCACTTAACACAAGAGCAGTGCACACTGAATAATCTCAAAGCTATCTACTGTAATTACAGGCAAAACACAGATGTTTGGTCTTGTCCATCAGCAGTCAGCCACGAGGCCCCATTATGAGACCACAGAAAGAGGAAAAAGCTCTTCACTGATAATCCAAATCGGCATTTTCTGTCCCATAAATAAAGCGGGAAATAACACTCAGAGAATGAAAAAATTGTGACACTTCAAACCACATATGTTGGGATAATTAGCTAACCCAAGCAATTTGCATTTTGGACACCTGGCCAATTATTTTCAATTCAACATTCCAGAGGAGTGGAGACGCAGGGATAGAGAGAGACTGAAGAGAGAGAGAGAGAGAGAGAGAGAGAGTGAAAGACAGCATGAGTCAGACATAAAGACGCAGAGAATGGAAGTGATAGCGAGGGTTAAAGAGGGAAACATGTATTTCCTTTCAATGCAAACTCTCGTTCGGCTGGCACAGCAAGGTGTAAATAAACTAGACAATTAATTGGAGATGGATGCAAGTGGGTGGAAAAACTCCCTCAAGGGCAATAAACACTTACTGCCAGAGTTGTTTTCACTCGATGGAACATAACACCAACCCTTTCTGGACCGACCGTGTTGGCGAAAACCAGAGGCTCATTTATCAGGGCTTTCCAACACAATCCATACCACCATTTCAAAAGTTTACACAGCTTAAACTACACGCTTAAGGTCAAGGAAAGATTCTCTCGAAATGAACGGAAAACCCATGTTGACTGTCGGTAGGCAACAGAAACAAACTGCCGTCACATTCTTTGTGCGTCCATCCATCTACACTCATTTCCTCTCAACAAAAATGCAGCCCAGTCGCCAGACAAGAACGTCGATATCAGACGAATTGGCAGAGGCTCGGATTGCATTCAGCCAACATTTTAAAAGTTATTCTTTCTACTATATCTTCTTATGGCAATTGCAGTATGTTTAAGGTTAGGGAAGATCATGGTCATATAGAAGTAACTGTGGTTCAGGTATGTTGAATAACTAAAATACTTAAAAGGAGTTTTCAATATGGGCCCTTTACTTTCCCATGTTTCTGTGTCTAAGTGACTGATGGGAACAACAATCTTTGAAATTGGTCCAATGTTAAGCAAGACAAAACAAGCTTAAAATGTATCCCTACCGGACAAATGTTCAGCATCAGTCAGTGTCCACTAAAAGTTCTGTTTTTGCCGCTGACAGACTCAGATTATTATTCTAAGTGTCTGACAACATTATGGGATGGATCCCTACAGAGATAGACCTTTTAGTTAAAGAGTAAGATCCTTTTGGTTTAACATGAAACAGCCCCGAAATCACCATCACCAAACTCCACCAGACTCCATGTAAATAATCAGGACTTTTACCATCTGTGGTTTCAGGCTTGCCATGGGTGCATGTGTGTGTAATAGACTACGAAATCTGATTGACATCATCTGACAAATCAAATTAGAAATATAACAAAGTGAGACAACCCTCAGCTCTGAACACTAATCAAAGTTATGGTTTCATTTTGTAAAAGCCAAACATTGTTTAAGCAGAATACCAAAGCTATCTGTCTCCGTACCTGCCATCCCCTATCACTCTCTGTCATATGGGCTGTCTGACTGACTGACAAGTGCACTAAGGTCGCTTCTTCCTCTTTTATTTCCCCGTTTTATGGCGGGTGCCTGCCAACCAGCATTAAGATGCATTACCTCCGCCTACAAGTGACAGCCCACATCGACTTATGAGACACCAGGAAAACATTTGTGTTTGCAAAACAAATCATTTTGTCTTCTGTCCTAAACTCTACAAATATAATCTGCCACAATAAATGGCCCCTTCCTGGAACACAGCTCAAGTTATTTACAATCATCTAACCCGGAGATCGTTTTAGAAATGGACATTTTACTAAAGTGGTTTAAAATATTAATGTTTTCCAGTTATGCCGAGCAGCACTATGTTTCAAATTAAATGCATTTCATAATGTAAATGAGTTCTTTATGAATGTAATTTCTTCACGCTCACTCTGCTTCATATTCATATCCTCACACAGTTTTTGTAACTGGCTCCACTTCAGCAGTTATAGTACGTGTCCACAGTGGCGTTTTCTAGCAGAAGGGATCGCCCCGCTTCCAGCATTGGAAACTTGGGGCACGATCAATCACAAAACAGTGTGTACGGTTTCCTGGTTGAACGCCATGTGTGCGGTGTATGGTGTGAAACGGTTTTGAGTTATGTTTCTCTTGTTTGGTGGGTGTGTCTCTGTTTTTTTGGCTGTGTCACAGGTGTTACCCAATTAGCACAGACGTGTCTGTAAACGTGTGGTAATAAAAAGGCAACAAGGTGTTCAACGCACCCCCGTTTCAGTTTTAAAAATAACGTGATGCCGCGTTTTGTCGGGGCTGATGTTCTCTCCAATAGCAGTTATTAATTTCTCTTCAATGGGCACTGTCGGGCAAAGAAAACAGGCTCTGCACATCCTACAGCTGCCATGGCTGCACCTGATTGGACGAACACTTCACTCGTGGGCTGTCTGCTCCCAAATTTCAAAACAGACCAACATGGCGGCTCATTTGGAAACTTTCTCTTATTTTACGAAAATAGTTCACTGAAAACATTTTATTTGAGAAATAATCTGCCGCTGCTGAATCCGTTTTTATTTTAGATCGACAACGGTCACTTACCATTTGCATAAAGTAGCCTGGATTCAAACAATAAGATGAGGCAGTATGAAGAGAGACAACAGTAGAGAGTAGTATGAAGAGAGACAACAGTAGAGAGTAGTATGAAGAGAGACAACAGTAGAGAGTAGTATGTAGAGAGACAACAGTAGAGTAGTATGAAGAGAGACAACAGTAGAGAGTAGTATGTAGAGAGACAACAGTAGAGAGTAGTATGAAGAGAGACAACAGTAGAGAGTAGTATGTAGAGAGACAACAGTAGAGAGTAGTATGTAGAGAGACAACAGTAGAGAGTAGTATGTAGAGAGACAACAGTAGAGAGTACTATGTAGAGAGACAACAGTAGAGAGTAGTATGTAGAGAGACAACAGTAGAGAGTAGTATGTAGAGAGACAACAGTAGAGAGTAGTATGAAGAGAGACAACAGTAGAGTAGTATGAAGAGAGACAACAGTAGAGTAGTATGAAGAGAGACAACAGTAGAGAGTAGTATGTAGAGAGACAACAGTAGAGAGTAGTATGAAGAGAGACAACAGTAGAGTATTATGTAGAGAGACAACAGTAGAGAGTAGTATGAAGAGAGACAACAGTAGAGAGTAGTATGTAGAGAGAAAACAGTAGAGAGTAGTATGAAGAGAGACAACAGTAGAGTAGGTATGTAGAGAGACAACAGTAGAGAGTAATATGTAGAGACAACAATAGAGAGTAGTATGTAGAGAGACAACAGTAGAGTAGTATGTAGTAGTATGAAGAGAGACAACAGTAGAGAGTAGTATGTAGAGAGACAACAGTAGAGAGTAGTATGTGACAACAGATAAGTAGAGTAGTATGTAGAGACAACAGTAGAGAGTAGTATGTTAGAGAGACAACAGTAGAGAGTGAGTGTAGAGAGACAACAGTAGAGAGTAGTATGTAGAGAGAGACAACAGTAGAGTAGTATGTAGAGAGACAACAGTAGAGAGTAGTATATGTAGAGAGACAACAGTAGAGAGTAGTATGAAGAGAGACAACAGTAGAGAGTAGTATGTAGTAGTATGAAGAGAGACAACAGTAGAGAGTAGTATGTAGAGAGACAACAGTAGAGAGTAGTATGTAGAGAGACAGCAGTAGAGAGTAGTATGTAGAGAGACAACAGTAGAGAGTAGTATGTAGAGAGACAAACAGTAGAGAGTAGTATGTAGAGAGACAACACAGAGGAATTAGGAAGAGAGACAACAGTAGAGAGTAATATGTAGAGAGACAACAGTAGAGAGTAGTATGTAGAGAGACAACAGTAGAGAGTAGTATTAAGAAAGACAACAGTAGAGAGTAGTATTTAGAGAGACAGCTGTAGAGAGTAGTATGTAGAGAGATAACAGTAGAGAGTAGTATGTAGAGAGACAACAGTAGAGAGTAGTATGTAGAGACAACAGTAGAGAGTAGTATGTAGAGAGACAACAGTAGAGAGTAGTATGTAGAGAGACAACAGTAGAGAGTAGTATGTAGAGAGACAACAGTAGAGAGTAGTATGTAGAGAGACAACAGTAGAGAGTAGTATGTAGAGAGACACCAGTAGAGAGTAGTATGTAGAGCTTATCCCGTCAAATCAAGAAGGACACGGAGCAAAGAACATGATGGACTCTTCAGAAGAGTTAATTATGTTGTAGTTTTTATGTCCTCTTTGTCTCCAAAGCTGAATGCTGCTGTTTTCTTTCTCAGTGCTGACGTAAACACATCAGTCGAGCTTCTGCGCTGTGCGAAAGTCGCCGGACTACACCATTTAGTCACCATAGGCATACTGAGAAATCCAGAGAGAGTTCTGTGGAGCCGATAAGCTTAATTAGTTTTGTATCAACTCATTTGACAATGGTGTGAATGTAATGGAAGTTCATTCATGTAAAATAGTCAGACACTATAGCTTTAAGTGCCTTGCTCGAGGAAATATCAATTGTAAATGAAGAAAAAAAAAAACATCTCTCCCACTCTCTCTTTCTTCACGTGGAAAGAATGTGTTGATGGATTTCTCCCAGAAGATTCTTCTGAAGGATACTACATAATGTGGATTCAATTAATTCCTTCTCATATCCGTCTCAGAACTAGGCATTGGTCTTTTTGATTTCCAGTGGGTCCTGGATTCATTTAACATACAACAAACAACAACAAATACATAAAACATGCTTTATGGGGCCATGAAGAACTCTGAAGCATCCTCCCGCAGGGACGTCACTTTTAGATTTTCTAATATTGAGGACGGCAGACATGAAGGCTGTGAACCTATACATGTTTTCACTCAAAGATCTGGGAGTGTTTGTGGTCAATGCGGACAGCTTTGAAGTCTTTATTAATCTTATTGAACATCACTCTGTGAGCAGAAGAAATCTATTCCTCCCAGCCTGAACGTAGTTGTGAATAATGCAAAGATCAACATGACATCTTAATTTCCCCGGTGTGTTTCCCTTCGATCTCCCTCACTCTTTCCCTAGTTTTTAAGTAACACTGACTGCTGCTCTTTCTTCTACTCTACTTCTACACACATTTTCAATTGTCTCTGCCCGTTTCTATCCTGATGTGTAATAAAGCGTATATAATATATACTGTTAATATACTGTTTTTCTAAATGTCAGAGTAAACCTCCCTGTTGTTGGAACTTAGGACAAGTCAAATATGGCGCTGCTGCTGCTAGCCTTGTCTATACACATGCATGTTTCTCATAAACATAAATCTATACTGATTTGATTACAGCAAAGACAACGTCGGAAGTATTGACGGCAAAGTAGGCTCCAGAATATTTCGCTCTGTATTGACAGGTGCAATATTTGAAAATCGATAATTATTTATTATTATTTTTTTAAATTACATTTATATCTGCATTTATGTCAAAACCTAGAGACTTTCAAACATCAAAATGTCATTTATTCAATGTATTTGTGTCAAAATGACATATAAACATTTTCGTATTGTATTTTGCCTCGAAACGCTTTTCCGCAAACGTGACGCGTGAAAAATAGGCGTCAGTCCTATTTCTAGCATGCACGCGTTTTCCGTGCGTCTTGAGCCACGCCTTAGACGTACGTGTCACGCAGGCAGTGTGCAAGCTCTAACCTGTTAACATACGAGCCGAAATAAAAACGGACTTGCGGTGTACCCCAGGGGTCAGTGTTAGGGCCAATTATTTTTATTCTCTACATAAATGACTTATGTAAAATATCAGAATTTCTTAAATTTGTCTTATTTGCAGATGACACAAATATGTTTTTTACTGGTGGGGATTTGCAGCAGCTTCTGGAGTTAATCACATCTGAAATGAGCAAATTAAAAAGATGGTTTTACAGTAATAAATGATCATTAAATTTGAGTAAAACCAAGATCATGTTGTTTGGAAATTGAAAGTCAAATAATCAAGAGCATGTTAAGATAGATAGTGTGACTATTGAAAGAGTGTATGCAATTACATTTCTAGGTGTGATTATAGATCACAAGCTTTGCTGGAAACCTCACATAAAACACGTTCAATCTAAACTATCACGAAGCATCTCAGTCCTGCGTAAGGCAAAGCATGTATTGGATCACAAATCACGGCATATTGTATATTGTTCACTTTATTTAAATTACTGTGTGGAGGTCTGAGGGAACACCCATAAAAGCACACAGCAACCACTGATCACAATACAAAAAAAGAGCCATAACAACAGTTCATAAAGCAGGATGTTATGATCACACTAACTCACTGTTTTTACATTCTAGCGCTTTAAAGTTCATTGATCTGGATGAATTTCAAGTTGCACAAATCATGTATGAAGCAAGAAACGGACTACTAACAGGTAATATTCAGACGTTCTTTTTGATAGAGAGGGGGGTTATAATTTAAGGGATAATTTTAATTTAAAGGTTCTATACAAAGTCTATAAAAACTATACTATAAAACTATAAAAAGTCAATGCATTATGACAATTCATGAGTTAAACACTATCCTATCACAAGAGCTGTAATTGGTGGTTGAATGGATAAAGAAAAATAAGCTAGTTCTTAATATTTCAAAGACGAAAAGCATGATGTTCAGTTCACATTATACTCTTCAAAATCAACCTGAGTTGAAGCTTTGCATAACTGATGTATCTGTTGAACAGGTCCATGAGACCAAACTTTTAGGAGTTCTTTTAGATAGCAAATTATCATGGACTAAACATATAAATAACATGGTTGTTAAGATGGGAAGTGGTGTTCCTGTGGTTAAAAGATGTGCACCATATTTGTCACAAAGTTCAATCAAAGTAGTAGCTAAAGCTTTAATATTGTCTAATCTTGATTATTGTTCAGTGGTATGGTCTAATGCAACTCAAGAAAAAAATAATTAAATTGCAAATGGTGCAAAACAGAGCCTGCCAGACCGTATAGCATTGAGGTGTGGATATCGGACAAATGTTGTTACGGTGCACAAATGTTTAGGTTGGTTATTTGTAAAAACTAGATAATTCTATTCATTATGTGTTTTTTTTAGGAATATTCTTCTGACAAAGAAACCATCTATTTTGTATAATAAATTACCTTTCAGTTTAGATATACACGACTATGCTACTAGACATGCCACAAGAGGTAACTTTACTTTACCAAAAGCAAAGACTAATACTGTTAAATGCATGGCCATGTATAGAGCAATGCAAGAATGGAATGTATTACCTGAACAAATAACACAAGAAAGCAGTAAAAGGAGATTTAAAAGTTTAGTTAAAACATATATATTGTTTAAAGAAGTTGAGTAGACAAAGAAACAACATAGGTTGAGGTTTAACAATATGCGTATGTTTTTCAATTGTGAGATGTGTCCAGAGAGGATGAAAGACATGTTATAGTACGATAGTATGTGGATATACCGGTCTTAAAAATATGTTCAACCTAAAAGTAAGGAATGCCCAATGACTGCACTGGTGTAGCTGTCTATGTGTCTGTCCTTGTCTAATGTGTGTGTATTTTGTTATTTTTGTCATGAAATGATAGTGTATGTTTAGTTTTTGTTTTATAATTTTTATTTGTTATTGTTTATGATGTTATGTGTATTTATTATTGCACTGCCACATTTTCAAGTGAGTTGTAAGGACCTCAGGAAGAATAGCACCTGCAATGCAGGAGCTAATGAGGATCCTAAATAAACAGAGACATTACAATCAGTGGTGTGAAATTGTGGAATGGTCTGAGCACAGAACTGAAGCAATGTCTAAACATAATCCGGTTCAAAATAAGGTACAAAGCAACAATTTACAAAACACTATTATAAAACATTATTTAATTGGTTTATTTTGTAATGTGTCGGTATGTAAAACTTTGAAAAAAAGGCATGCATTCACGTAAGTTAAGGTATCGTAGTCGGTAAGGAAAAAAATGGTATTAGAACATCGCTACACGAATTAAGATTACAAAACTAAAACGGCATCACTTAACAAGCTACAAACGGCAGCAGAGCATGCATTTGCCTGAAGAGCCAGACATGTTCCTTAATTATAAAGACAAACGTGTTAATGACTTGAAACTGGGAACGCTCTTGGCGCTCTCTTTGATGCTGTCAGGTTGAAGCTGGGTTTAAATAACCATCAATGTCTCATCCTCTCACCCAGTGTTCATGGCCGCAGGGAACATATTTTGAGTTGGGGGGTGCTGACAAATTTTCAAGAAAGACTTTTTCCAGCCAAAGTCAGCCACCACACACCACATTGCATCCATCATAGCGCTCCACAAGCGGAAAAACAAAAACAAGAATGAAATCCAAAATCCAAGACAGGGCAAAACTAGGCACGGGTAACGCAAAACTAGGCACGGGTAACGCAAAACTAGGCATGGGTAACGCAAAACTAGGCACGGGTAACGCAAAACTAGGCACGGGTAACGCAAAACTAGGCATGGGTAACGCAGGATATAGGCACAAAGCTACGACAATGGTACAGCCTACTGCAAGCTCTAACACTGAGCCACAAAACACATGGGTATACACTTTTAAAATCCAATTACATTTAATTGTAATGAAAGGGAGTAGGTTAATATCAATAATCAATTCATTAAAATAAATGTATGTAATTTTATGGTTGTAGTTTGTCTACCTGTCGCTAAGGGGGTGCTGCAGCACCCTCTGCAGCCCTAGTTCCCGCGGCCATGCCAGTGTTTGTCTTAGTTTAGTTATAAATGAGAGAGGTGGTAGTGTTCAGCGCCTGCACTGCTAAGAAGAAGGACATCTCTCCCTGTATCTTTTTGTTAGATGACATTGTTAGTCGTTTGCTAGAAACACAGGCAGTGTAGCCTACAGCGCCGCCCCGGAGCGCTTCCGTGTCTCACGCACGTTGCTTCCCACTTTGAATGTAAAACCAGTCGCCTTCTGGTCCCCAGCTCACAGCTGGAGAGTTCCCAATGACGCCAGACTTGAGCCAGCATCCCGTCTGATTTCCATTCAGCCTCTTTGCCGCCAGGCCAACTTGCTCCCCGGCGACTCATATGCTGATTTCTGATTTTCATGTATTTTAATCACGTAACGTGGCATTTGAAACTTCCTACAGGCCGTGTTTGTATTTTTACCATTTTACCCACTCGCACTTAGCGTGTGGTTATATTTAACATTTGGCAGCATATCATTCCATTTCTATCCATACAAAATGAAAACTGTGCTCATATTTAATCATAAACTGAGTTCACATTTATGCAAATTAATATCCCACTCCGCTTCCTACCGTTTGAAATAAAATATGTCCCATCTGTATTTTTGAAAACACATCAATGAGCCATATTGTGGCACTGGGTGACATGTTCCTTCATTACCATAAACACACACTGTAGTGTTCCTTAAATCAATGCCTCATGCACTGTCCTGCTGCCACAACTACTCTCTGAAAGTGTATCAATCCACAGCTGAAAATAGTCCAAAAAAAAAAATTCCCACCCCCCCTCAACCCCTTTCCCTGTTTGAGTCACAAAGCTAAAATGTACCTTATCCATCAAAACCAAAAACAACTCCTCCATTTCCGTATACTCCATTTTCCAAGGTGCTCCATTCACAGAATACTAGGACTTTTTGGGTACCGAACCAAATTACACGTCAAAACACAACATAGCGAAGATCGCGGAACGGAGCAGGCTTGAGCTAAACTACGTCGTCTCCGCAGTTTTGCTGAAGTCGCAGTGAGTCACGGCAATGTTGGCAAAGCGGCTGCAAGTGTGGTTAAGGTTTTTCAAAATAAAACTTTCCTCTTATTTGTGAAAATAAGCATGTGACCCGTTTCAACTCCACTCCTCGAGAATCGATAAGAACCGAATTCGAAAGGAAGAATCGGAATTGGAATCTGAATTGTTAAAATCCAAACGATGCCCTATCCTAGAAATGAAATGGGTTATACTACAGATATTACTTTTACCAGTAAAACATATTGTGTCCCACATTGTGTTCCCTGGTTCTGTTACCGAACCGAGCCAACAGTCTTGACTCAGGCGGCTGTATGTGCATATACGAGTGTCACCCGTCCTCTCTGCCCTTGTTGCTGCTGCCCCCATGGGCCTCAGCTGTGGGGTGGCCATCCTCTTTACGTAACACACTGTGCAGGCAGAAACCATCACTGTCAGTTATTTGACAGGACCTTAATTAACGGCACACGGTTTAGATTACAGTTTACAAGCAAGAGGTGACAGTGAACCCCCTCAACCTATTTCTGCTGCTTCTATATATATATATATATATACACAGTATGTATCCACACGAGGCCACACACAGACACACTCTCTCCTGCAGTCATGCACTCACATGCACAAGTGCATCCTACTCTGCACGAATGCTGAAAAGAATTGAAAGTAGTCAAACATCTTACAAGGGACGAAACTACGATGTATTCCTCTTGGCGCTGTGGGTCAAGTGGCCAGGTGTGTCTTGAAACTTTGCCCACATGATTAAACATAATTTTCTTTAATATTTAATGTGCTTTTTAACCTTCAAGTTAATGACATGAGAGCCAGGCCCGCTGCCAGGAGCCAGCTGATTTTACAAGGACTTTGTCAAAGTAACATTCTGACTCCCTAAACGTCGTCCCGCAGACACCAATCGAAAAAGAGCCAGCATATCTCCCCATGTAAATGGGTGAATTAAAGTGCCCATATTATGAAGAAATCACTTTTTCTGGTATTTGGGGTGTTATTTTGTGTCTCTGGTGCTTCCACACACATACAAACTTTGAAAAAAATCCATCCATGCTGTTTTGAGTGAGATACGGTTTCTGAATGTGTCCTCCCTTCAGTCTCCTAGTGAGCTGTTCAAAATCGGCTCGGACTGTGACGTCACAGTCAGAAATGAGCTGGCTAACCACAACCGTTAGCTCGTTAGCATGCTAACCGCTAATGCTAACGCTAGCATGCTACGTCGTTCTCAATAGCAAAGCACTGCTACAACACACACAAGTTCACCATAATCTACAAAAGAACTACTTACATGTGCTCCCTGGTTTAGAAGAAGTCTCCCAGCTAATCCTGCCTTGTAACTGACCAAAGTTGGAGAAACAGGCTTTCTTTTACTGTCTCTAGAGTTAGCTAGCTGACATGATCTACATCTGAACTACTGAGCATGTGCGAGTGCAATCAAAGATAGTACAGAAGAAGAAGATGAAAAGAGGTCTCACTCTGTAGCTAAAACAGAAACCAGGTGAAAAGAGGATCTGCAGCAGTGAGAGAGAGCTGTGCAGTACAACAACAATATGGTGTTTTTTGAAAATTAAACCATGTAAACCTATTCTGGTAAAACCTTAAAATACAGTTATGAACCAGAAAATGAGCATAATATGGGCGCTTTAAGGGTTTATTTCAACCAAACCAGAGTGGTGATTGTTGGAACAGTGGAAAGATGAACCAAGACGGCTTTTGGTAGTTTTATTTAGTTTCTGTCCACTTTGAATGAGGTGTGTTTTACGATGATAAAAGTCCTGATTATTTACATGGAGTCTGGTGGAGTTTGGTGATGGTGATTTCGGGGCTGTTTCATGTTAAACTAAAAGGATCTTACTATTTAACTAAAAGGTCTATCTCTGTAGGGATCCTTTCCATAATGTTGTCAGACACTTAGAATAATAATCTGAGTCTGTCAGCAGCAAAAAAATAGAAATTTGGACCGACAAATGAAGGTGCACAATTGCCCATTAACGTTACATTGCAGTTAGTGTATATCTAAAAGCTGGAACAACTTTTAAAAATGTGGTTCCCATCAGTCATTTAAAACTCAAAAACATGGAAAATAGGATCCAGGTTGAAAATTACATCCACATATACTTGTGTATTTATGAGAGCATGTGAAGATGTGTGTGAGTTTTGTAAGCATGAAAACAAAAAGATGCAAAGCAGATTACAAAGCCATACACCTGACACTGTGTAACTATAATACACTATATTCATATCCGTCCTTTGAATTCCGCTGTTGTCAACAAAATAGATTACATCAAAAGCTGTTTGTTTCTGTTTGGTAAAATGCGACGCTATGCATACTCTCTGCATTCATCACCGTGGTGTAGGTAGTCAGATAACGGCATACATAATCAATAGGGTGTTTCTTTTATTATCAACGAGGCAGCGATACAGCAGAGGGAAACGTAATCGGATTTTCCCTGTTGCATGACAAAAAGGAAACCCAGCAAGGAGCCTGGATGGAGCCGAGCCAGTGAACAGATGCTGTGAGGGGAGAGTTTAGCGAGATGCAGCTTCCTGTAACCACAAGGTCACAGGTTCAAGCCCCACAGCCAAGCTTCAGCAGTTCAGCAGCAACAGTTTGACTGGCCAGTGTCCTTTATGTCTACCATACACTAGAAGACTCTGAAAAGACTAAAGTCTGACACCGTCTCACCTCTAAAGACAGTCTGTCATAATGTCACTGAGTTTTTAGTCACACAGTAGAAGATTTTGCAAAGACTGAGGATCTTGCAGGCTCACAATTTTGCTACAATTACTACCAAGACTTAAAATTTACGATAATATCAAACACGTTTGATTTTGTCGAAAATGACTTGAGAAAGCTTTACGACCACCTTATGCCGACCTTAATCAGAACAACTTTTCAAGCGATTCCACTGTCGCAGACACATTTCCAATCTGGGAATGAAATCGTGAGAGTCTTGACGTTACAACACAATGAAACATGTTTGATGTATCGTAAGTAAAATTTTCTAGTCTGTGACTGAAAACTCAGTGACATTCTAATGTCTAGAGTACTCTCTGTCTAAGACTTAAGATAATATCAAACACGTTTGATTTTTGTCGGAAGGCCAACCCATCTTACACCAAACGATGGCGACGACAGGAGCCCCCCCAACTCTAGCAAGACCCTCAGCATTTCATTCCACTCACTGACTTTAAATGTGGTGCAGAGAGAATGAAATAGAGCAGGGATGTAGAGAGTGAAATACGAGCCTTTAGCTGTTCTTGGGATTTTTCCGTTCTAAAATAATCTGACAGACGACGGTAGATGTTTGACCAGCGTGCTGTTGTCTCACTGGGGAGGCAGCGTCAAGGCTGGGGGTGCAATCAGGATTAACAGACTGTTTAAAAGATTGGCTCAGCCTGGACACCCCGGAGACAGTGTATGCACTAATGTGAACTCTATCTGAGACATTTCTCATCCTCTGCATGTTGAGCTGATTCAGCTTCAACCCAACAGCGTGCAGATTAGTGTCAGTCGCCATCAGAGTGCACAATGCTTCTTGGACTTTACATTTTGTTAATACAAGTGGCACCATTTGAGATCTGCACATTATTATTCCATTATGTATAGTTGAAGTGAAGGAGTTCAAATGCCTCAGGGTCCTGTTCGCGAGTGAGGGGACAATGGTGTTACATTCACTTTATCGCACTGTTGTGACGCAAGGGGAGCTGACCCACCAAATATCCCCAGTAGGTGGCCCCGTGTGGCCAACATATGCTGGTCTCTCTTGAAGATGAGACGCGTCATGTTTAGCTCAAAACAGAAAGACTGAAGTCAGAAAAAATATGCTAACAAAGAAGTTGAGTTTTTAATTTAATTAAATTGTATTTTTCAATTTTCATTCTATTGATATCGTCTCATCTATAGAAGTGTTACAGGAAGGCTGCGTTAAATTGTTTTTTCTGTTGTTCTTTTTTATAAGTTTACATTTGGGCTACCAAAAATGTACTTTGGCCACCAAATTTAGAGGCTTAGTGGCCCATGCGGCCAGTGCTTAAAAATATTGCTTGTAGTACATCTTTTTCTCGTGTGTTACTTCTTCATCTCTAACTACGCGGAGAGGATGCTGTATTTTGCAGGTTTTCTTTTAACAAAAACACAGAAAATGCAAAAATACATGAATAAAAAAAAGTTTATTTCAAAAAGGCGACAAAAGCGCAGTAAAAGACTGGTTGTGTTTGTGTGTGTGTGTGTGTGTGTGCGCACAGTTGCAGTGGCCATGTGTTTATGTATCGTATATTCCTTCTTCTAACTCCATGGAGGCTTTTTTTCTTTTTGTAGATTTTCTTTTGCCAAGGTTGACTTCTGTGTTATTTACTGAGTGCATTTTATAATTCAACTGTTTGATCATTGATTGATTTATTCATGTATAAACTTTTTCTCGATTCTCTACTTTTTCATGGATCATAAATGTTAAGTGGCGCTTTAGACTGAGGAGAGAAGGAAGAAGCTTCTCAGCACATTTTGAAGTGTGCAGTCAGGAGTGACCTAGATAAATATGCTGAATAACCCCCCGTCCTGCACTGTTTCCCCCCTGTGATGTCCTGTACCCCACCTCTGCCCCCAACCCCACCCTGTTCTCCCCCCACCACACTTAGGTACATCAATTATTTATTCATACTGCTTCATCTGAAGGCTGCCGACTCCCCGGTGTGTCCCAAATAAGTTTGCCGGGGCGTAAACAATACAGACGGAGGCCACTTCTGCCTGGACTGAGATCATCCACTGATCCATTCAGCCTCTTTTTTTCCCCCTTTCTTAATGTTATATAGTTATGTATGTGTTATTTCTTTCTGGATTTATAGTGTGTTTATTTCATATTAATGTTTAAAAGTGTGTATATGTATGCACCAAACCAAAGCGAATTCAGTGACATCACTGCCTCTATCTCTGCCACAAGGACGTTTCAAAACACCAAACACGAGCTCTGAACTGCCTGGGAGTTAGTGGAACAGCTGACTGTTTCCTCAGTCCCTCCGTCTCTTTCTCCGGGAAATGAAGCTGCCTTCAAGTGCGCTCGGGAACGTTGAGATCTATAAACGATCTGACGGGAAACAGTGACTGTGAAACAGGACGTCACACAAGCTCTAGGTTTGCCTCTAAATCCCCATCAGATCACAACGTATACTGAACAAAATTATAAATGCAACGCTTTTGTTTTTGCCCCCATTTTTCATGATCTGAACTCAAAGATCTTATTAAAAGGCGTATTTATGATGTGGAAAATAAGTTTCCCTATACAAGAAAATGTGTGTTTACAATGTTTTCATTTTTTGCTAAAAAATGTATACTTACTACATGGATTTCCCAGTCAGGACCCACATTGGATCAGTGACTGGAGCAGATAATAGACTTGTTGCCCATTGAAGAAATTACAAGTAAACGGCATTCAAGACTGCAAGATTTCCTATCCACATGGTCCTTATTACTGAATTATATAAAGACTATAAAATGATGAATTCACATTGAATAATTGATAACCCACAGACTGTGGTAGCGTAGGATTATTATTATTATTATTTCTGTTTTTGTCTTTATTGTCTTGTGGGCCTGTGTTTTGGAGTATGTCTTGTGTGTTTAGTTTTTTGTGTGTTAAATTGTGAATAAAAAAAAAAAGTATATATAAAAAGGCTTATTTCTCTCAAATATTGTTCCCAAATGTGACTAAATCTGTGTTACTCCTTTGCCGAGATAATCCATCCACCTCACAGGTGTGGCATATCAAGATGCTGATTAGACAGCAGGATTATTGCACAGGTGTGCATTAGGCTGGACACAACAAAAGACCACTCTAAAATGTGCAGTTTTACTGTATTCAGGGGGTCCAAGGGGGTCCGAAAACCAGTCAGTATCTGGTGTTAGGGGTTAGGGTTAGGGTTCATCCATGAAGAGAACACCTCTCAAAGTGACAGATACGATCGAATGTGAGCATTTGTCCACTCAAGTCAGTTACGATGATGAACTGCAGTCAGGTCGAGAGAGAGAGAGAGAGAGAGAGAGAGAGAGGGAGGGATGTACCCTAACCATAACCACATATGTACATAGACATAGTCTTAGATCTTTGAGTTCAGCTCATGAAAAATGGGGTCAAAAACAAAAGTGTTGCGTTTGTAATTTTGTTCAGTGTATGATTTTTACCAGCTTTGTAAAAATGTATTGCAGTTCATTGCTGTGCTGCTACAGGCGGTGTTTACTCTGGCGAAAAATGACCCACTTTTTGATTTTCAGTGGATGGCTGCTGAACATTGCAAATCCCCAGACACCAGTGCTGGGCAGTGTGGAAATTCTGTCCGTGTTGTGCTCACAGTTGAAATTTGTAGGTCATGTAACGTCCAGGGACTCGGACCATCCATTACAATGAAAGCACAGAAACATTCAAAAGTAATCACGCTTTATGGGCACCTACATCTGGAACTGGGGAGAAACCTTAATTGATGTATTCTAGGCCTGCAACTAATGCTGACCTAGTCTATATAGCCACGACGTTCCACTTCTGCGATTGCTCCGGTGCTGCAGGAAATTCCGCCGTATCTATATCTTATCGCCGGATGTCTGTCCCCTTCCTCTTTCTTTGTGTTGGCGTTCTAAACTCCGGTGGATTTGTGAGGACTATGGTTAACTGCTCCTCAGACCTCTGCAGGGTAAATCCAGACAGCTAGCTAGACTATCTGTCCAATCTGAGTTTTCTGTTACACAGCTATTTTGCAGTGGCTCCGTCCGGAGCTTAGCACCGCCCAAGACGATTGTGATTGGTTTAAAGAAATACCAATAAACCAGAGCACGTTTTTCTGTGTGGACTAGCCAGACCCTCCTCTGCAGCTCTGTGGAGGAAGGTCTGGGAAAGCGAGACTAGGGGCGGAGTGAAAGCTTATTCAAATTCTGGTGCAGACCAAAGAACCGAACTCTGGTCCGCTTGAAAATGGGGGTCTCAGTTCACTTCAAAGTGCTCTATGGTTTGGTTTGGAACTGGCAACCTTTGGGCCTCTAGTCTTCTTCTGCCCGCCTAATATTTCTATTTCTATCAGCCCACCCTAATATAGCAGGCTAAAACCGGCCCTGGTGCAGATCATGCTCTTATTATTAATATTACTTTTCTGTAAGGATAAGGTTCTGTAAGGTTGGAATGATCTGGAAAAAGTCATCCATGCCTTCATAACCTCCCGCCTAGACTATTGTAACTCTCTTTACTTTGGAATGCTCTGTCCCCAAAACTGCGGAGGATGGACTTGTGGATGGAGAGGAGACCGGCTGAGGTGGATCTGAGGGACCGTGAGGGATGGTACGGGGAGAGGAGGTCAGTGAGGTATGAGGGGGCCAGATGGTGTAGGGCTTTGTAGGTGAGGACCAGGATTTTGTAGGTGATCCGGTGGGAGATAGGAAGCCAGTGGAGTTGTTTTAGGACTGGAGTGATGTGGTGCCAGGATTTGCCACCACATCGTTCTGGACCAGTTGGAGTCGGTTGATGTTGGTAGAGCTGATGCCGAGGAGAAGTGAGTTGCAGTAGTCCAGTCGGGAGGAGATGAAGGCGTGAATGAGTCTTTCAGCAGCGGGGGGTGTGAGAGAGGGTCAGATTTTGGCGATGTTGCGGAGGTGAAAGAAGGAGGTTTTAATGACAAAGCGGATGTGGGACTCAAGGGAGAGGGTGGAATCCAAGATCACACCAAGGTTACAGGCCTGGGGAGATGGGGAGACAATGGTGTCATCGATGGTGAGGGTGGGGTTATTGGTTTTGCTGAGTGTGGATTTGGAGCCTATGAGGAGGAATTCTGTTTTATCACTGTTGATTTTGAGGAAGTTGTGTTGCATCCAGGTTTTAATAGCTGACAGACAGGAGTTGATGTGGGAGAGGGGAGGATTGTGGGGGGATTTGGTGCTGAGGTAGATCTGGGTGTCATCGGCGTAACAGTGGAAGTCCAGGTTGAAGTGTCTGACCAAGGGGGAGGATGTAGATGATGAAAAGGAGGGGGCCGAGTAAGCTCTTCACGCCCTGGCCCCCAGCTACATAGCTCGTATCATTCATCTCCATGTAGCCCCCGGGTCCCTCAGCTCCTCCAGTCAAGGTCTCCTCCATGTCCCACGGTCCCGGCTTAAGCAAAAATGTGACAGAGCTTTTTCTGTTGTTGGCCCTCAGCTGTGGAACCAACCGGCACCTGACATCAGAAATGCCCCATTCAATTACAATATTCAAAACCAGACTCACAACTCACCTATTTACATTGGCCTTCCCTGTGTTTTAATTGTCTTACCAAGCTATGTCTGTAATTAACTGTTTGTCTATTGATGTCGTCTTAGCTTAAATCACTGATCTGTAAGTGTATTTATTTAATTTTGATTATTCTGTGGTTAATGCACTATGTACAGCACTTTGGTCAGTGCGAGCTGTTTTTAAATGTGCTGTAAAAATAAATTTTACTTACTTACTTATTCATGTCTGTACGTTGCAGCCAGCAGCTAGTTAGCTTAGGTTAGCACAGAGACTGGAAACGGGGGGGGACAACAGTGAGCCTGGCTCTGTCTGAAGGTAACAACATCTGTCGACCAGCACATCTAAATTTTGTTTTATGTGCCAGACTGTTTCTTGGCTCGGAGCAGTTGCCAGACATTTAGCGGAGGCTCCAGGAAGTCTCTGTGCCTGGCCAAGAAATAATCCGGCATTGCCAACTGTATTAATAACTTTTACATTTTTGTTTCTACCCTAATATAACTAATGAAACAGATGAATTCTTTGTTTTCATTTGTGCTTTCGGACAGAGAGAACTTACACTAGGGATGTACTGTAACAACGCATCGTGAATCGGTTAACAATCGATATAAATGTGTGAAAATTAAAACCAATTCAGAAAAAAAATGAATCACGATGCAATTTTTAAACGGCCTAGGGCGTAATGTACTTCTGATTTCACTTGTCAGATGTCTACATGTAGGTGGCCACAAAGCGTGTCACTCATGGTCCAAACGGTGATAACTCCGAGACTAATGTTTGAAGAAGACTTTTGGCTGTTTCTCTGTAATGGATGGTCCGAGTCCATGGACGTATTTGTTTTTATCTGTGATTCTGGAACGGAGAACTTCACGTCACTGAGAAGTACTTGTCACTAGGGATGTAACAAGAAACGAGTCATAATAGTACTAAATCAAAGCCACAACATTTTAGGAAAATAATCCACCTTTCCTATAGTCTGCTGTGCATTACGTTATTATAGAAGTATCTAATTCTGCCCCGTTTGGGACTCCGATCTCTGGATGAGACGGAGTATAAGGAAGAGGCTGAATGCTGCTCTACATCGGACGTGAAAAGCCGAAACTACGGCATAAATTAATGGAGCACGAACGCACCGCAGCAGTCTGCCCTGAACACGACGAGAAGAGGTGGTGTTTCCTGATCTGCACTCTGCACTCCCAGAGAGGAGTTCAACTTTCCTCCAACAGCCTTACTCTTCTCCCGGCTCATTAGCTAATCGACAGTTGATTGGTTTTAAAAGGCTGAGAGGAGCTGATGTGATTCGCCAATACTGAAGGCCAGTCCAAAGCCACATGCTGATACTGTATTTCTCTACAGTAATCAAATATCTAGATTCAGCCTTTTCTCCACTTTAAACTGCACTGTGCCTGTGCAGAGTTGCTTAGTTGGACGGACACACACACACACACACACACACACACCCTAAATCTGCTTTAGAAATTGTGTTTCTGTCCAGTTTTAGAGTTAGTTTCCAGTGCACGGATTTAACACACTGAGTGTGTGAGTGTAACTGTGAGTGTATGTGCGTGTCCCAGAGTGCCAGAATGTAGACTGTAAAGTTATAGTTCCATTATCTTTATTGTTACTATAAGTGCCACGGCGCATCATGCCAACTGCTATAATTGTTATGAATCATATATTTGTATCAGTGTCTGTGTCTCTGTATATCTGTGTCTCTGTATATCTTTGTATCTGTATATCTGTATATCTATACATCTGTGTATCTGTATATCTGTATCAGTTTCTGCCTGTAAAAATACGTTTTTCCTCACCACTGTCGCACCAAAAAGTGCCCTGAGATTACTCCTGTTGTGATTTGACACACAATAAAATTGAGCTAACGTTTGTGGACTGTCGTTTTGAAGACTCGAGTTTGGCATTTTGGCTGTCCCCATCTAGTTTTTTTTGCAACTGGATGTGACAATTTCTGATGAGAGGGTGGAGCAGTGTTGTTTATGGTTTCATGGCGCTGTGCTAAGCTAAACGCTAAAGAGGGAAAGTGGCTGATTTTCAACCCTTCTGAAGCGAGTCATCCAAGGGATATTTACAGGCCGAGAAACACAGACCTCCGGGTACTGGAGACATTCATCTGCATGTACGGCAGAGCAGAAAATCTGACTTTCCCTTAAAGATGCAGTGGGTAAGACTTATAAAACTACCTTTCTGTCATATTTGCTGAAACTGACCCTATGTTCTAGTAGAACTACATGAAACAGGTCATTTAAAAAAGATCCAGCTCCTCTGGCGCCACCTACAGCCTGTAGTGCGATTTGCAAAAATCCACCACTCCCTGTTCAGATGCACCAATCAGGGCAAGGGGGGTGTCTAACTGCGTGTCAATCACTGCTCAGGCACACACATTTCATAGTGTCCTCCCCTCCCCCCTTCCCTGCGTACAAGCTGCAGATAGGTTTCCTCCACTTCCCCCCTCTAAACGCGCGCACTATCATGCATAGCTCCTCCTTGTGGGGGGAGGAGCTTAGGAGATCGTTTGGGCTTTAGCGGAAAGGGGGCAGGGACTGAGAAGTTGTTGATGTTCAAATTGTTTGGCTACATCCTGGATCTTAACAATCCTACCTACAGCACCTTTAAAGTTACCAGCTAACGCTAGCGCTAGATAGCTAGCTTGGTTGGCAGAACACTGAACCAAAGATTTTTAGGCGACCAAAATGTTCCACTTAACTTTGCTGAAGTGAGAACACACAGTGAGAGGGTCAAAGTTTAAGATGAAAACACGGACAACAGACAAAAACAAGCTGAGGTCTGTTTTAATGTCCCCAGTGTTAGCATGGTTAGCATCGCTAACTCCTAAAGCATCCCCTGCTTTATCGTCTGTTTTAAAATAAATGGCAGCATAATTTACTAAATGAACATCATGCTGTATTGAAGAAGACTTGGAACTAGAGATTGAGACCATAAACTCATTATGAAAATGTTTACTGAGGTAATAAATCAAGAGAGAAGTAGGCTCATTTTTTCATAGACTGCTATAGAAACGGACTTCTTTTTGGAGCCAGTGGAGTCTCCCCCTGATGGAAGTTAGAGAGACTGCAGCTTTAAGGAGTCTCCCCCTGCTATCCCTTTTGTCTTGCCATAAGAACCCATTCTCATGAACGGGTTCGTATGATATCGTATGAAAAGTTCTGCACACTAAAATATACAATATTATACGAAAACTTCCGACTGGTCACGTGACATCGGCTACAGCGCTCCGTGCTAGATGTTTAAGCCGCTACAGAGCTTCGTGCCGCGGACTACGGTGCTCCGCCAGGTCAGCGGTTGTTGGTGGTTTGAAATTCCTGTGTTTTAACGCCCACCCATCCTCCCCGACTTCCTCCCTAACAATGTTCTTATACAGCAGCAGTCAATGTGGCGCATTCGGCAAGAAAAACGTGTAAATCACACGAATTACAGTGCTTAACTTTTCGTAGCTTTTGGAACGTATGGTTCATAAGAACAGGCTCTCTTTTTGGAGTTGGTGGATGTGCCGCACCACCTGCTGGAATTGAGAAATGAGAAATTTTACCCATTTTGAAAAACTTATCAGAAATTTGGGGTTTCTTTCCACCAAATTGTCAAAGAAACTAACGTGGATGGTTCCATACAACAATTACTCTTCACAGGTAAAATAAATGATCAGTTCACTACTTTTATTGAATTTGGGTGTTTTATTTAATTTTATAGCATTTGAAAAAAAAAAATGTCGAATGTTGGAAAAACCTTCAAAAACGTGGAGAAAAAAAATTGACAAAAACATAAAAAAATGAAATACATTTTTTTTTTAAAAATCGCTGAAAAAAGTGACAAAAACGTAAAATAATGACAAAAAAATTGGGGAAAAAAATCAACAAAAACATTGGGAAAAGTGTCAAAAAAGAAAAACAAAAGGTTGAAGAAAAACCTTTTCATTTCAAATTTTGACCCAGAAAAAAAAGTTGCGCGGAAGTCAACCCAAAGGTTAAGTAGCTTCAGTGTTGTTGAGTTTGTGTGACCGAGTGAGTGCGAGTATGTAAATGTGCAGTAAATGTGTATGCAGCCGCTGCAGCATTCAGGTATCTGGCTTTCACGCTAACTGTCTCTGAGGTTTGAATTTTATGAAGCAGTCACTGTAAATCGCCCCCAGACACTTCACAATATACATTACACACTGTGCTCCTCTTTGAAATGGGAACAGCTATACTGTGTGTGACGGGAATGTATCGAGCCTATTAATTTTTCAGGCTATCTGGCACACTGCAGGAGTGTTTCATGTGAATACCTCAACCTGTGAGGGAAATATCTGCAGCACAGTGGCCTGCTGGTTAAAGAGGATCATCCGGTAGCCAGAAGCGTTCCAGTTGAATTGCATTATGTCCATCCCAGTGAAAAGTGTCCTTGCATGAGTCGCTCCATCTCTACCCTCGCACTTGCCACTGACCTCTGAACTCTCTGCAGAGAGCTCTCGGCCATGTGGGAAGTAATAAGCCTCCAATGTTGCTTCATATGTGTTGGGTGCAGCTCTGTTAAAGGTCCCATGACATGGTGCTCTTTGGATGCTTTTATATAGGCCTTAGTGGTCCCCTAATACTGTATCTGAAGTCTCTTTTATATAGGCCTTAGTGGTCCCCTAATACTGTATCTGAAGTCTCTTTAATATAGACCTTAGTGGTCCCCTAATACTGTATCTGAAGTCTCTTTTATATAGACCTTAGTGGTCCCCTAATACTGTATCTGAAGTCTCTTTTATATAAACCTTAGTGGTCCCCTAATACTGTATCTGAAGTCTCTTTCATATAGGCCTTAGTGGTCCCCTAATACTGTATCTGAAGTCTCTTTCATATAGGCCTTAGTGGTCCCCTAATACTGTATCTGAAGTCTCTTTGATATAGACCTTAGTGGTCCCCTAATACTGTATCTGAAGTCTCTTTCCCAAAATTCAGCCTTGGTGCAGAATTCCAGCCACTAGAGCCAGTCCCACAATGAGCTTTCCTTAGGATGTGCCATTTCTGTGCCTGGAGGAGGAGGAGAGAGAAGGGGGCAAGGTGGATGTTGGGGGTGTGGCCTTGACCATGTGCCACTTTGCTCGTTTGAAAGCCACGATGTCTCTCTCTCATGGGTGGGCCAAATTCTTTTTTCATTTTTCTGCGTGAGCGTGGCCTACAAATAGCTCAAGCCTGTCAAAGTGACTGTAGCTAAAGCTAATTAGCAGCAAGATGCCTCCCTTCTCCATGGAGGACTACTACAAACTCCTTCAGAAGATTGCAGTTCTGGAAACCAAAATTTACCGGTTGGAAGTAAACGTGGAAGTGAACAGATCATGTGGAAATGACACCACTTTACCAGTGACCCAAAACAACAAAACAATGGACAAAAGCATGCTAACACACAGCTAACTAGCACCAGCAAGACCACAAACAAACAGGAGAGCTGTGGAACGGATAATAAATCAACAAGTGGTAGTCCTCCCTGGAACTCTTTTGGTGCAAAGCCTAAGAGTAAATAATTTTCCTGGGAATTGGGAGGACGACTAACGGGCAGGGCACAGCGCCCTGAGATTTGTGATACGACTGGCTGGCCTGCATTACCATCCAGGCAGAGCGCCTCTTCAACCCCTATGCTTAGTAGGACACAGCCGTGGACAGCTGCAAAAGGAAAAAATAGCAACAAAATGCCTCCCCAACAACTGAGTGTGCAGGTGGAGAACAGATTTGCTCCTCTGCTGCAGGACCCTGGACATGACCTGGATTACGTCTCATCGTCACACAGCAGGGTAAAGACAGAGCAATTCTAAAATTAAAAAACTACAGAGAAAGCTAACGACTGGGCCCCAAACTCTGATTGCGGATGACTCTGCTGTAAAAGATATCAAAAGCAGTAAAAACACCAAAATACTCTGTTATCCCAAAGACATGGTGTCTGACTTAACGCAAAGAATCCCAGATATCGTAGCAGCACACCCAACTATTAAGAACATTATACTGCACATAGAGTCAAATGATGTTGTAAAGCAAGAGTCTGAAGTGCTGAATCGTGAGTTTATGGATCTGCTGAACACAGTCAGCTCCATAAATGCGAAGGTGTTTATCAGTGGCCCTATACCGCCAGTCAGAAGAGGAGCTGAGAGATTCAGCAGACTGCTGGCACTGAACCGATGGCTTTCAACTGCATGTACCGACCATTCTCTGCAGTTCATTGAACATTTTAACATTTTCTGGGACCGCAGACATCTTTTTTAAAGCAGACAGACTCTTCCTTAACAAGCCAGGAGTAAAGCTGTTCACCTCTATCCTACTTTACTTTCTGCACCACCCATCTGCTCCCTCGGCCAAGGGCATGAGACAAGATAAATCAACACAAACTAAACAAGAGGAAGACACAACAAAGTGTGGCAGTGATCCACCACAGCCCCCACCTGAGCAAGGATTTGACCATGGGAGACCACAGAGTGGAGACAAGAAATCTCAACCCCCCCCTTTCACCTGTCCAACACTCCTCAAACCCCCTTACCCGACGAGGACCCATCGCCCTCCCCATTCCATAGGAGACCACAGAGCGGAGATGAAAAATCTCAACCCCCATTCTCACCCGTCCAACACTACTCAAACTCCTTTAACAACCACGACACCTCTGAGGACGCCTTTGAGGATACGTCGCTCTCCCCTCTTTCCCCCATCCCCATGTTGGAGTTCACTGACCAGATGAAGCAGCTGGTAAATGCTAGAACTAAGTATGCCCCCATTCCTTCTCCCATCGTTCGCCCCCGGCCAAAAGTAAAATGCCAGGCACCTCTGCCCCCTCAAGGGCGGCAGCTAACTCCTTCTCCCCAAACTGATAAGGATGCTTGTGTGCAAAATGCAGCAAGCGTTAACTGATATGGGCCGGGTCCAGACTTCATGCCTAGTAGCACTCATGACTCTTTCCAAGACAAGCCTGGGCCCTGCGTATTAGATTCTTCCACAATTTATGTTGTGATAGGTAATAGAAAAAGAATAACGAATAAGCACTTAACGGCAAACTTTGCAAACTTAGCATCCATTCCTCGTCAGTAGGGTTGGGTACCGAAACTCGGTGCCAATAGGGAACCGGTGCCGACGTAAACGGTAGTAACGAGACCGAATAAGAACGAAAGTTTCGGTGCCTCATTTCGGTGCTTGACTTTACACTACACCTGACAGCATGTAACGTTAGCCTACCTTTAGCTAGCAGCTGGATTAAACACCGGTCAAATGCTGACAGCCAGGGCTGGACTGGCCATCTGGCATACCGGGCATTTTCCCGGTGGGCCGACGGACTTTTGGGCCGAATCGCCGATATAAATAGGCCTTTTTTTATTTTTTTGGCCGGTCCGGCCCATAAAGAAGTCACAGCGGCCCATTGGTTAATTTTCTTTATTGGCACTGGCCTGACCCAATGAAATCCAGGAACCCCCTTCCCCACTCCGGGCCGCAAATTTACGAATCCCACTATGGCCACGCCTCCCGGCCCTGAGACGTGAGCTGTAATAGTTATGCTGGAAGTTTAGCATCCACGTTATAATGGACAAACGACCACCAAGTGCAAGGGAGGTGCAGAGAAATTAGAGGAGAAAAAGATTAAGAATCTACAGGCGGATTCCTCAAAAATTTCGGACGTTTGGGTCTGTAGTAGCTGCTTCAACATCAGCATTACCTGAAGTAGAGGAGGAGAGGTGGCTGGCTATAGAAGCAGAAACAACGATGTCAGGGAAGAAGGCGAGGAGGAGGCGAGTGAGGAAAAGATGGAAGAGAGAGTAGATGACGATGTGGTAAAGAGTAGGCAAATTAACACAGACTCTCAGGGAGGGAGGGAGGCTGTGTGTGTGTGTGTGTGTGTGTGTGTGTGTGTGTGTGTGTGTGTGTGTGTGTGTGCGTGCGCGCTCACGCGCGAGTGTGTCACGTCATAACGACAACAAGCAGTTTGTCTGTAACATTAAAGTTAGTGGCTGTCAGGTAACAGCTTAAGCTTACATTGAAAATGCTAGCGGTTAGCCTGTTGGGTAGCTGAAAAGTCTGTGGATCTATAAAATCAGTGATGATACAAGCATCAGTGTTCCTTGAATAGCTTAATTAGCTTCTCTTGTATTGGTGCTCTTTTCCAGGGCATATACTACTCTCAGCTTTATTGTAGCTTTTAGGAAGGGTTATAGTTATGGTTATTGTATTTAGCAGACACTTGTGTCCAAAGCGACAAAATATGAATCTTACAATAGTTAAAATTAACAGTAAACTGTTTTAAAAGTTGCTAAGCCAATATTAAGCAAAATAGTAATAATAAAAATAATGACAATACAATATCAAATATCAATAATAAAAAATTATAAAAATACCATAAATATACAAATCATAACTCTAAGAATGAATGATTTAAGTGTAAGATCAACAGATAAGTCTTGAGTCCCCTCTTGAAGGATCCAAAATGATCACATGAACGCTGAACACTAGGCAACTCATTTAATGGAACGCACGCATATTTTAAGAGGACTGTCTGCAGGGAATTTGTCTGACCAATCACGGTGGGTGTGGGCCGCCTGGCCCAAAAATGCCAGGGCCGATTTTTTGTCCCAGTCCAGCCCTGCTGACAGCTAACGTTAAACAGTGTAAAGTGCGACTGTATTTCACTGTGGAGGACTTCAACAGCGGGATGTAACAGTCTGCTCTGCAGCGCAGCAGCTGCCGTTGTCGCAATTCATAGATATACAGTATGTTTATATGGTCGGAATTAAACAACACAGACGGTGCGTTCACTTGCAGCTGCCGTTGTCGGAATTAAACAACACAGGCGGTGCATTCACTTAAAACAGGTAGCCTCGTGGTGCATTCACAGTATTTGTAAAATACCCTTTTCCCATCTGGGGTTCAACAGCAATTTACTGGTGAAATAAGTTATTGTTATAGTTATTACATTATTATTATTATTAAATCTTTAATTTTGACCATGGCCTTAGCAATAAACAAGTCACTGACTGTTGTTTACTACCCTTATTTTAAAAGTATCGATTTAGCACCGGAATCGAAAAAAAACCAAACGATACCCAACCCTACTCGTCAGTCACAGTCAGTCACAAAAAATGAAAGCACACTAACACTAGCCCTACTAAACGTCATGTCTTTGGCAGGAAAATCATTTTTAATCAATTATTTTATTATTAAGCACAATCTTGATTTTATGTTTTTAACTGAAACCTGGTTGGATCATAATAACAGTCCTGCTGTTCTCATTGAGTCAGCCCCCCCCTAACTTCAGTTGTATGAGTGAGAATAGAGTGAATAAGAAAGGAGGTGGAGTCGCCATTTTGTTTAATGACTCATTCCAATGTATGCAATTATCTTATGAAAATTTTGCTTCTTTTGAATATGTGGCTCTTCAGCTAAGATCCTCCCCTCAAGCTCTACTTCTAAATATCTACAGGCCACCTAAATACTGTGCAAACTTCTTTGACGATTTTAATGAACTGCTGTCTATAATCTGCATTAACTTTGACCGTGTAATTATTGCTGGTGATTTTAACATTCATGTTGACAACCCCCAGGACCGAGGAACCAAAGAACTGTGTTGTGTTTTTGAGACCTATGGACTGACTCAGCATGTGACACAGCCCACGCACAATAAGGGGCACACTCTGGACTTGATTATCTCCAAGGGTCTAAACATTTCCAAGGTTGTGGTGACTGATGCTGCTCTCTCTAATCATTCCTGTGTTTTCTTTAATGGCACTATCTCGGTGCCAAAAAGTGTTCAAACAAAGTTAATCAGAAAACGGTATATCACTGAAAACACCAGTGAATCATTCATTCAGCTTTTCTCCTCTACACCCACCCTCTCAGGGGTCTCAGTCACTCACTGAGCTTATAGATAATTTCAACTGTAAAATTACGAATGTTATTGATGCTATTGCTCCCACTAAGGTCAAAGCTGTCTCTGGTAAGAAAAGATCTCCATGGAGAAATTTTATAGTGGTGAGAACAGAAAAAAGAGAGTGTCGAAAAGCTGAACGCAGTTGGCGAAAATCTAATCTCCAGGTCCACTATAACATCTATAAAGAGAGACTTCGCATTTATAATTTGGAACTAAGGAATGCAAGGCGGTCCTTTTTCTCTGACATTATTGCCAGAAACAATAATAATTCACGTGCTTTGTTTGCTACTGTCAATAGATTAACTAACCCTCCAGTACCAGTAGCATATGAACTGTTGTCTACCAAGGCTTGCAATGACTTTGCCTCCTTCTTCACAGACAAAATTCAGAAAATTAGACAAACAGTCAGTGCTTCCATATCAAGTACAGGATATGTGTTGTCACAGTGTTCACACAAAACAAAATCAAAAATAACACAATTTCATACGATCAACCATAACAACCTGGAAGAGATTTTACAACACCTGAAAACCTCCTCCTGTTGTCTTGATATTCTACCAACGGGTGTTTTCAAAAATGTTTTGAATTGTTTGGCTTCAGATCTTCTACAGATTGTAAACACATCTCTGCTCTCAGGTATCTTCCCACAGGCCCTAAAAACTGTCATCAAGCCACTCCTAAAAAAGAAAAATCTAGACACGTCACTAATGAGCAACTATAGGCCAATATCAAACCTTCCATTTTTAAGCAAAATCATAGAAAAAGCGTTTTTTCAACAACTCAACCTTTTCTTATCATTAAACAACAGTTTTGATGCCTTCCAGTCGGGTTTTCGACCACACCACAGCACTGAGACGGCTCTTGTTAAAGTCTTTAATGACATCCACTTAAACACAGATAGTGGCAAAATTTCAGTCTTAGTATTACTTGATCTCAGTGCTGCATTTGATACAGTCGACCACGACATATTACTAGAACGATTGGAAAACTGGGTTGGTCTTTCTGGCTCAGTACTAAAGTGGTTTGAATCCTATCTAAAGAATAGGGACTACTTTGTGTCTATAGGTAATTATACATCTGAGCATACAAATATGACGTGCGGAGTTCATCAAGGCTCAGTTCTGGGGCCTCTTATGTTCAACATCTACATGCTTCCACTGGCTCAGATTATGGAAAACAACAAAATAAGTTACCATAGTTATGCGGATGACACACACATTTACATTACCTTATCGCCAGGGAATTATAGCCCAATACAACAACTGAATATGTGCATTGAACAAATTAACGACTGGATGTGCCATAACTTTCTTAAATTAAATGAAGAAAAAACTGAGGTGGTTGTTTTTGGAGCAAAAGAGGAACGATTAAAGGTCAGCACTCAGCTTCAAACGACAATGTTAAAAACAACAGACAAAGCCAGAAATCTTAGACCTGAATTTTAAAAGCCACATTAAGACAATTACAAAATCAGCCTATTATCACCTTAAAAATATATCAAGGGTTAAAGGACTCTCAGTAGGATTTGGAAAAACTCGTCCATGCTTTTATCTTCAGTAGACTGGACTACTGTAACGGTGTCTTTACAGGTCTCCCTAAAAAATCAATCAGACAGCTGCAGCTGATTCAGAACGCTGCTGCCCGAGTCCTCACTAAAACCAAGAAAGTGGATCACATCACTCCAGTACTGAAGTCTTTAAACTGGCTTCCAGTGCCTCAAAGAATTGATTTCAAAATACTTTGCTGGTTTATAAATCACTAAACAGTTTAGGGCCAAAATACATTTCTGATCCGCTACTACACTATGAGCCACCCAGACCTCTCAGGTTGTCTGGGACAGGTCTACTTGTTGTCCCAAGAGTCAGAACTAAACAGGGGGAAGCAGCGTTCAGTTTTTATGCTCCACATATCTGGAACAAACTCCCAGAAAACTGCAGGTCTCACTTCTTTTAAATCCAGGCTGAAGACCTATCTTTTTAATGCTGCCTTTCTTTAAATAACCTATTTTTAACTGCTCTTTCTTTACAATTCTTATACTGCACTGTACATTTTATTCTTGTCTTTTAATGATTTTAAATTGTTTTTAATTGTTTTCTAATTGCTCTTTACATTTTATTTTTTGTCTTTTAATGCTTGGAAATTGTTTTTAATTGTTTTCTAACTGTTTTTTAATGTTTCATGTAAAGCACTTTGAATTGCCTTGTTGCTGAAATGTGCTATACAAATAAAGCTGCCTTGCCTTGCCTCATAAGGAGAAGATTCCTGATTGGTCCATCAGAGTTTTCATTTTCTCAAAGGCAGAGCAGGATACCCAGGGCTCGGTTTACACCTATCACCATTTCTAGCCACTGGGGGACCATAGGCAGGCTGGGGGAACGCATATTAATGTTAAAAAACCTCATAAAGTGACATTTTGCCATGGGACCTTTAAGTGTTACATACGGTGGCCCTGAAGGACACAACACAACAGCATGTGATGCATTTTCTAAAATGTTGCGTTTTGTGAAATGCGTTAAATTAAATGCGTTAAATTAAATGCGTCTTCTGAAATGTTGTGTTTTCTAGAATGTTTTCAGAAATGTGTTTTCTGAAATGTGTTCCACTAGTGTCTCTCCATTACGGCTGCAATAAAAGCAAACGGAATATATGTAACTGTCATATCATCTGCATCAGGGGCAGAGCCAGATGTTATAAACATTCAGGGCTCAGCTCAAACATGGGGGAGGGGGCGTTGTATGTTCATTTTGGTAAGAAATTGACGTTTTTTTTACATTTTAAACGCTTTTTCCATCTTTATGTTTCATTTTTCAAAGTTTTTAAAAGAATTTGTCGCTGTCTTTTGATATGTTCTGTTGCTTTTTTTTCACATTTCTCTCGCTTCTTTCTACGTTTTTGTCGCTTTTCTGCATCCTGTTTTTCATCTTTCATGTTTTCAGAAATGCGTTTTGTGAAATGTGTTTTGTGAAATGATTTCAGAAATGTGTTATGGCCTACTGTGTTGTTTAACTTTCAGTTGTGGCTCAGAAACAACTTTAGTGAACAAGAAACTCAAGATCGCCATCCATTGTGTAAACTTGCTGCTATAACTTACTGTTAGCTGACGCCAGCCGGCACGATGAATTGACCATTCAATGTCGAGCTTGGTCAAACCTAGCCTCAAGCTGATTGGCTGAAAATGTTTACTTTTTCTCTAAGGGATGCCAGGAAAAGCTGGCCTCCTTTGAGCGTTCGTAGCATTGTACTGACAACTAGACAGAGCACAGACAGGTCAACAGCCTCCGTCCTAACCCCAACTAACAGGCTCCAAGCCGGGGTCTTGACCTCCAGGACCCCCAGCCTCAACTCCAAGCCCCAGTAAGTGGCTCTAAGCCTGGGTTATCATGCTCCAGGACCGCAAGCCTCCCTCCAAACCCCAACTAAGTGCCCAAGGGGGAAGGTTTGTATCATGTGGACGCGCCGACAGTGTTGATGTCATTACTTAGAATTTACTTAGAATTCCTCATGGGGGCGACAGAAACTATGCACTATAGCTTTAATTGTGCACTGTCCCTAAATTACATTACAAAAGATTCTTCCTTGATGTAGCATGTAGGTGTTTTCGGATCAGACTGTTCATGTATCACACATGAGTTACATTTTTCCGCCAACAGTTTTGTTGTCATTACTTAGAATTCCTCCTGGGGGAGACAGAAACTATGCACTATAGCTTAAAGTGTTATAGCTTCTTTTGAATTAAAAGTTTACACGGCCATGCCAGTGCTGATTAGGTTGCATGGCCCACTCTGAATAGACCGTGTAATTTGTTTTAATTTAAAGGCACATTTTTGGAAAAGCTGACGTTTTGGAGATATGTTTTTTTGTCTCGCAGGAGCCGTGGTGTGAGACTGATGTCGGCCGTTTCTTAGTTAAAACTTATTCTCTTGTTTTAATGTCGGCATACTCTTTTCCTTCTAACTTTCTGCTTTCTTGATTTTAAGCCAGAAGTTTATCTGGCACTCAAACAGACCGTGGTCAGTCTGATTGTTTTTACTTTATGTTTGCCAGTTTCTGTTTTCTGATGGGGCTTTAATTTGCCCAAACCAACCAGTATTGACCGACGTTTCCGTCTCCTCAATGTCACTTTCTGTGTTAGGAGCAGTTGATTTAAAGGGTAACTACCGTTTTTTTTTTCAAGCTGGACTCTATTTTCCTATGTTTCTGTTTCTAAGTGACCGATGGGAACAACAATCTTTGACATTGGTCCAGTATTAAGCAAGATTGCTGCAGTCAGCTTGCTCGTTCACAAAAGTGCTCGTTTTGCCGCTGACAGACTCAGATTAATATTCTAAGTGTCTGACCACATTATGGAAAGGATACCTTCAGAGAGAGACCTTTAAAACATCTTAAAGTCCTTTCTATTTAACCAGAAACAGCTCTGAAGTCGCTAGCACTAAATCCACCAGACTCCATTTAAAAAAACAATTCTTTTAGCGTGTATATATTTATTACAGGGACAGTGCATATTAATAAACATTTCGGCCAGAGTTAGCTAGAAGGATATTTTTCATCTGCAGTCCCTAGACAGATGGTAAAAGTCACCCTAAAAGAATGTACATATTTACATAACTATACTATAACTAATAAAATATAAAAATTACAATACATTTAGTAAAAAGTACAATTAAGCTAAAATGAACAATAGAAACATAGCAGACCAACAGTCAGGCAAACATCAGACAAAGACATGAACACATGCACACACACAAGGGAGGAAGCTAGCAGGGGGCAGCGAGAGCAGGTCAAGAAGTTAATGATAATGTTGACCATTCTGATTATCAATGAGCCATTTCTTTAACTGGATCTTGAATGTACTATATGTGTTTAGATTTCTGATGGTTATGGGGGTGAGGTTCCACTCAGTAGCTGCTCGAACAGAAAAAGCACTTTGTCCAAATACACTTTTCCTAAATGGAATGATACAATCTCCCCTCGCTGCACCTCTGGTTCTGCTGTGATCAGCTGTTTGGATGTTGACAAACTGGTGGAGAGGAGGGGATGATAAACCGTGAATAATTTTATAGACAAGACATTGATTTGAATATTTTACCATGTTTTCCCAATTCAGTAATCTGTGTTTTTGTAATATTGGACAGTGATGAAAAAATGCTTGGTTTCTTGTCCAGGATTTTAACAGTTTGTGAAGTGATTGCAGAAGTTTCAGAGATGTAAAACTAGCTTGTTTGTTGAAGTGATATGTGACAAGATCATAGAGGGCATGTACATTTTTGCTGCCTGTGTGGACATTTGATGGCGAATGTATCTAAAGTTACTGAGGTTGAATTTGATTTGATTACAGACCCTTTTTCCATGTGATGTAAATGACAACTTTGAATCAATTAAAACCCCCAGATATTTGTATTCTGACACGATCTGCAGCCTTCCCCCTAACACTAAAACATCCGGCTCAACACTGCAGTTTCTGTGGGACTTGGCGAAGAACATTGCTACTGTTTTTGATGTGTTCAACTGCAGGCAGGATTGTTTCAACCAAGCTGTAATATTAACCATGTAGTTAGTGAGCTTCTCAGCCACCTGAGAGATATCACTACCATGAACATAGACTACGGTGTCATCAGCATACATCTGCACAGAAACATCAGAACAGACGGACGGGAGGTCATTTATATAAAGTGAGAACAACAAAAGGTCCTAAAATTGATCCTTGAGGAAGACCGGTGGACAGACTGAGGGCCGCTGATTTAAATGACTGGACTCTGACATGTCGGGAGCGGTCAGTGAGGTAAGACTCAATCCATTCAAGCGCATCTGCATAATTTTGTCAGCAAGATTTTATGATTCACAGTCTCTAAGGCCTTCTTGAGATCCAGGAACACGACACCAACGACCCCACCTCGGTCCAACAGAGCTCTGATGTTTTCAGTAGAGAAGCAAGTCGCAGTCTCGGTGAAGTAATTTGCTCTAAAGACAAACTGCATAGGGTGGAGAGCATAGGGTGTGGTATTTAGATGGCTGATAATTTGTTTTGCCATCAGTTTCTCTGCAATCTTAGACACTGTGTGCAATATACTGATGGGTCTGTAGTTTGACATGAAATGAGCGTCGCCACTTTTGAAAATGGGAGCAACAATAGCTGGTTTCCACATGCTTGGGAACATATTTTGTGAAATGGACAGATCATTTTGGTGACTGATGTACTGAGCTCCTTGAGCATCACTGCATCCATACCAAAAAAATATTTACATCTTGATGATCTGAGTGATTTAATGGTTTGTGATACCTCTGATACTGTAATGTTTATTAAACTGAAAACTGATTGACTATTCTATTGCAGGAGTGTATGTGTCCCACACTGTTCGCGAATGATTGACAGTCTGAAACACCTCCCACTTCCTGTTCTTTGCAATCCCTGGATTTAGCCGTTTTCTGTTTACATTCTGTGTTACTATTGGGACGCGTGAGGCGCAAGTTTTTGAAGTGGTCGCAGAAGGCCCCAAAGAAACACAGGATCCACCCGACGTCCCCGCGAAGTCATCTCTTTGCAGGCCTGTTCCCCGTGATCCCCGGAGGACACGCCGCACTCCACCCACTTCGACACCGGGGGCACCAGGCACTCCACCAATGCCAACACCGGCATGAGAAACCCTGCACGCCCCGATCCACCACCTCCGCTACAGCACCAGCACGGCTCCCCAGCGTCCCATCCGCGGCAGTACCAAGCAAAGACGATGGACAGCAAAGGTTAGAATGTACAGGACTACGCTGTAGCGCATCATACAATGGGCATACCTGTAGGACTGTAGCTGCGCGCTCCTCCACAGGCCTCTCCTCTGGTGTAACGCGGTGCGGTCCTGGGCATAGATGTATGTATCCAGATAATATCAAACAGATTGTGATTAGGGCTGTAGCGATACACTAATCTCATGATACGATACAATACACGATATTTAGCTCACGATACGATATATATCACGATATTCAGCCAACGATACGATTCGATATAATTCCATACACTTACATCATTTTCTGAAAGATTTAAAGGGGACAGAGTGATTTTGGTGACATCTTGTGAGTGTTCCATTTACTTGGATTTAATTAATTGAACTGAAAACATCAATTACACAATATATGTCTCTGACTGGACAGAGAGTCTACAGCAGGGTCATCAACTACATTTTTTTCAGAATTTTTCTAAGCACTCTGGCGGCCGGACTTTCAAATAAAGAAAATAAAATGAATTTATACCTAATACGCCTATTCTTGTTCGAAATTTTCACTTTCTTACTGAATTAATGCTACATTTTTTTTTTTTTACATGTATTAGTGTGAGCAAACTCCTAAAAAACATGGAAACTCCATAATGATAACTGGCTCTTTAACTTGAAAAAGATCTCAGACTAGGAGGCAGTTCACTGAGGAGTGATGGTTAAAGTCTGTGATTATGGAAACATTATTGTAGTATGCAGCATCCTGATTGGTGGAAAATGCTTGCCCAAAGAAACGGCTGTTGTCAGGTAAACATGTCACTGTCAAAGAGGCTGAAGCAAAAAGTTGATGTGGAAAAGCCAAAAGCCCAGCTTTAATGATGAATGGACTGATAAGCAGGCTATGCACTCGTCATGTATGCCTCGTTTTCAATGAAACGATGTTGTTGCAAAATAATACAACCAGCATCATCACTCGAACATAACGATCGCATCATTCACGTGCATATTAAGTAGCTCCAGATTGTCCACTCTAGCGCAGAGTTTGGTTTGTTCAGCCAGCAGTGAGGTTTAAAAGAATTTGTCAAAATTTCCAGATTCCCAGCAACCTAAGATACACAGTTAGACTACAAACCGACAGCTTTTGTTTTAGCTTGTTGTAAAAATTCGTTATTTGCAGACTAGAGCTGTGTTTGCGTAAAACAGCGCGGTGGACTGAGCAGATTGAAATATCGCTTTCTACATGTTTATGCCGGTCTACACAGGTGAGTGCATTGATAAGTATTATCAATAGGTTGATAGGTTTAATTGTAGCCTATTTACAGAAAAGAGACTAGCGTGAGTTCATCTGCCCCAGCGGCCTTTGGGAACTCTCTCTGTATCCTTCCCAGTCAGGTGCTGCGTGTTTTAACGCACATCGCGGCTCAGCTGTGTGTGTGGAGCTCGGGCATCGCTGTACAGAATCCCAGCATGTGAATAGAGATGCTCTAAATGCTTGAAATGATAAATAACAGAACACATTTTTTCCTCTTTACATTTTGTTAATTCATGATTATTCTGCGGGCCAGACTAAAAGCTTTGGGCGGTGGGCCGCCAGTTGACGTTGGCTGCTCTACAGCGACACTAGCAGCTGGCTGACCAAATCACTCTTCCTGCAATGCGAACGGGATAAACACGGGGGATTTGAATGGGACTTATGTATCGATACTCGCGGCTTAAAAATCAATACTTTCTTGGGGGTAAAAATATCGATTTATATCGCAGAATCGATAAAATTGCTCAGCCTTAATTGTGATGATCAGTGCATTGTTCCATCGTAGGCGTGAAGTCGTCCGTTTCCGTATTTGTTTGTACAGAGAGGGATAAATAAGAGTCATAGCCAGAAGGTGTTTCCCATAGACAATGCTTGGCTTGGCGTTGTTGTTTGTTTGTTTGTAAAGTAGATCCATACCGCTGAAATACATTTTTCCATAGAAGAAAAGTTGTTGCTTGTTGTCAGCATGTTTGAGGTCTAAATCAACTTTAGATGGTATGAAACCAACAAACAATGTGTATAGTAGGAGAGCTGTGACCACACCTGCCCCACCTGCGGCCATCATGCTCAACCTTCTCCTTCATCAAATAAAACTAAATGTATGAATAAACGTGTTTATTTCAAACTATGTGTTTATTTCAACCAAAACTAGAGTTGTAATGGTTGGAAAAGTGGAAAAGACGACCCAAAATGGCTTTTCATAGTTTTATTTTGTTTCTGTCGACTTTGAATGAAGTGTATTTTACGATGCTCAGGGCTCCAGACTAACCTTTTTCACTAGGAGCACAGTGGCCCCCTACTGAAAATTTTAGGGGCGCAACCAGAAAATTTAGGGGCACACACAAATCAACATGCTAACCAAATATTCACATTTCTACTAATTTCCACTGTATTACTAATAAATACTTTGATAATAGATGCAGAAATTACAATGTGCTGTTTCAAATTCAGTGTCACTTTTGAAGATGCAACATAGAAGGCACCATTGCTGTCATGACAGTAAACAAAATATAAAAAAAAAATATATACCAACTCTGGTCTACAACTACAATGAATTCACCTTAAAATTAAACCTGTATTGTTTAGGCTACTACCCTTAGGGTTGGGTACCTTTCACATCTGAACCAATATTGGTACAGATACCTGAAATTATGGTACATTTTTTCGGTACTTTCCCTCTGTAATTACAAAACAATTATTTCAGTTGTAAAAATAATTTATCCTATGTACTTAGAACATTATGTTATTGTATTAGAATATGTTACACTCTAAAGAAATTAAACAAAAATAAAAATAAAACCCCTCCCTCTCTCCTCCCAAACCCATCCCTACAACCTATTAAATTGAATAATTATTCATTTCTTACTCACTGTAACTTGTTTAGCCTGTTGTAGTTTCATCATGACCGTTTTCAATTGCTCTTTAATGTCTCATGTAAAGCACTTTGAGTTGCCTTGTTGCTGAAAGGTGCTGTAGAAATGAAGTTACCTTGCCTTACAACCTCAGCCTGTCAGTCAGTCACCAGGGCACAGTTGCACACTGTTGAGCCTGCTGCTTGTCTCAGAGGAAGTGTAACGTCATCAGCACCGTGACTGTTTTTAATATCATATCGCAGCAAACGCTGTCTGTGTGAAGTTTTTAAAAACCGTAACCATACTTGAAATCACTTTATCGGCATCACTCACTGTGACTTCAACAAAACAGCCAACGTAGTTTGCGCCGATCGCAACTCTGCAAGTGTGTGTGTTTGTGTCGGAGCACCGCTCTCTGTCAATTTTCAGAGGACAGATAAGCTTGCGCTTACGCGCTCAGGTAGCCTACCTACATTTCGACATTTAACGTGGTCGCAGTCTGGAGCCCTGATGCTAAAATGACCGTTTATTTACATGGAGTCTGGTGGGGTTTAGCGGACGTGATTTGATGTTTTTATGTTTAAAAAAAAAAAAGGATCTTATTCTTTAACAGAAAGGTCGACCTCCTTAGAAATCCTTACCATGTTGTTTTGGCTTCACTTTTGTACAGTGGGAAGAAGTGGAGACGCCTATGAATTTGATGCAAGCTATACAGAAAAAGAGGAAGAAAAGGATTATGAGGCTTAGAAAGCTGACTGTGAAGAGAGGGAGAATACTATATTATGTGTATCAGTACATGAGCGAGAGACAGTGAAATATGAGACAAACTGAGAGACAAATAGGACGAGAGACAGAGGGATGCAGTGCCAGCCAGAACAGATGTTTCTGCTCAGAGCTGCAGTCTCCAGCCAGCCTCTGGCAACACCTCGCTTTGTGACGAGTCCTCTTACTGTCCGTCTGAGGGCCGTTTGAGTTTTATGTAAGCCAACGGAGAGGGCATTTTGGCAAAGTGGGGTCATTCATGGCTCCCCTTCAAGTGGTTTCGATCGCGACTGTTGCCTGGGTTTAGGGTTAAAGTAATAATCCGTTACATTTGCATGTAAATTAATCTGTTGTGTGAAAGTGGAACTTTTTCACCCCTGACATAATAGCAGTTGACCCCTCGCCCATATTTTTTCAAACACCATGTGGCTGTAATGTAGATCCTGTTGTTTTGTGTATTGAAACCAAACTTGGGTTATTTTACGACTTTCTGGTGCATATATTTATAACAGAAACCATGTTATATTGTATTGTGCATCCAAAACGAATGAATTTAAATCTTGGGAATATTGTTTAAAATAATTTGTGTGCGTATATATATTATTTTAGTGCTGCAAGCATTAAGCGATTAATTGATTAGTTGTCAACTAATAAAAAAAAAAAAGGTTTTGTGTGCCTGATAGCGTGTCTCACTGTGAGAAGTCAAGACAGCCCAAATCACCATGAACCTGGGTGTTTTATTTTGAAATGTGTTTTATTTTGGTAAAGCATCCTGCTGCACTGTGGTGTTCCTGTATGTGATTAACTGCCTGGCTGGACACATTCGCTCGCGTCTCGCGCAAGAAACAGGAGACGCCGAAACTATCGCTGCAGCGCGCGGGCCGACGCGCCCACTCCGCGCCCACTCCGCGCCCACTCCGCACCCACTCCGCGCCCAGTGTGAATGGACAGATTGGATAACATGGGTGCCGAAATAAAAATAGCTGCGCTGAGTAATGTCAGCCTTTCAACATACAGCATTCTCTAGTTCCTTGTGTTGTACTGTAAACATTGGTGTCTTGTTCAAGTGTCTTACAATCCTAGGAGGTATGTATTTACATATGTATTTATTCTATTTCTGCACTTCATGTTTTAGTAATGAGTCACAGAGATACAGTAAACAGTAAGAAGGTTGTCACGTTTGTTTTCCACCACGTGGCATCTGCGGAGTTGCTAATTAAAACATGATATCTCCAGCAGCGCCGAGTGTCTCCAATTTTCTGTTTTACTATTTTGAAAATGACACAATGCACTTTGGTTGCACATTCAGCGTGCAGCTAACGGGTAAACATCCCGATAACGAGCTCTCTTCCCTCCTACGGCTTAATGAACATCGTGGAAGGAGAAACAGACACATTTATTAACAGATGTTAATGTTCTTGCTTTCAACGACCTGTTTATGTGTAATTGATGTGACATTATGCGTGAAATGAGCTGGCATTGTGCGTCCTGGAGCTCTGCTATCCATTCAGTCGGCGTATCACAAATTAAAACAATATACCTGCTTATTTCCTCCGTCAGACCTGTAATTCAGTCCGTCTTAATTTTGCATTATTGTGCTAATAATAAGCAATCAAACATCTCTGCTTGTTTTCAGTATTTGAAAGCATTCAAAATGTTGATTCATTTGAATATATCCCGTGTGCAAAGTGCACATTTTTCCCCACAAATGTAATTAACATTTCAGGAGGTACAACTTGAAAAAAAAAAAAAAGAACCCCTGCTCTGTACCGTGTTGTTGCCTGGGAGACAGCTGTGACTTGAGTGATTTCAGTTAACTTGATTCAACCTTGAAATCCTCAATCACAGACCCGGTCTGTCTCCGTTTGGGAAAATTAGCCCTCGCTCGCAGCTCTGCAAACAGAGCCAGAGCGAGTAAGGTCACTGATATTATTAGCAACTCGCTGACATTTGGTTGCCATGGCGAGAAACGGCAGCAGCAGCCGAATTAACCGAAGGAACAAGGTAACCAAATAGCCGACGAGAGAGGACAATGAAACATCACTGAGGCCCGATTGTGGATCAAGTCAAAATGAAGAACCCACCACTTAGAATACAGAACATGCTTTTGAACAAAGCCGCCTTTGCTGAAATATCAAGCAAGACTTTTTTTCCTGCACGGATTGTGCATGAGCAATAATGACCTGCTGCCAGGAAACAGCCGAGGTGGAAAAAAGTTCAAGCATATTCTACTTGAGTACAAGTACCATAGAGCTGAAGCAATTTGTTTGTTTCTCACAAGCCGTGAGTCGAAAATGCGGCTGCTGCCCGATATATGCTGGGGATACATGGTCGGGGTCAGCAAACGAACATGTGCGTTTGGATCAGGGTACCGAAAGCAACGCCCGCTAACAGGGGGTGAGGGGGGGGACTCAGGAGTCTCACCAATCTGCGTAATCAGCTGAGAGGTGGAGGTGGAGAATAACAGACTAGGCTATCAACATGCACTTTGCATGTGAGCGTGGCCTGTCTGTGTGTGTGAGGGGAACTGACTGACTGAGAGGAAACTGCTCTTTAGGAGAAACTGTGTGGCCCTTAAAAGCGCCGTTATGTTTCCAACTCTCAGCTGGAGTGAGACATGCGTTCCCGGCACCCCGGTGCTGTCCCTGCCACGGACGCCGCTGTTTGCGAGTCGGCTCACGGGGGGATTGGACCAGGTGGGTGCTGTCCGCAGGGCCTTATGGCCCTTTGGCGGTATGATGTTTGGTGGGGGATACCGCCGCGGGGGAGGAGAGTGGTAAGGGGGAGCTGGAGCCGGGCCTTGGGGAGGCCCAAGGGGTGGCGCTATTGTGGCCAAGGCGCCATTCTCCAGGAGGTGCGTTTCCGCATTCCCCTCCACTACCTATAGTTCGTGGCTGTCCAAGGTGCGGTCCAAACAACCCACCAGGGGCAATAGGACCGTCCAAGAGCACACGTCTGCTATTGGCTGGGAGTTGTGACCCGTGCAGGCAGATATCGATATAACTCCGGGGGACAGCCAAAGGCTTAGCGGTCATGGCGGAGACAGCGGAGCGGTGTTCTGTTCCGCCGTCACCCAGGCGGCACACAGGTACGTGCGGTCATGGAAGCGAGCATGGACCTGGTCCCTGGGAGATGGCGGTGTGGGCTTCTGTCGGCTGAAAGAAGTGGCCTTCGGAAGCAAGATGGAGGCCAGGCTCTGCCGCAGTGGCGGGACCACTGGGAACTCCGTTTCTGTGTCACCTTGGACCCCGGTGAACAGTGCATAGCAAGACATTGGTGTCGTCCGTCTCCCGGGTTCGGAGAATGCTTACTCAGCATTCACACAGGTGGAGAACAAAAACCTTAGCGGTGGGCAGGGAGCCCGCCTGACACGGGGGAGAAAGCCACTGATGCGGTGCTCCCCTTCTGGGACGGAGACAGCCGCAGTGGCGGTGGCTCTGTAATCCTCTTCTGTTTCGAGCTCCAGTTCTCCCAACGGAGAGGAGGGAGACCCGGCGCTGGCTAAAGAATCAGAATCAGAATCAGAAATACTTTAATAATCCCAGGGGGAAATTGTTTTTACATCCATCTCTGGGGGGGATCCAAGTCAGCGGACTCTTGCCCGCCAAAGAGATCCCCTTCCTGGATGTCTGGGTGTACCGCTGGTGGTATCCTTACCTCATCTGACTGTCTGCCCGGCTGCCATCGCCTGCCGCTTGAGTTCCTCCGTCAGGTAAGCGGGCGCAGAACCGCTGTTCTTCGATGTCTTCAAACTGCTCGTCGCTGAAGAAAAATAGGGAGGAGATCGCTGGTCTCACAGCAGTAACTGCAGACGTAAGAGAGGCCCGTGCAAGGCACAAGGGCGCCAAAGAAATCTTCACGACTGCACATGCACGAGGGATAAACCCAATAGCAACAGCTCTTAGAGGGCGAAGCCTATACGAAATAGAAAAACTAATCAATAGCTGAAAAAAAAGTGATAGGAGTGTAAGCGGACTATGCATTTCTTTAAATCGAGGACAGGCCTTAATCCGGTTTTCCATTTCCAGCATTCAGAAATAAAAAAGAAAGACCGAATCTAGGTCTTTAGTGGACACTTTAGCGTTTTGTTGGAAAAGAAATGTAAATCCCGTTTTAGATAGTTATTGGGGACTTGGCTCGGATGATCTGAACTGTATGGGAACATGAACTCTGAGATGAACTGTTGCTGAATGATTTAACACATTTGAAAGATTTCACACTTTGTGTCAGAGACATTTTGAGTCTATGTGACAGACTCGTTGACTCTGGGACTCTTCTCTGAATATCAAACTCCAAGTATTGTGACACATCTGTATGTGAGTGTGTGTGTGTGTGTGTGTGTGTGTGTGTGTGTGTGTGTGTGTGTGTGTGTGTGTGTGTGTGTGTGTGTGTGTATGTTTGTGTGTGTGTCTGTGTGTATGCTCTGCTTTCCATGAGTGTGTGTCAGTGTGTCGCTGTATGTGTATGTGTGTGTGTGTTTGTGTGTCTGTGTGTGTGTATATACTCTGCTTTCCATGTGTGTGTGTATGCTCTGCTTTCCGTGTGTGTGTGTGTGTGTGTGTGTGTGTGTGTGTGTGTGTGTGTGTCTCTCTCTCAGAAGACGTTTTCATTAAACGTTCCTGGCTGTTCTCTCCCTGCCTCTGTCTGTCTGTCACTCTGGCAGCTTGCAGTTTTGTTAAAGAATTACAGAGTTGTGTAGCTGTAAAAACCTCTCCCACCCCCCCCCCCAGATGTTCAGTTCCCATGACTAGAGAAAGACAGTGGTGCCGGTGGGGGTGAGTGCGAGGGCGGCGCAGAGTGGTACCAACTAATTAAAGAAAGTGCCGGAGTCCCCCGGTTTCTGTGTGTTTTTTCCCCTGGCTGGCTGAGGCAGAAGCCACGTGAACCGTAAAGAGAATGAGCCAAGTGACCCGCGAAAGACCACAGGAAATAGAGTGCGTGAGGACGGCGAGAGATAGGGAAAGGTGAGTGGGTGCGAGCCACAGAATGGGGAAGTGAAGGGAGGAAAAGAGCGAGAAAGGGAGGGAATTAGCAGGACACAATAGTAATGCTGTCAGGTCACGCCCCTGTGGGTGGAGATTTGCACGGAGGGATGAGAAAACGCACTCAAACACGTAATGAGTTTGGTCTGGGCTTTATTACTGCGCTGACATCAGGTCGCACGCAGTCTAACGCAACGGTTGGAAACCAACACACAAACGCTGAAAAAAGCAGCGCTTCTGTAATAAAAAAAAAAAACAGAGAAGAGAAAAGAAAATGAAAGTCCAGAGTCCAGGTTTACAAAAAGAATCCAAAGAAGCCTTTTAAATGACTGAGCCTCTCCTGAACAGGCCTAATAGACGTGTGTGTCCGTTTTTATTCCTGTGCTAATCTGCCGTGTCAATCATTTGTGAACGAAATTTCCCGCTGATTATGATGAAATTAATCCTCTGGGAATCAAACTCAGATTTTAGATGTAGTTTGGTTTTGTGTGTGTCTCTCTATGTGTGTAGTTTTTTTTTTATCAAAATGAACTGAAATGTGTCTCTGTCGAGCACAATCTACGCAGCCACATTTTTTTGCCGTTTCTGAAATTGACAAACATTTTATAAAGCACCACAGGGATTGTAAATCAGGGATTAGTAAGGTAACGCCAGGATCAAATGGGGTCCACACATAATTATAGTCTTGTCTAAATGTTTATTAGGATATCATTGTGTCCTGTGGTTTGCCTTTCTGTGGCTTAACCAAAGCTAATATGACTCTGGAGCGTGTTCCAGTGCACTAAAAGCATTTTAAAGGTCTGTAGCAATGCTTTAATGTAATGCTTGTCAACATTACTGCCCCCACCCCCACCCTGAGCTAACACTTAGCCCGTAGCCATGCATCAGCATCCATAATGAGGAACACCGTATCCCCCCGCCACAGCTAAGTGCCTGGGAACGCGCTCGGCCAGTTTTATTTTACCGGCCTTATGCTTTGTCCATCTGACTAATGCACCCCGGAATGCACCAATACATGCATTAACCAGCAATGGATGCATAAACCAGCAATACATGCATAAACCTTGCTTAGACAGATCCTTTTTTATTGCACTTGTGAGAGCTTTATACAGACTTAATTTCATTTCCTTAACTTTAAAAACCTAACCAATACATCCCTCGCTCGTAAAAAGCTAAAAACTGATGTCCCTCCTATGAGGTGCAGACGTTTCTCTTGGTTTTCTTATTATCGTTGGAACATTTGGACCCTAAAATAAAAGGAAATATTGCCCTTTTCTCTTCCCTAATCTCCATCTTTCTTCTCTACCCGCTTCTTTTCCCTCCCTACACATAAACACAAACACGCCATAAATGTACACGGCCCCTCTGCAAAAAGAACAAATAGCCTGCTGCTCAGGCTTTGCATTTGTTAAATATTTCACATCACATTCCCTGAATCACAATCGCCGTAATGACGACAGCACCCCCCGCCGCCCCCCCCGGCAAACAAGAAAACACACATTTTTGTAAATAGCATCCAAACCTCATTAGAGGTTAGGTTCTGCGTTGTGAGAGCATAATATGAGCAGGAAATACCGGCCGTGGTGACTGAAATGAACAGCTGCTGTTGAGATTTCAGACAGTTTGAAGGTTTACTGCTGGAGCTTTTCTACCTAACACCTACCAACTTTTTTTTTTTTCACTCTTTATCCTTGCACTGCTATAGTTTTTATATTACTATGTCTACATTATTATATTGTCCATATTTAATGCTGGTCTCTAGACTTTATCCTTGCACTGTTGGACTTATATGCACTACCACCATGACAAGCTCTCATAGAGCACCTTACCATGCAGACTGAATCACAGGGTCAGTCCCTGCTCTGTCACTGCAAGCCTCTCATGCTTATACATCCCTTATAGTACATTCATCTGGAGTTGAGATTTCAGACAAACAGTTTGAAGGTTTAGCTTTTCTAGCTAATGCCTACCAAACACCAGAAGACTCTGAACAGACTAAAGTCTGACACCATCTCACATCTAAAGACATTCATCTCCCATCTAACCTTAAAGACATAGTCATAATATCAGGGATGCACCGAATCCAGGCTTCGGATTAGTGTTAATTTCGTCAGACGAGACGAGACTAAATATGTTCGTCAACGACCTTTTTTTCCATGACTAAGACGAGACGATGACGAGACTGCGCCAATGTCCAAAAACGCTGACTAAGACTAAATTAACATGCATTATTGTTGACGAAAAAAGACGAGACTAAAATGTTTTGCATAAAATAAAAACTAAGATAAAATCTCTCTTCATTTCCGTCTACAATCGTCTACTTTTTCATCATGAGATAGAATATTCAGCTGTTACTGAGACCCGGTGCTACGGCACCGACAGATGCCCTAACGACCGTTATCTACCGGACCGAACAGCCTGCGCTTCTCTCTGATGCTCCTAAACGGACGTTAGAGTCAACCGAAACATCGCTGCATGGGGCGCTAGTTAACACTTCACTTGGCAGCAGGTAACGTTAGCATACCGTTAGCTAGCAGTTGGAGTAAACACGGTTACAATCATTGACATATATAAAAGGGTTACAATGCTGACAGCTAAACGGTGTAAAGGTTTGTCTCTATTTCACTGTGGAGGATTCCAACACGAGACGTACGACAGTCTGCAGCTGCCGTTGTCTGAAAAACAACACATATGTTGCGTTCACTTGAAATACGCCTCGCCAGTTTCGTGCTGCATTTATTTTATTGTAAAATATCCTTTTCCAATGCAGTGGTTGTTTTTGTTGTTTACTGGTGAAATAAGGAAGAGGCTCAATATTTATATAACTTTATATAATTTATTTATTTTTATAACTATTTGACTGAAATGGTTATCAGAAATAATTTATTTAAAAAAGGACTAAAATGTTTTGACTAAGACTTGACTAAAATGGCGAGACTTTTAGTCGACTAAAACTCGACTAAGATACCTTGAGTTCTCTTTTGACTAAAACTAGACTAAAATGACGAGAATTTTAGTCGACTAAAACTTGACTAACAAAAATGTTTGGCACAAGACTAAGACTAAGACTAAATTAAAAATAGGTGACAAAATTAACACTACTTCGGATTCCACTGAATATTGGGCTTTTTGACGGGGTTGGGTTTCTGCCGGACATTCAAATTTTTTCCCACCGAACCGTACCCTACGCTGGTCGCCGTGATGACGATGCCGTTGATTACGGGAAGGTGTTTACGTAGGTGGAGCGTTCAATGCAGTAGGCTGTGAGAAAGTGTACATGGAACTGGTGAGCAGAAACAGTGTTGTTTGGCAGAACCTTCAGTCAAAAGAAGGCCATTCAAGTCCAGCTACATGTTCTATCTGCAATGCTGATTTGTCTTGTGGTGGCGAGGACCCTAAACTATACACAACATGGCCGCTGTTACAACATTTGGTATGAAACATCTGAAAGAATACTTAATTAATGTGTTTACTGTGTTAATGGGCTGAGGACGGGAGGAGGATTCGGTATTCGGTTTCGGCAGAATCTTAACCAGTGGCATCGGCCGAACCCCAAAAATCTGGATTTGGTGCATCCCTACATAATATGTAAAGACTGGGGATCTTCAGGGTCACACATTGCAAGACTACAACTAGATTTGTTTTGAAAAATGTAACCAAGCTAGCTAGCTACCGTTAGCATTAGCTTGTAACTTTAAGGGAACGTGTGCAGATTTTCTGTTCTGCCTTACATGTAGATGAATGTCTTCAGTACCCGGAGGTCTGTGTTTATCCGCCATTAAAACACTGGTTGGATGACTCGCTTCAGAAGGGTTGAAAATCAGCAACTTTCCCCCTTTAGCGTTTAGCTTAGCGCGGCACCATAGCAACCATAAACAACACCGGTTCTAGCCGTTTGCTGCTTCCCGTTTGGTGCTGGAGGGAGAGCACCATTGGTTGATGGCAATGTTCACGTGATTTAACTTCACTACCAAGACTTCAAACTTAGGATAATATCAAACATGTTTGATTCATGGAGATGACGGGAGTTTTCTGTTGCACGACTAAAACTACTTTTGAATGTACACACGTTCCACCAAAACTAGTTCCTTCCTGAGACTATTTAGCAGAGGCACCGTGGCTCCCTCCGGAGCTCAGCACCGCCCATGACGACTGTAATTGGTTTAAAGAAATGCCCAATAAACCAGAGCACATTTTTCTCCCATCCAGGAATGCTGTGTGGACTAGCCAGACCTTCCTCCGCAGCGCAGTGGAGGAAGGTCTGGCAAAGCGAGACTAGATAGTGTACCAACAGTAAAGTCTGACTGACTAAGGAACCTGCCTTGATTCTGAAGTACCGTCCATCACCGTTCTTAAACTCTGTTCGCTTCGGGAAAACAACCACAAACGTCAGGCTAGTAAGCTACAATGTCAAGTTTTAAAGAACATTTTGACTGATTGAACTGTTAACCGTGAATGTGAAATATTAACATTTAGCTACAAAACTTAGCAGTACTGAGTTAGCAAATGTTGCTAGCCTTAGATTGGTTTCTCTTGGGCCTGCAGGGTAAAAGTATCTTGTCCCTTTAGGGCCTCCATAGAGGGCCACACTGAATCTGCGGACGCAGAATTTTCTGCTGATAATTAAAAAAATATATAATAAAATAAAGACAAAAACCTGCAGATCCGTGTGGTTCTTAGATAATTAATTTCATATTCAATTCAGCAGTTTTCTTTAAACTGCAATCAAACTTCCTCAGCTACCACACGTACTCACTGAACTCCATAACCCCTCTCTCTCTCACACACACACACACACACACACACACACAAAATAACATAAGCTGCCAAGGCTATTTGTCAAACTGATTTGTGCACATTTGTCATTCGTGCATCTTTGCCAATTTGTCACTCGTGTTGTACTTTTAGGTTTCACTTCAGCTGTTCTCAGCTACGCCAAGGTTATTTCACCGGAACAATTCTTCACGTGTGAATACTCGCAGCAGTTCATGTTCGCTCTGCAGCCATCCCATACGTAAACACACACACACACACACATACACACACACACACACACACACACACACACACACACACACACTTTAACTCAGTGGAGATTCTACTGAGAAACTCCTCTATATTCCTATACATTCTATAATAAAAAGCTGTGGAAGCACAAATGGAAAGAAAACAGGAAAATATGGATTCAAAATGACGACCCCGGACTGGAACCATAGTTAATAGAAACTCTCCAAGGCTGTAAAAATAGTGAAGGCACCTCACAAGCAGATTGCTTTGTTTGCGTTTGAGGTTTATTTTGTTGTAAAATGTAGTATCAATAAAGATTTAAAGCTGCAGTAGGTAAGATTGTGAAGATCCAGGACTTTGCCAACAAATTTGAACATCAACAACTTCTCAGTCCCTCCCCCCTTTCTGCTGCAGCCCAAACCGTCTCCTAAGCCCCTCCCACACAAGGGAGTGTGACAGAACTGCCGGCATGTCAGACAACATGTTCAATAACTAAACACTAACACAATGTTAACTTTACTCACCAACAGTAAAATGATGCTAACTAGCAGGCTAACGTTAGCCATTTCAGCATCACATCAGACCGACCACTGTGCTAACGTTACTATCATCCTCACCAACGTAGCTTTGTGGACTTTTGACTACTAATAACCAAGTGAAAGAGAAATCATTCATGGTAATGAGGTTACCTGTTGAGAAGAAATGTGGCTATGTCTGCATCGTTCTTCAGATCTTTAACATCCCGGAGCTCACGCCACCTCTCAAAAGCCACTCCAATATTCACCCGAGTTTAGGGAAACCTTTCTGCAGCTCGTGCGCGGGGAGGGGGGAGGGGAGAACACTATTATATGGGTGTGCGTGCCTGAGCAGTGATTGACAGGCAGATAGACCCCCCCTGTGGCCCTGATTGGAGAAAATCAACCGGGAGCAGGGGAATTTTGCCACTGGCAGTACAGGCTGTAGGTGTGCCAGAGGAGCTGGATTTTTTTTATATTACATAATTCACGTAGTTCAACTGGAACATAGGGTCAGTTTCAGCAAATATGACAGAAAGTTAGTTTTATAAGACTTACCTACTGCATCTTTAAGTGAACGTGATGTGGTCGTAAAGGTGAGCCTCAAGCTGATAACCAGAAATGGAATAGGCTGTTTTGCTAAAAAGAGAGCTGTTTTACAGTATGTGTGTGTGTGTGTTTGTGTGTGTGTGTGTGTGTGTGTGTGTGTGAGTGAGAGAGAAGGTATGTGCGAAAAGGTTTTTGCGTGTGTGTGAGAAGGTTTGTGTGTGTGTGTGTGTGTGTGTGTGTGTGTGTCTGTCTCTCTCTCTCTGAGCATAACGGTGGAACAGAAGAGCTGCCATCTGGCAAAGCCCTCCACCTGCTCACACTCTGGTGGTCCTCCATTATGTGTGTGTGTGTGTGTGTGTGTGTGTGTGTGTGTGTGTGTGTGTGTGTGTTAGTAGCATCTTGGTGGTCCCCTTAAACCCCTGGATCTGCTGTGGTCTGATTGAGCAGAGGCATGTGTGTTTATGTCTGTGTGTATGTGTGTGTGTGTGTGTGTGTGTGTGTGTATATGTGCTGACACGCCTGTGTGTGACAAGCAGAAAACGTTACGCAGTGGCTTGTTCTGTAAATTAGAGACAGTTCTATCACCGCCTGCACTTACATTTCCCAGCATACAATAACTGTTGTGGAACGGATTGTTGAGGCCTAGTTTTTGCATCCACTCACGTCACAATGCAATTTAGAGAGAAGAAGGTTCAGTTTGTTTGCCGTGCGGTTCTCTCGTGCACACATCCGTTACGGAATTATAGCTGATAAGTGAATCCAAAACTGAAGCTCCTTAAAGCTGCATTCTCTCTAATTTCCTGCAGGGGGAGACTCCACTGGCTCCAAAAAGAAGTCCGTTTCTTTAGAAGTCTATGAGAAAATAAGCCTACTTCTCACTTGATTTATTACCTCAGCAAAAGTTAACCCTCTCCTTGATTTCATGTTGTTTATGGAGAAGGAGAACCAGGAAATGAGTCGTGCGTCGCTGCGATGTTTAGTTACATTTTTCGAAAGGTGACGTCAGGCTACGGCGTAGGGTCGGTGTCCACGCGTCCCTGCGTACGTAGCCACGGCGTAGATTTTACGCTGAAGCATTTATTACACTTAACTGCTCACCATCACTGACTATGGATATTTCTCAATGCTAGGAAAACAAATGGCCGCCTGTCAGACAGGTCTGTGGTGACTTGTTTGCTCTTTTCATTAACTGTCACTTTAGGTTGTCGAGAACGATTCCCCTTACACAAAGTGCAGGTCGCATTAATGTGCAACTCAAGCAAACAGCCCAACAAAAAAAGCTCCTTCTTACATCATCATTTTGTACTGCTTGTGTGATACAATTCCCTTTTTGTGCCATCCACCATAAACCCTGAGATAAAAAGGGATTTTATTTCATGACAGAATTGTGTTCATGCAGTGATGGCGAGAGTGTTATGGTGTCATAAATGATGCACATTTTAGCTCTGTAGTCGGAAAGAAAGCCAAGCGGAAAAATGGACGGCATCCTAAAGAGAAAAAAAGGAAACAAATACAGAGGGAGAGGCCTTCAGAGAGAGCAGAGCGGGGGGAAAATAAGAGAGAGATGGATGGAGAAAAGAGACGCAAGATACACAGGGAAGAGAGAGGGGATGTTCAGTAGCAGCTGACCAAATGATTCATGACAAGTTAGCTCAGCGCACAGACCTCTGAGGTCACCTACGAAGATATAACGGGGAAAATGAGATGGAGCAGAACAAAAAGAAAGAGAAAAGAGAACGTATTCAGGAGAGAAAGATGGGGAGATTACCGGAGAGGGAGAAACTTTTAAGTAGAAGTCGATACAAATGTGGGTCAGCTGTTACAGTTTGGAGGTCACTCGGGGACAGAAAAAGCACCGGAGCAAGATGAGAGCCGGTCGCTGCAACTTGGAAAACTTTGTGTTGAGGAGTTACTGGAACCGTGCTTTCCCAATCATGTCGGCCTCGTTAGCAACGCGGCGTCTGCTTGAGGTTATGCATACTGAGCCCGAAAGTTTCATATGTGTTTTTTTCGTATGTCTTCCTAAAAATTCTTCACGCACAGAAACCTTACACACTGAGTCTGATGCGTGTTAATTTATCCGTTGCGAAAACTTTTGCAAAACAATACAAAATCTGACACTGCTGTCCTCTCTCTCTCTGCCTGTGTCTTTAGCTGCATGCTACCAGCCGGTAACCTAACGTTACGCTGTGTCTTTAGCTGCATGCTACCAGCCGGTAAGCTAACATTACGCTGTGTCTTTAGCTGCATGCTACCAGCCGGTAACCTAACGTTAACGCTGTCTCTTTAGCTGCATGCTACCAGCCGGTAAGCTAATGTTATGCTGTGTCCTTAGCTGCATTCTACCAACCGGTAACCTAACGTTACGCTGTGTCTTTAGCTGCATGCTACCAGCCGCTAAGCTATGCTGTGCTTTTGCAATCGATTTTAAATAGAAATCATGGCACCCCTAGTAGTGTGAGCACGTTAGCTTCCACAGGTTTGCTATCTATGCATCTTGTCTCTTTGGATCTGACCTGAATGTGCAGAGCTTTCTTTAATGCAAACTTCAACACACCCTTTCGCTAACACTGACAGAATTGTATTGTTCTTTCAACTTACGTTTTTAATGATTCACGTCAGCCTCAAACTGTCAGGAAACTGGTGCTTTTTCACAGAGAGAATCTGAAACAAAGATGCACAGAGAAAAGAAATGAATGGTATATGAAGAAGCGGTGACAGATGAAATGCCATGTGAAGAAAGAGAAAGAGAATGAGAGCTGGAAGAGAATGAGAGTGTCTCCCAGACCCAGCAGAGTCTATTATCTATCCGTTTTAGTGTCTGTATTTGCTGTGTCATGTCTATTGTGAATTGAGTTTTTAGTGTCCGTATATTCTCTATTGTATGTTTATTATTTGGCCCCCTCCGAAAAGCTTTTAGTAGTGTATTTAGGGTTCCCCATTTCACCCGGCATACATATGATCATTGTACCTTCCAAAATTCTTTTTTAATTATGCGACGATGACGTGTGAATGCAGGGGCGGACTGGGACAAAAATTCGGCCCAATTTCTGATGGGGATGTTATTTGCTTTATAATTGCATAAACCAGGCTCACGTGAGATTATGGCAGCAGGAGGCACACTTACAGGCTTTCATAATGAAATAATAAAACACACTGGAGCAATTCATGAAACCTTCAAATAAACTACAATGGCACCATTTTAGAATAGAATGGAAATGCTTGCCTATTTAAAACATATGACGTACTTAAACACCCAAAACACCAAAGTACGAAGACATAGCGGACCAGACGCAAGCTTTTATTTTGAAAAGTAGTTGCCCGCCGGCACCAAAACGGGAGGCTCCAGGCTGCAGCCGTACTGTCTTGCGTATTTTTGTCAAACTAGTGTGATACGCCAGTGTTGCCGTATTTTTTGTCTTTTTTCCAGCGGCCCAAATCGGCCCGAGAGCGCCTCGGCCCTTCTGGCATTCGCCAGAACGGCCAGATTGCCAGTCCTCCTATGTGTGAATGAATAAATGGATGTTATCGCTCTGCTGTTGAATGCCGCCTCCCCCGGTGTCGCTGGTAAACAATAACAGGTCAGGGAGAGGGTCGCTACAAACATGCCATTAGGAGAAGATGGGCCGGCTGCGTTAACAGCTCATCATCCCTCATCCCGCTCGAACTGAGAGCCAGAGGCATTTCTACAGCTGCGGCTTTGTTTCACTGATCGCTGTGACGTTGTGTCAAAAAGGGAAAATATGGACAGGAAAATAAGTGAATTTCGACGATAGGTCTCGGTTTACTCAAATATGGACTGAGAAATCTGCCATTTAATAAAACTGACACGTACACTGACGCAAAAATGGTGTACAGCACGTTTCTGAAGTGGTGATAGCGGGTTATTAGCTACAGTTTTATTTCAGTAACCATAAAAAGTAAATAGAAAACTTTAGTTTATTTATAACACAGGGATGTCAAACTCATTTTAGTTCATGTGCCACTAGTCTTTATCGACAACGTTTTATTTCCGGGATTTTTCAGGTGGCGCCGAAAATTCGGCCGGATGTCCCTCATTACGCCGCTCCCTCTCTTCAGTCACTCTCTAGCTCGCTCCACCACATACCAGGCGCTCGTTGAGCCTCCGTCTAAAACTCATTTCTACCAGTAGACTAGGGGTGCAACGGATTGCAAAACTCACGGTTCGGATCACGGTTTTGAGCCACGGATCGGATGACGAATTCTCGAATTTTTTGATCAGCATAAAAAAGGGGAAATTTAAATGATTTTTAAAAATGTAATCACTTTTAACAATAATAACTTCTTAATTGCTGTTAAATGACAAAAGGGTATTTTACAATAACTATGAATGCACCACGAGGTTTACTAGTTTAAAATAAACGAAACATTTATTCACATGACCAATAGTACTAGTTTGTGTCTTTAGCTGCAGACTGTTGGAATCCTCTCCAGTGAAATACAGACACACTTTCCCACCGTTAAGCTGTCAGCATTTTAACCGTGTTCAATCCAGTTACTAGCTTTCGTTACCTGCTGCCAAGTGTAACGTTAGTCTTTACTAGCGTGACATGCAGAGATACTTCTGTTGCCTCTAACGTCGGGTTTCTATTAGCACCGGATTTTAATATGCATTGCCTGTATCTTTTCACATCAACCCTCCATAGAGATTTATCAGCCTACTTTAAGTAAATAAAAGTAAAAAAAAATTATTTCACACTATTATCATGGTTAAAATTTGATTTGCGGATCACATACATTCCGAACTGAGTGATTAACTACGGTCCGTTGCACCACTACAGTAAACAGTTTGTAACAAAGTCGTCAAACTACAGCCAAGCAGCCGAGAACGATGCTGTCACAGAATGTAATGTTTCCTCAAAATTATCCCACTTTTCTTCTCGTAATATTCAAATCTTTCTATGAAGGTGCTTAAAAAAAGGTGCCGAGACACGATGAGCGTCCCCCAACAAAGCCGCTAAAAAGTAGTTAGACTAGGAAACAAACACACTCTATATCCACGATGTTCCACTTCCGGGATGCTCCGGTGCTGCTGGAAATTCTGCCGGATCACGCTCTTTTCGGCCAGATGTCCATCCCCTTCCTCTGTCTCTGTGTTGGCGTTCTAACCTCCGGTGGATTTGTGAGGACTATGGTTAACTGCTCCTCAGATCTCTGCAGGGTATATCCAGACAGCTAGCTAGACTATCTGTCCAATCTGAGTTTTCTGTTGCACGTCTTAAACTACTTTTGAACGTACACATGTTCCACCAAAACTAGTTCCTTCCTGAGGCTATTTAGTAGAGGCACCGTGGCTCCGTCCGGAGCTTAGCCCCGCCCAAGACGATTGTGATTGGTTTAAAGAAATGCCAATAAACCAGTGTATGTTTTGCTCCATGCATAGTATTGCAACAATGCATACTAACACACACACACACACACACACTATTCATGCGTACAAAAAGGACAACGTTAACACAAAGAAATCGATCAAACTTGCACGTTGGTGGTTAGACTGCCATGTACTATTACAACAACAAGAATCCAAATTCATCACAGCCGGCTGTATAAAGCAGCAGTAGCTGTATACTGTGACAGAGTTCACAGAGTTTGACTCACAGAAAGTCATCCTTTGTGACGGATAAGAGAGCGCACACTCTCAACACTGCTCAATCACATTAAACAGGGTTTGCGTTTCAAGGATGATACTCTCGGTTTATGTCATATTACTTAGAGCAGCTGTGGACAGCGTTACTCCTTTTCTTTAGCTGGTTGGTTAAACCTTGGATATAATTTTATGAACTAACTCAAAGCAAAAATGGACTTTTTCACAACTGTGGCATCAAATCAAGAGTGTACTGTATGTCTCACCCTGTCCCTTCTGTGTTCTGTACCTTTTGTTGTAGTTGCTTTTATCTGCTACAGTCATCAGTTTTACTTTGTTTCTTTCAGCGGTGAGTTGATTTTTATGCATTGCCTGCACGCTGCTGCTGAATACGTTTTAGATGAAACAGCGGGTTTGCCTTCTACTGAGATTCTGTGTCTCTGATAGCTTAAAAATTACCACAAAAGCAACTCACTGTCTTTGTGTTGAGTGCAGCACTGTGGCAAATCAATCTGTAACATCAGACTGGCAGCAGTGAAACTACACAGAGGGTTTTAATGGGCTGAATTGAAAAAGCTTTAAACACATATGCTGGATGATGTGATGATACCTGCAGTTGTGTGGTGGTGTACTTTTCTTGTTTCTGTAGCAATATATAGGAAACAGTGAGTGAGTGAGTGAGTGAGGGAACGGTTTTAAACACAGCTAACATGTCACTTGTAGTACGTGTCCATTGTCAGCGTCATTTCCTGGCTTCCCATTTCATTTCTATGGGAAAACTGGTGGCAAGCTGACTAGCGGGCAATGCTGGGAAGCAGGGCGATCCCATCCGTGAAAAAAACGCGTATATAGACATGTACCATTAGTTAGGGTTAGGGGTTGGGGTTATGGTATTTTGGATCCCGGAGACTTCCCCACGCGTCCAACGACTACGCAGTTGAAATGGAAGCCAAAGGCAATGCAGGGATTGGCGCATGTCAGTTAGAATAATAATCTAAACAATGGGTCTTCAATGTTTTCTAAGCCAAGGACCCCTTAACTGAAAGAGAGATGGAGAAAGAACCCCTACTACATATATAGACATACATTTATATACATATAAAATGAAGTTGCATATTAAACTGGGCCTTCAATAACATGTAGGGTGACCCTTTAGACATACCTTTTTTGCATAGAATACCAAGCTATACAAATTGTTGGCATGATTTCATAACTGATGTTATGTATTACTCTGGTGATGATGCATAACCCAGAGATGAGTTCAGGGGAAGCGAGCTTGTTTCCTGGGAAGCAGCGGAGCACATATAAGAAACCACAGCATGTGTTTACACAGCAGGCTGAGTTACTCAGTGAAATTGCTCCCTCTCCCTCTCCATCTCTCCTCCATACCGATATGTCGACGTCGATCAGAGACAACTGTCGAGGGCGTAACAGATTTTCCGCTTCTGTCCCCTTTCAAATCACCAATCAACGAATGTCGTGACCAGCGACAGACGTGGAGGCATACAGTCAAGGGAGAAGCCCATAGAGAGTCCATGAAAGCATCGGAACCAAATATTTCAGCAACGTTTTGCTGCTGCTCCTACGCTCACGGACAGCTCCTACTCACGCTCTCCGTCTCTGCAAGATTGGGAATGATTGAGATTTCTCTTGGCACAGCTACCAGAAGACTTCCAACTTTCAGAAAGGTTGCTCACGTCACACAGTGGCGTAGGCAGAAATAGAATTTTGGGCGGGCCAGTACAAAAGTGAGTGGGCCAAAATAATAATAATAATTTGAATAATTTGAATAATTTCAAAAGACGAAGTAGCAAAAAGGACAAACTGAAAAAACAGCAACGATTTTACCTTCCAACATACTGCATTACAACCACAAAAACAGTACTGTCTACAACATGCTCAACCAACAAAGATCAGTCTAAAAAGTTTGTACACAACAATATAGATAAAAAGCCTGTCGGTTTTAACATATTCAGGCTAAAATATATTTGCACCGGCAGAACCAGCAGCATTGGCTCTGCACAGCACTGTTATAAAATGAACCATTTTATTGCACAAAGAGGCAACTAAACATGAACCCACACAGCAGAGAAGGCATTTACATACTGCATGACATAGAATCAGACCGAAATCGCACATGTAACAATGCAACAGCATTGTTGCTTCAGGACTATGGTCAGATCATGAGCAGCAAATGGCTACCAGCAGTAAAAGAAAATCAAAGAATGAAAACTTCCAGCCAAGCATTGTTTGAATTATGAAAGATATAATGAAAAGTGACCATCAAGGCTAAATAACTAACTAAATAGGAAGGTCACTAGGTTAGGTTACTTAATTAATAACGCAAGAAGTATAAAACTCCTTTTACTTAATGTTACCTCTGTGAGGGCCAGCACTCAAACAAACTCCTCTGGGAAATGTCTGCACTAGGGGTGCACCGATCCGATATTATGATCGGATATCGGCCCCGATATTGCAAAAATAGCTGGATCGGTGGATCGGAAAAATTAACAGATCCACGGGCCGATCCAGTTTATTTTTTTTTCACACTCCGTTGCAGCACCGGGGCTCCTGTTAACTGCGTACCCTTCTCACTCATGGTAGTAACTTTATAACACAACAATTAATAACCCACAACTAACTATCTTAAAAGGATAAAACACCAAAGCATATAACAATTTGAGACTTAAACCGTTTCTAACACTAATAAGTTTACATTTACAAATGTAGCTACACACCAATGTTATGCTGGGTAACATTACATCTGCTAGCCTAGCTAGCCAGGTAGCATAACAGTCTGTTAAGCTGGGAGAGGCTACGGTCGGTACTGCACAAGAACCTAGAAGAAAGTTAGCTAGAGGATGAAGAAAGACCGGAGATACACCAGAACAACATGTGCTCAAGAGAGGAGCCGTCTGTTGTTCCCACGTTTTTTTTCTTTCTAACAAATCTGACATAATTTAGCCACGGTTGTTGCCCGTCGCTCTAACGTTACTCGGCCGTGCTAACTTTACTGCGCTAACGTTAAAGACCTGTCACTTGCATGCAGCGAGGCAGCAACGTTATGAACGCAAATCCACCTCCGGTCCCGCTACAGACCGTTGAGAAAGACGGGTTCGGAGCAATGATTGCCTCGCTGAAATACGTCCGCCAACCTGCTAACGTTATTCAAACAGCGAAGGAGGCTGACAGCGGAGCTCCGTTCAGTCCCCCACTACAACAACCTAACTTACCTGTGGCCAAGGTAGTAGTTATACAGTACTAGCTTACAACTATTTAGATTTGAAAGGGAAACGGTGTTAAAGTTGTTTGTATGTGTAGGCTATTCATTCGATTTGAGTTTATTTTACTACTTTGCAGTTTGCACAATACAAATAGTTTAGCTTCTGTAACTGTGGAGCCAAGCAAACCCTTAATCAAAGATTTTAGTAAACATGATGACATTAACATGTTTTTGTGATATGCTATGTACTCCTGACAGTAGAATAAGCCATTATAAACCTATATAAAGGTGGCCCATTATTGATGGCCCATTATTATGTATTGAAATTTATTTTAAGAAGTGTGATTACATTATATTTTCGATTTGAATGCACAATTGTTTTTTAAATAACAAATAAATAAGAATTCAATACATTACATCTATGTTATTTTGTCTTAGTTAGGAAAGTAATGTTTAGTTAGGAAGGTCTGGTGCCTTTAGTCTCTTCCACATGGTGGAAGGAAGGTATGATGTGGAAGGTATACAGTTTATTATTAATTCATTAACGGTATCGGATCGGTATCGGGTATCGACAGATACACAAAGCCCTGGCATCGGTATCGGGACTGAAAAAGTCGGATCGGTGCACCCCTAGTCTGCACATGCTGCAGAAAAGCTTGTGCTTATTTCCACTGGATTCCATCCAAGAAAACTGTCCATACCACTTTAAAGAGAAGCCATTGTTGTCGCGGTAACTTATAACAGTGCATTGTTTAACACATCCATGGTACATTGTCTAAACAGCCAGCTAGCTAACGTTAGCTGCTGAAGGCAGCCCGGAGAGTCTGCCTGTTGTCACCGTAGCAACCAACTACATTCCAAAGGCGTTTGATTGTATGGTTTAAACAGTTTTGTTTTAATACACATTAAACACACACAACTAGCTAGTTCTGTTATTATATCTTTTTTTGCATACATTTGAATATTTTTCATAACAAAACGTATTTTGATCAAACTTGGCTGGACGGGCCAGTGAGTAAAGTGGGCGGGCCAGTGCCGCCCTGGCCCATTACTGCCTACGCGCCTGACGTCACATCTATGTCTTCAACCTCAGTTGGAGGCTGCTCAGTAACGCTCAGCCAGCACCGGAAAAGTGACTTCTAACATCCTTCACTGGTCTCCGTCGAAGTCTATGGCGTTGATGTGTCCGTTTATTTCACTGTCTATGGTTTGACCACGGCGACGTCCAGAGCACAGGACCTTCTTTCTGTTTTTACTTCCCTGCCCCCGCCATAAATTTGTGCATAAAAGTGTATCAGAATGCAGGAAATGAAGTGGTTGACACTCAGAGTAACCCTGGGGGGATACCCCCGATAAAGAATGAGTACCGTGAGAGGATGAGGACAGACATGGAGGAGAAGGAAACTAGGACTATATTGTAGCTAGGAACTCAATCTGTGGTAAAGAGAAGAGATGTGGGGAGGCTATGAAATGATTTCCAGTCTCAGTTTACAGATCATTTCCTGGACTGAAGCTTCCCTTCAGGCCGCAGCACAAACATCTGGATTTTATAATTACTCCCTCGTCAAACTCAGCACGTAACACCGTATGACGAAAAGCTAAAGCAGCGTGTTGATTTTTGAAGGCTTAAGTGTGATTTATGATTCTGCGTTAGATTGACGCCGTGGCTACGTACAGTACGTAGGTACGTGGAGTTACCGACCCTACGCCGTAGCCTGACGTGCACCTCCTGACAAATGTTAATGCAACTTAACGTTATGCCCGTTGCTCGGCCATGGCTTGGTAGCATTGCATTTCCCCCCCCCCCCCGACTCATTTCCTGGTTCTCCTTCTCCATAAACAACATGAAATCAAGGAGAGGGTTAACTTTTCCTGCTCTAGATGTCTCACTGTGGTCAGAAAGAACAGGGGAGACACTTTGTTACTCTCTTTATGACTTTAGAGTCACTACTCACACTGAAGATAATCACCATCACTCTCTCACTCACTCTACCACACGCACTCATGCACGCACGCACGGAGCTGATTAATGTCGAGGCAACAGTTTTTCTAGTATTTGATCTTTGGTTAAAAGCTGCTGGAGATAATCCTCAACCACTGTGATAACATACAATCTATAAAAATACTAATTATTGGCTTCAAAGAGAGAAGGGGAAAGCAGCCCGGACCCAACGGTTCAGTCCACTTCAAACTCATTTCATCCCCCAGATAATCGACTGAAATGTCTGTTATAATGAATTAAACTCACTTTCACACTTTTAAACTTTTTGTTTTTAACCTTTTTAACCATGTTTATGTTTTTACTTTATTAAACAAATGCATTTTCAATTTCTTTTGTTTTCAATATCGTTGGTTTTTGCCTTACTTTGCACTATTTCTATGTATTTATTGATAGGGATGTCCCGATCACAGCATCGGATCATAGCCGATTTTGGCATTTTTTTAACTGACCGGGTATCGGCATTCACCCCATTTACCTTACCCCGAACATGTACTTGTAGTGATCGCTGCCTATAATCACACAAACACACCACCAGACTGCCTGGATGCACACGCCCTGCGCTGAAAACACACCGCCAGACTGCCTGGATGCACACGCCCTGACCACACAAATGCCCCGCCAGACTGCCTGGATGCACACGCCTGACCACAAAAAAACGCACCGCCAGACTGCCTGGATGCACCAACCTGAACCACAAACGCGCGCCAGACCGCTGGATGCACCCCCCCTGACCACACAAAACGCGCCACGCCTGGATGCACACGCCCTGACCACACAAACGCGCCGCCACACCGCCTGGATGCACCCGCCTGAGCCACAAACGCGCACCGCCAGACTGCCTGGATGCACACGCCCTGACCACACAAACGCACCGCCAGACCGCCTGGATGCACACGCCCTGCACCGCAAACGCCCCGCCAGACTGCCTGGATGCACACACGCCCTGACAACAAACGCCCCGGCCAGACCGGCCGATGCACACAGCCCTGACCACACAAACGCACCGCCACAACGCCTGGATGCAACGCCCTGAGCCAAAAAACGCCCGCCAGACTGCCTGGATGCACACGCCCTGCGCTGCAAACGCCCCGCCAGACTGCCTGGATGCACACGCCCTGACCACACAAACGCCCCGCCAGACTGCCTGGATGCACACGCCCTGACCACACAAACGCCCGCCAGACTGCCTGGATGCACACGCCCTGACCACACAAACGCCCCGCCAGACTGCCTGGATGCACACGCCCTGACCACACAAACGCCCCGCCAGACTGCCTGGATGCACACGCCCTGCGCCACAAACGCCCCGCCAGACTGCCTGGATGCACACGCACTGCGCCAAACACGGAAGAACAGCATAACTGGATGCAACTAACTTCAGTGAGCTATGATTAAAAGCGTGTGAGACGGCGCCTGCTGGACCCGGGCGAGAAATGTGACCCATGGCCACATTATCATAGTTCATAAAAATGCATCGCAGTGACAATACTGACATTTAATACACAATGCCCAACCCTACTTAATACATATTTTAGTTACTTTGTTTACTTAATTTTTGTAAACAAAAAGCCAGCAGCGCTATTATCTGAGCAACTACAAGTATCGGATTGGTATCGATATTGGCAGATATTTAATATTTAACCCTCCTGTTGTCCTCGGGTCAAATCTGACCCATTTTCAAAAAGTTTCTATATCAGAAATGTGGGTTTCTTTCAACCAAATTTTTTAAAAAATAACGTGGATGGTTCCATACAACACGCTTCACAAGTTAAATAAATGATCAGTTCACTACTTTCATTGAATTTGGGTGTTTATTCAAATTTAAAAGAGAAAACTTCAAAAAAAGTGACAAAAGTGTCAAAAAACACGACCAAAACGATGGAATTTATTTTACATTTTGACCCAGAAAAACAAAAAGTTACATGGTCGACGGGGAAGACAACACAAGGGTTAAAAGATCGGGAGTCAAAAAAGCGGATCTATAAATCCTATTTATTGTATTTATGTTGTACTTTTGCACCGTGGGTCGGCGAGAAACACATTTTTAGATTCCTCTGTATGTCTGGCACACCTTTCGAGAGAATTATCAATAACGTTGACTTGACTGTTGTATGAACACTGTGTGGCTCCTGACGTCTGACAAATGTCACAATCAGAATGAGATTTATTGCCAAAGTAGGCTTTTAACTTGCATGAAATTTTCCTTGGTGTGTTTTGGTGCATGCAATTAAGGAAAATGGAATAAACAATAAACAATACAGCAAAGTACTGCACCAGTTGAGAACATAAATATAGAATAGAAATGTTACAAAAGTTATTTTTAACCGCGATTCCAAACAATCACAAAAACAGAATAATCAAGAAAAAAATACTATTCTGCACATTACGTGTTGCAAGTAAACTCTTATTTTTGTCAGGAAAATTATGTCACAATTCAAGGTGTCATCAGTGTTTATTTGTTTAACTGTTTATTTTAAATGTTTTACTTTTACAGGAAGATTGATGAGGATGTATGTAAGAGTGTTTTTACTTTTCAATGGTCCATTTGACTCATGACGAGAAACAGGCTGAAACTGATTCTCCAAATTGCCTTTTTAACCCTTGACCACGTGGTCACTTGGTTGGTCGGTCATGTAGGCTATAACATATGGACTCTGGGTGTTACAGTCGCTCTGCGTCAGGGCAATCAGTTAGATATTAAACCTGAACAACACACACACACACACACACACAGATACACACACGCAGATACACACACCCACAAAAACACACAAAGACACACACACACACGCACGCAGACACACAAATGCGCAGACACACAAACACGCAGACACACACACATGCGCAGACACGCACGCACACACAGACCGACAGACAGACAGGTCAAGGGGGTTGGGGTTTGAACAGGCAAAAGCGAGCGATCTATCTGCTCTGCAACAGCTGTTTGACATCTGCTGCGTGCCAATCAGAGCCGCGGGAAAACGAGAGCTGTAGAGCAGACGGGGAGAAAGATAAAGTGGAAGAAGAAACGGAGAAGAATGCTTGAAGCTGCCTGATGAGAATGTGAGTGGGATGGAGAGCTGCAGAGAGACTCGCAGAGGAGGAGAGGAAGCGAGAGAGAGATTTAGAGAAGGGAGGGAGAGAGAGAGAAAAACATCATTGAGAGAGTCGCGTGGGGGGGGGGGGTAGAAGACTTAAGATGAGAGCGAGATGAGAGAGGATGAGTCTCCAGAGCAGTAAACTTAATTAAAGATGGGTTTTTTTTCGTTCTCGGCAGACTGACGTTGAACACTTTGGTGAATGAGAGGAAGAAGAGAAGAGGAGTGAAGTGAGGGGGAATGGGCAGGAGGCCCGGGAAGATGAAACAAAGTTAAAAAAACCAGAGCTACAGAGCCAAAAAAAAAAGTTTAAAAGACGATGCAAAGTTGAGGTGAAAACTGAAAACTGAGCGCCTTATGCTATGGATTAAAGAAACTACATCTGCACACAGTGGCGCCGGCAACCGTACTGTGCATACGTTTGTTTCTGTGAGACATGCAACAAATGCGCACTGTGCGTCCGTCCGTGCAACCGTTGTAGAGGGAATTATGTCTAAAATAAGGCCCTGACTCCAATTTATTAATTTGCGCACCTTCTTACATCAGAGTTAAGTTTACCAGAACACAAGGATCAATCTGAGACGAAGAGTTCAGTTAAGCATAAGAGTTACAACACAATTGTGGGAGACTAAGTTTCCCTAGCAACAGACATCAAGTCAGACCTGTTCCACCAAGTTGTCCTCCGAATTATGAGCTCCGATCTGTTCTCTCCCTCAAGCTTTTATCCTATCCTCACAGGGAGGGGGAGGGTGTCTTCTTCTTTCTTAGGCAGAAACTGTTATCTTACACACACACACACACACACACAACACACACACACACACACACACACACGCCAAGGTCAGGGCCTCTGTCTGGTGCAACTTCCTCTTCCGTTCTCGCAACCTTTCAAAGAATGCACCTCTAGGCCATAAAAGCCTAAAATATTTTATGACTTAAGCTTAACTTTCTGTGTCTCAGAGGTCTCCCGACGTACTTCTAACTACTTCCTCAATGACTGCACACAGCTCTTTTGCAACGAGCACATACACACATTTTGTTAATAAAATATATCTACACCGTCTCTCTCTCTCTTACAAAACACTTCAGTAAAATATTTTCATGATCTGGTCATTATGATATGATAAAAGTACGCTAGGAGCACACTGTCATACACATCAAATATTATAAGAACAGCTGATTTCTGGCACAATAAACCGCTCCAGCTGGGGGGGGTGGGGGGTGTTTGGTGCGTACTATGAAATAGAATCCTGCCGGCGCTACTGTCTGCACAGAGAGCATGTCGTCGCTGTCGGGCAGAAACCTTGTATCTCCATACTTCGTCATTTACATGTTTTCATAAAGCAAAGCTATTGGTCACCATTTACAGTACGTCTGTCTGTGGGTTCACACATATTTCAACAGTGACGGGGCAATTTCATCTGAGATGAATAGCTCAATAAAACCTTTTCAAATCAGCCTTTTTTATTTCCTGAAAAACAACAGTTTTGGCACTTTCACGCTGCCTGATTAGGCAAGAAAATAAATCTGAAATGTGTCTGACGTTGAGAGAGCAAAGTACGTAAATGATCTCTGTGGGTGGTGCATAAACCAGGGTGGGAAAAATAAACAGTAAACTCCGAGCAAAGAGCACACACAGACACACACACACACAGTCATTGGAAAAAACAAACCGAAAACTTGGAAAGAGTCGTGCACATTTCTGTAATGCATATCGTCGGCGGTAATCGGTTTAACTGTGGCATGAAGTAACATTTCCACATGGATGCCAGAGAGTATGCAAAGCAGAAAGTGTAACAGAAGGTTTCAGATGTAACATGCCTTCTGATGTTGTAGCATTATATGGTTAAGGTTAGGTTAAAGTGCTCATATTATGCTTTTTGGCTTTTTCCCTACCCTTTATTGTGTTATATATATTTTTTGTGCATGTTATAGGTTTTGCTTCTGACTGGCTAGTAGTCCTTACCTAGCACAGTGACAGTGTTATTCACCCTCACACACTGGTGTCGGGCACTCAGATATGATTCAATCCAGTTTTTAGTGTTTATGGAGAGGTGGTAGCTGGCCAGTTTGTTTAACAGTATTTCATGATTGACAGTGTCACAAGCCTTCCGTAAATCAAAGAAAACTGCTCCCACCACTCCTCCATGATCTAGGTTTGTTTTGATTACTTCAAGGAAGTAGCAGCAGGCTGTTTCACTAGAAGGTTTTTCCTGAAACCAAACTGCATAGGATGTAGAAAAGCCTTGGATTCCAGGTGAGTAATTAGTTGTCCTGACACTATTTTTTTCCCCCATCACCTTTGAGATGGCTGGAAGGATGCTGACCTCCTGTGAGTCCCCAGATGTATGTACTGGGGTAACTATGGCAAATGTCAGGCTACTGGGGAAGATGCTCTCATTTATTGACTTGTTTATTAAAATATTTAAAAGGAAATAAAATATCTATGCTGTTTTAAAAATGCAGTATCAAGTCCATATACATCTTTTGCTTTGCTGTTAGACAGGGTTGAGAGTGTTTTTCCAACCACTGCCTCATTTTTAGGTGTTATATTTAGGGCAGAATCGCCACTAACCAGTGTGGAAGGGAGGTGGGATTTTGGAAAACTGTACAGAATTTACAAAATAATCATTAAAATGCGTTGCAACAACAAGGCAATCAGTTTGAGCTACACCATTGATTTGGAGCTGTATATTTTCACATTTTGGTTTTTCCTTTCCAAGCAATTTATCAATTCTTTTCCAAAGTCTTTTACTATTCCCTTTGGCATCTCTGATAATATCCAGGAAGAAGTTTGCTCTTGCTTTTCTGAGCTGCTGTGTAACTTTGTTTCTCAGACTTTTAAAAATAAAATGATCAGTGGTCAGTCTTGATTTAAGAAACTTCTTTGGAGAAGCATCTCTTTTTCTCATTAGGTCCCAGAGAGCACTAGTGAAACAAGGCAGAGTATGTTTTGTATTTGATTTTGTGGCCTTTGATTTTGTATATTTCACGAAGTTAGCTTTGAATGCAGTTACTGGATCATTGCATGATTGATCACAGGTTTTATTTTCAGTAATATTTCTCCAGTTTGTATGCTTTATTTCATTCTCAATGAGTACCGAATCTTTCTTTGGCATAAAGAAAAAGTTGCCGATGTTTCTCATTGGATTTGGGTTTTTAAATCGTGTTTTGATGATAAACTGCAAGCACAACAAAAGACATTTCAGGGGATAGGGTGATAGTAACCCCTATGCACTACGCACTGTTTTCATTAATATCAAGTTGTTTGCTTTGAATGCTTTCTTTCACATAAATCAGAACCCCGCCCCCTTTCCCTTTACTTCGGTCTCATCTACGCACATTATAACCCGGTACATTAAATATAGATGAATGGGTTGTGGGAGTCAGCCATGTTTCCGTGGGACACAGGTAGTAAATATTTAAGTTTGTTAGTAAATGTTCAATTTGTTCAGTCTTTGATATGACGCTACGTATATTTAGATCCTAAGATGCCTTTCGGTTTGTTTTTAGAATGCACGTGTGGTTTACGGTCTGAAACCGTTTCATTTGCTGTTGTGGTGTCATTTGTCTTTATAGGTGTACGTGGGGCAGATGTTATCAGCATCTGACCAATATCGTGTTCAAACACCAAGATTGTCAGAGGATTGTTACCTCGTAATCCAGCCGGGAAAACATCACCAGGATAATTTGTGGGTCGAGTAACGAGCCTCTGGGAATCAGCTGTTTGACAAACATCCGCATGTGGTTGCCTGGAGTCCAATGGTCCCGGGGTGTAGATGAACGTCTCCACAAAGCAATATGATTGTGCAGACAATGGAATATCACCATTTTGTTGGTAGTTTTTCTGCCCACGTCTTTCACAGTGCCCACATCGAGCTTGTCCGTCAGCCAGAACTTTGGAGCATATAGTGAACGGACTCCACGATCCAAGCGGTAGGCCTACGGCGAGGTTTCCCAGTAGGCCGGTAGCAAGCGGTGATGAGCGATCACAACCAGACCAATGCCCCCACATCGGTGAAACTGTGATAAGCGTTAGGTATGAATGTGTAACCGTGTGAATGTGACAGGTCATCGTTGCAAATGAGAAGTTGTTCTCAAATCGACTTAACTGGATAAATAAAGGTTAAAACTCTGTAGCTAAAACAGAGAGCTCAACACACAGGGTGAAAAGAGGAGCTGCAGCAATGTGCAGTACAACAAAAAATATGGTGTTTTTTTAAACTTAAACCATGTAAAGCTATTCTGGTACAACCTCAAAATACAAGTATGAACCCATGAGCAAAAAATAAATTTAAATTACAAGTCCTACAGTTAGCACTTGGGAAATAGTAGCAGTAAGCAGCTGCTTGGAAATGTTAATCTTGGCAAGCAACAGAATTCAGCAGATGTGATTTATGTGTGAGGGGAGAGGAGAGAGAGAGAGAGAGAGAGAGAGAGAGAGAGACAGAGAGAGAGAGAGTTGCATCAACTGTAACAGTATTATTTTTTACATTATTACGTTATAAATTATATCTTAAAAGGTTAGAAGATCTTTGAAGACCTGATCCCCCAACGGACCAAGGTGGTACAAGGTGACGTCAGGTGATGCAGCTCGCTCCCATCTCTTGCATCACTATTCTTCCTTCTGGAGAGGTAGCGGCTCCAAATTAAGGGCCAAAAGAAAGAGGGTGACACATGCTGCACAGACTGTAAAGCCCTTTGTTGAGCTGCAACGATTCATCAATTAGTTGACGTCAGCTTGTTCAATGTGAATATTGTTCTAGTCTCTTCTCTCCTCTGGGACAGTAAACTGAATATCTTTGAGTTGTGGACAACACAAGACATTTGAGGACATCATCTTGGGCTTTTTGGGGAAACACTGATCCACATTTTAGAGACCAGACAACTCGTCCATTCATCCAGGAAAATAACTGTCAGATTAATCGACAATGAAAATAATCGTTAGTTGCAGCGCTATTTTGGACTACAGAAATACAAAATAGTTTTCTTGGGATTTATCCGTGATGTATCTACGCCGTACACAGATTAAAACTTATTTAAAAGTGATGAAGACAACCTTTTGCAGACAGCGGAGAAACATCTGCAGAATCCTACAGTCCTACGGATGTCTCCTTCTGATATTCTCTATTTCAGGGGTCAAACTTAAACTTTCTCTCACTACGGGCCACACTGGAAAATAAGAACCACATCAAGAGCCAGACATGTACAGTTTATTCACATGCTTTTGTTTTATTTCATCGAAATATTCAAGCATATTATTGCATGTCTCATACAGCCTTCTCACTTACAGTTTGGTCAACATCAAGCCCCAAAAAAGTAATTTAGCCATCAAAGTAGAAAGCCACAAAAAAAGGTTGAAAAAAAAAAACATTGGTTAAAAAACTGGGAACAGCGCCAAAAAAAGTGACTCAATCCAACGGAGAGAGAGAAAGTCTCCATCGAGCTGATGAGTTTTAGAGGCGTATCATTTCTCAGGTTTGAAATTATAGGCATTTAATCTATTTTTCTTTCAAATTTTTTCTACTTCAGCATTTAATGAGAGGCTTTAAAATCTAATAACCTAAATGAAGCCATGTATCTGAATTTTGGAATTTCTGTGACTCTGGGGGTGGGGGGACAGTTGCGAGACTGGCGCTTTGTTCTTCTTAATTGGGGGAAACTCCAGATTTTAATTAGGCAAAGTCTTGCTAGGCTTGCACAACGTCTCCTCACCTGTGACTCTAATTACATGATGTTGTGCTGCAGGCAGCGTTTAACTTAAATACCGAACACAGTGGGGGATTGTAGCAGATAATGAGTCAAGATCACTCCATTTTGGCATAACACTTCAAAAATAAAAGGTTAGTCACTAAGTCACTTTCTATCGCCAAATGCAGCCTGTTCTCATGAAGCATTCGTACATAAAGCTAAGAAAAGTAACGCACCGTGATTCGTATGTATTCCACGTATTTATGACTGTCAGCAGCACATTGATTGCTGCTGTATGAGCGTGAAGATCCTCTTAAGGAGGAGGTCGGGGGGGGATGTTTGGCTCCTAAAACACAGGGCTTTCAAGAGGGGGAGCAGAATTCATGTCCCGGAAGAAGTTAAGGAGAAAACACAAGACTTTCACCCAGGAAACAGGTGTTCATGTCCTGGAGAAGTTAAGGAGAAAACACAAGACTTTCACCCAGGAAACAGGTGTTCATGTCCTGAAGAAGTTAAGGAGAAAACACAAGACTTTCACCCAGGAAACAGGTGTTCATTTCCTGAAGAAGTTAAGGAGAAAACACAAGACTTTCACCCAGGAAGTGTCAAACTTTTTTTAAACATTGCTTTTTATTACTGAGCACTTGAAAGATGTATCATCCATGTATTGAGAGAAGTACTACAAAGTTAAGTTTTTTTCCTTTTTTTTTTTATTAAATTGTGAATTTTGAGCATGAAAACTAAAGTTGGAGTCCCTGTTTGAGGCAACCGCACTAACAGAATTGGCTGAAGTAGATGTTTACTCTAACTGTAACTCATTAAGGACATCAGTGACATTTAAACTGCCTGGAGACATATACAACCACTCCATAAATATTATCTTGCTGTTTCCAAAATCAGTTCTGTTCTCCAGAGATATTGAGTTTAAGCTGCAGCAAACGGAGCCTCAAAATGCTTATTTACAACCTTATCTTAAACTGCATTTCACAACCACTGTCAAAGATATTTTGATTGCAAAACAGGCATATTTATAGACCACCAAGCACAAAACTGTGGAAACAATCTGCAAAATTGGTTTGTTTTGTAATTTCGAGTGCTTACACAGATGCACTTCATTATCTTCTCACGCTGATTTCCAAAGATGTAACTGACGTACGCGGCTTGTGTGCTTCAGAGTGATAACCTTCGCATTCCTAAATGGCCATTTTCTAAAAGGAGTTCTGGATTTTTCCTGCATTAAGGAAGTTTCGGCCCCCTCCCCCAAAGAGGTTTAAGCCAGCGGCAAAATATCTTTGACTTGCAACAGTCAACTCCCCTCTCATCCACACTGATGTAGTGGCATCAGTCCGCCTGTTCTCAAGAAGCATTCATACATATAGCTACGAAAACTAAAGCACTGTAATCTGTATGTATTCCACGTATTTGTTACTGTCAGAGGCACATTGACTGCTGCTGTATAAGAGCATAAAGATCCTTGTAGGCAGGATGTCAGGGGGGGTGTCTGGCTCCGAAAACACAGGGCTTTCAAGAGGGGAGAAGAGTTCATGTCCCGGAAGAAGTTAAGGAGAAAACACAAGACTTTCACCCAAAACATTAATCTGGCCAACAATCTTTTTTTGAAATTGACTAGTGGTTTCGGTCCTTAAACCTAAGGCCGGACTAATCTGACTCCTGTTATTTAATTCCCGCGCCTTCTTTTATTGGACTTACGTTCACCATAAACAAGGATCAATCACAGACGATGAGTTCAGTCAGCCAAGTTTACTCCAGCATAAGAGTTACAACACAGCTGTGGGTTCACAAAACAGAGACTAAGTTTCCCTAGCAACAGACATCAAGTCAGAGCTCGGTCCACCAAGATCTCTCCCTTAAGCTTTTATCCTCCCCTCACAGGGGGGTGTCTTCTTGTTTCTAGGCAGAAACTGTTCTTTTCACACACACGCCAGGGTTGGGGCCTCTGTGTGGTGCAACTTCCTCTTCTGTTCTTGTAACTTTTAACTGTCTTTCCTGTTTTTCTGCTTGTCTGTCATAGTACACAATGCACTGTTATGCCATATAAGGCCTAAACTAACTTCCTCTTACTCAATGACTGCACGCAGCTCTTTTGCCATGAGCACAAAAACAATTTTAACTATAAATATTCTACAGTGTTCAAACTAATCAAACAAACTACACTTTGGGTAACCGTCTCTTATCTGGGCACAGACCCCTGATGTACTAGCCACTTACTGCATTGTATTCATACTAGTAGCTGCACAATACATCGTTCTTTTATCTGTGACATCAACTAGTGCAAAAAACACATTGCGAAAGACATCTTAGATTTTTGTGTGATAGGTGAAAGAAAATATCAACAGAAAACTACGCTTTAAAATGTCGTTCTTTTTTTAGTGCTGCCTTTTATCAGTCCCTCCAGGATTTTGCGGCCTTTTTTTGAGTTCATTGCGGCCAAAAATGGGTTTGGTTTTGGGGAGAATAAAACTACTCTAGTCTGAGTTTTATTAGTAACCAAAAAAGGCTCAGGATGCTGCAAATGTTGGTATAATATGAAAATGGCTGGTGGATTTAAGACAAAAAATAATTTATTGAACGAATCCAGTGGCTTGTTGATCTTTACATTGTTACTTAATTTCCTAACCTGGCCTGAGACACACATTCATACGGTTTGATAAAGTACTTATTGGACTTTAATTTATCATTGCACTTACAATAACGAGCGTAGCTGTCCTCAATTTAGGTCATCGTGTACGTCTCATCCCGGTTTTTCCTACATCCACAGTGTGCGTTTGTGTGTCAGTCGCGGCGGGAACCGAGCAGCAGCCCCGCCCGCTGCAGAGAGCCAACAGGAAACAGCAGCCGCTTCAGCGACTTTATAGTGAAAAAACGTTATAGCGTACATTGATGTTAAAATATATACACGTTGGCAGGACGGTCTCAATGGTCTTTCGCTGTACGTTTTGTTGGTAAATGGGAGATGTTCAAGTTACACAGTCTGGTCTTACAAGGAAATTAATTTGGCGACGTACGTGTGACTCACTCCCGCTTGGTCAGTGGCTCTCAAGAGTCACATACTGATACAATGTCTGGCACGTGGGACTGCTGGGATTGGTTGAAGTTGCGGGAAACTCCGGTTATTGGTCAAATTTGCGGAAAAGTTGCAGTGATTGGTCAAAATTGGGAGTCGCACCAAAGTCGCGGTGATTGGTTGAATTTGCGTGTATTGGCGCGATCGCAATATCGAAATCCTGGAGGGACTGATTTATATTCAATACAATGTTCAATAAAAAAGTTGGAAATGATTTCCTTTCATTTGTTTTTGTTCAACAGACAATTTGTTGTATATATACTGAAAGCAACAGAACTGAGAACACTTTAATATCTGTTGATCGCAAGTAATAATGTTACTGTGATATTAAACGTTATCGTGCAGCCATAACTCCAAACTTTGAATTAGCAACTGCAGTCTGAATTTTGTGTTTTCCTTCACATAAATAAAGACGTTTCTAACATAAATTGATGCACTAAAATGTGTCTGAATGCAGGAGATGTTTGACACTCACCCCCAGAGCCCTACTTGATATGTGTCCCCCCTAGGGATGCACCGAATATTCGGCCACCGAAAATTTTCGGCCGAAAATCGCCCAAAAGGGCATTTTCGGTTTTTGGCCGTAATACTTTTATCAACGAAACAATACGGCCGAAAATGTTGTAATGACGCAAACAGAAACCGCGACCTGCACGTGTGTCAGTACCCGTTCCACCTGCAAAGCGTCTCCTAAGCAAAGAGGTTGAGACGGACCACGGAGTGAAAACAATGAGAAGTGCTCTTAGAGTCTGTCAGCACACGTTTCACTGAGATCTGTTCGGATCCTCTGCACTTTATCGCGACTGTACTTGATCCGCGTTATAAAGACCATTACTTGGATGCGGAAATAAAGCAGGGCGCATGAGAAATGATCCAGGCCGCCATGGATGCGGAGAACCCGCGTGGAGACGGAGACGGAGCGGCCTAAGCGTAGGAGGAGATCAGGGCCCAGAAACAAAGACTGGTCTCTCTGCACCAGATGAGGGGCATGCACCCTCACTGTCTGATATGTTCAGTGAAATCCTGCAAGAAAGTGCCTCAAATAATAATAATAATAATAATAATAATAATAAGTAAGCTATTCTGTTCTTAGGCTACTATATACTGTATGTGACTATCAGATTGTAGCGATATTTCTGCTAGATAAATTAAACTTTAATATTAATTTATACAATTGCAATGCCTTGATTTTAGTAAAGTTAGTACACAGTCATAGCCATAAATGCAATGGTACTAATAATTGGCATAATTTCTTTCGGTGTTTCGGTTTTGGTTTCCTCTTTTTCGGTTTTCGGTTTTGGCCAAGAATTTTCATTTCGGTGCATCCCTAGTCCCCCCCAAAGGCCCATTCTGACCCAGAAAAACCCTGGAGTTCTGCCTGTCAGTCCCCGAAACAGCCTCTCATACCCATCAAGGTCAGAGGAGGGGATAAACTTGCAGCCTAAGTCAAAGCCACTCTCTCGCTGAAGTTTTCTCTCCAACAGTTGTTCGAGTTCTTCCAGAGCTAGAGGCCATTCGGAGACTTTTTCTTCGACACATGCCAGCATCTCTTGATGCCGTGCCAGCATCGCTTAGCCCCAGCCTGGCACTGACATTCCTCCTGGCAGAACAAGACTGGGACTCGGGCGAGATTTCCAACATTTCTCAAAGCCCCGACGAGCAGAATTATGGCTAATTAGTCACCAGGCTGCCATGGTTTATTAGGAGTGACAATGGCTCGTCTAAAGCTGACAGCACGTCTCTCTATCTTGCTGTCTCTCTCTCTCTCTCTTTCTTGCTCTCTCCATGTTCCCTCTCTTTAGTCTGTCTCTCTCTCTCTCTCTTTATCTTTAGCCTCTCCCACCCTCTGTCTCTCTCTCTCTGTGTCTCCTCACAAAATAATGCAAGACACAGACTAATACAATAAAGCTACAAACCCTATCTCGCACCCGGCACAGTGCAGCCCAAAGCCCGACCCAAGTGTCTTTGCTAGTTTAAGACCGACCCAGTTGTCAGTTTCCCGTCCAGCGCCCACGTCGTTTAAATAGCAAATGCACCTGCGCCCATCTGTGGCCCATGGGCGTGCTGCTCTTACAGGGAGGTGTGTTTAGGTGCATTCTGGGAGTATTGCTATCTTGAGGCAGCGGGAAGTGATCACACCATTGACCAACAAAAACCTGGTCTAAAGTCAATAACTCAGCATTTCATTGTTATTTTAACAGAGCATTAGTAAAATGCTCCTAGGCTCGTGCACAGCACACACACACACTATGCTCGTTACACACACAGGGACGCACAGCAGCACACACACATGCAGAAGATTATATATAAAAATATTAAGCAGCAAATCTTCCATCATAACAGCAATGCTCCAAGGTCCAAACGCATCTGGCTTTTAAAGGGAATGGGAGATGATCTCTGATTGGTTGATTGAATGTTACGCCCAAAACACACCTATGATTAATGAAGACACTAAGGACAACTCTTTAGAACCAGGCGCCCGGCACACGGACACTTTTTTTTTTAGTTTAAATGATCCCAGTCAGGATCCAGTTTGAGTTCAGTAGGTAAAGACTTCCACATGTTGATCACACAAACAGAAAACAGGGTTTGTGCGAATGAAGATTTACGTCAGAGCATCTTAAAATTCCTGAAGCTCTGAGAGGAACAAGGTCACTGAACGACTGGAGATAACTCTTGCATTATGCCACTTGCACACTATTTATATTTAATATTATACATATTCATTGTTATATACTGAATACTGTGTATGTAGGTTGTACATTTTATTCCACACTTGTATATATGTGCACATTGTTATTCATCCCTCTAAGCATGTTTTTTTCAGTAATTCTGGCATTTTTATCTTTGCTATCTCATTTTATCATATTTTTTTTATCTTATTTCTTATTTCTAGTATATTTTTGTTTTGTTCTGTATGTGTGAGTAAGAATATATATCCTTGTAACTTGCTAATTATAACAGAGTAATGTCCCAATTTGGAATTAATAAAGTCTATCTATCTGTCCGTCCGTCCGTCTGTCTAATCTCAGTTTACCGGCCAGAGTCAGGCTGTACCGGCCTCTCCCGGTGGCTTTAATGGAAGTATTTAAATATCAGTATAATTTTTTTAGGCAGTTTAGTTGATGGGGGTTTCATTTGCTCAAGCTTAATATACATTTTAGTTTATCAAATTGTCAGAAATAACAGGCAAATGCATCGATTTCTGTCAAATAAGGTGACACAGACTCATTGCCGTCACACGTGGACCAATCATGCTTACTGTCGACCGGTCACCCCCACCCCCAATCCCCATTCTACATCAGGAAAAACCCGGGATCAAAACATATTTCATTTCTCATGAACACGGGCCATGATGTGATCCTATCGGCTTCCTGTCCAGAATTTGAATTGAATTGTATATCATCATAAGAGGGTTATTCTGAAGTGTTCTGAATGTTGTTCGCCCATCAGGAGGCTGACTCTCTTCGTCTCTTTCTCTCTCTGTCTTCTGTCGCTCTCTCGCCCCTCACTTTCCTCCTCCAGGCCCTTATAAAAACCACATTAGTTGGATGTGAGTAGCAGCAGCAGCCTTTGGCGACATGTGTGGGACTAAGGGACCTTAATTAAGAGGCACATTTATAGTTCCTCTTGCCGGGATGGCAAAGCTGCAGCTTTTTGGTTTTGACACAGCTCTCTCTCTGTCTATTTGAGTCATCGTCTGTCTGTCCCCATCTGTCTTTCTGTCTCCATATTGTTCTGGAGGGCCCGACTGACCTTCTGAATGACTGTAATGAGGAGGAGAGAATGGCCTGGACTGAATCATACACTACGGCAAAATAAGAGTTATATTCACATTGCTACTGAAACGGTGGCAGCAGAAATAGTCATGATATGAAAATAACTTTTGGCAACAACAGGAAGTGATTTGGAAAGTTTGCTTTAAAAGGTGCTCTAAGCCAGTGGTTCTCAAACGTTTTTCAATAATGTACCCCTTTTTAATTGTTTCTTTAAGCCAAGTACCCCCTGACCAGCGCTAATCATTTTCGGTAGAAAAAAAGTGTATATAAACAGGAACAGTACAGCGCTGTCAGCAATAGATTTACTAAACAACAGCTTTGTAACTGAAAAAACATTTAAATGCTGATGAGAAAAGGAGACAAAAACTGTAAAAAAGACAAAAACTTGGAAAAAGACGGTAGAAAGAAGGGAGGAAGAAAGGCAAGAATAGATCAAAATAGTATCAAAAACTTCAAAAACAGTGACATAAGAAGAAAAAAACCAGAAACTTGTAAAAAGTAGAAGAAAAAACGAGAAACTTGTAAAAAGTAGAAGGACAGTAGAAGGAAGGAAGGCAAGATTAGGTCCAGAGAAGGTGACACAAATGTTACATGTTTGGAAGAAAAAAAAAGAATTCTACATAAAGTAGGGCTGCTCGATTATGGAAAAAAATATAATCACGATTATTTCGGTCAATATTGAAATTGCGATAATTTAACACGATTACTCGTTGGCTTCTGGAATGATGTTGCAATTATTGAACTTAAAAAACTGTGGAAAAAGTTAAATAAATCAACAGAAAAAAAATACATACAATTGTGAAATTTGCCTTAATACTAAATTTATTTTTTTCATTCAGAACACAAGAGAAAATAAGAGTTTACTTGCAAAACGTAATGAGCTAAATAATTGTTTTTCTCGATTATTCAGTTTTTGTGATCATTGGCAGCCGTAATCATAATCACGATGAAATTTCGATTAATTGCACAGCCTTAACATAAAGAGGAACAATGTTCTGGACAACAGCCTTGTTACTATTAAACATTTTGTTAAATATCTCACGTACCCCCTGCAGTCCTCCAGAGTACCCTTAGGGGTACAAGTACCCCCATTTGAGAAACACTGCTCTAAGCGATGTCACGCATTTTTTAGGCTACAACATACAGCAAACATCTCCTCACTATCTGCTAGCTGCCTGTCCCCTGAACACACTGTAAAAAACATCTCCTCACTATCTGCTAGCTGCCTCAAACGTTGGGGGATTAGTGCGTGTGCACATGAAGGGGGCTGTGGGGAGTGGAGGAGAGAGAAGTGTGAAGAGGGAAGTTAGAGGTTAGCTAGAGGAGAGCTGTCCTAGACAACAACTAACGTTAAAATTATATTCTCTTGAATTCTGATATGGCCGACACACGACAAAGAGATGACGTTCCGATGAACAAATAGCAAAGAAGAGGGAAAAGGAGAAGGAAAGCGCAAAGTCCCGAATTTACATTGGAAAAGCCCTCGAAAGGTGGCGAGAACTCCGCCGGCAGGGAGGGGACGGGATGAGGAGGAGGGAGGGGCGAGCTAGCCTCCGTTTTGTTTGACGATACTTCGAATGTCAACAAGTCGTGACGTCACCCAACATCACTTTTAAGGCTACATTTACATCGCTACGTTTTGGTTTATAAACTATTATCTTCTGCTCCGTTTCCCCCTGCTCTGGCGTTTCCCCTACCGGTCCATTTTTCGTTCCTACATCACCTATGATCATGAAAGCTGGGCCATGACCGAAAGAACGAGATCCTCGTTTTGTCAGGAGGCGTCTCCCAGAAAAGAGAAGTTTGGGGTCCTCTGCTGGAGCTGCTGCCCCTGCAACCTGACCCTGGACAAGCAAAAGACAATGGATGGATGGATGGATGGATGGAAGTGTTTCCCCCAGAAACGTTGTTAGGCCCGGTGGCAAGTGTCTTTTTCGACGAGGGCCCAGCCGGGGCCAGGCCCAGACTGATGGCTGCACTGATGTACAGCCCAATAGTTTAAGAATTGCGAAATTAACAATTTTAACAAAAAAAAAGCTATAAGACAGACTCCATAGAGCCCTACATTAAGTCAGTGCTAAAAGCTAAGTGGAGATTTGAAAACACCTAACTTTCCAACCAAGCCGCCCCACTGTAACTGTAGTTTAAAAGGTACACTGTGTAGTGTTTTAAGCATTTTATTAGTTCAAATCAATGTCTTCATTCATAAATATGTCCTCATTGGTGTAAAATGACCTCTGCCAATGATCTGACTTCGATCCTCGTAAGCGAAGAATTTCTTATCTGTATTTACATTGGACGGGCAAGTCCAAGGAGGCTTTCATGTCGTTCCGCCATTTTGAAAACTTATAATGGCTGAGAGGGACATAAAGCACTAGCCTACCTGTCTAGCTAATCCACAACACGTTTTCGTTCAGAGCCAGCGTCACATGGCTGAAACCAGCTGAAACGGAGAAGGAGGTCAGTGAGAGGCGCTGGTCACTGCCCCGGCAAATTTGGAAGCCTGCACTGCCTTTTAGTTCATAACGGAGGATCATACTTATGTCGAGCCACAGGAGAAGGAATCCTCGTTGCCCAAAAAGCGATAAAGCTTCTTGGTACATAATGGCTACCATAGTTGCAACACACATTTGAAAAATGCGAAGCGCTAGAGAGCGCTATTCGTTTGCAAAATACAATTTCACCGCTAGATGGGAGAAATTCCTACACAATGTACCTTTAAAAAACATCTTGAAAATACATTTACGTTTTCTCCCCCGGTGGCTTAAGCCTGGTGGGGGGCAACTTGCAATACACTGGGGGAATCCCTGGATGTCTTTGGTATTTGGGAGGAGATAAAGAGCTGAAAATAACGGACACAAACATATATCGTCTGGCACACGGTAGTTCTCCAGCACGCTCAGAAATACCTTCATCCCATAAAGACTGGTGAACTCTGAGCACATTTTTTTAGATTAATCTAGAAAATAATGCACAGATTAATCAATTCTGAAAATAATCTTTAGTTGCAGCCATAATATAGGTCTAGGGGTGCATGATATATCGACACAATATCGTTATCACAATATCACGTTGCGCAATATTATATCAAAAGTGTATGCAATATTTAGTTTATTTTGTGGAGCGTTGGCTGTGTGACTTTGTTGTGTTTGATTTAGAGCTCGCTTGAAACGCTGTAATGATCCCGTTTCATTGGCCAGTTATTGTGACAATCCCTATGGAGCGTACCACCTCGTGATGTGTGTGCATATTTCGACAGAGTGACAGTGTAAGTGAAGAACAACAAAACAGAACGAATCAGAGAAGGGAAAGAAAAGAAAGGACCTAAAGAGAGAGTGAAGGGAGTGAGTGGAGCAAAAGAAAGAACACAGAAGTAAGAAAATGAGTGTTGCTCAGGGAGAATGTGAAATAACAGAGATTGAAGAGGAAACTTTAGTGGCCAAAAGTAATCCCATCCCGCATCATTTCTCACCGGTAGCCATCCCGCAACTTTATAAACAGTGTTTATATTTATAAGGCAGAGTTTGGAGTCGGAAATACTGAATATTTTTCATCCACAACCGACCTGTGGTCCAGCCGCACTACAGAGATGTTTTTCCATAAGTTTTGTATTTTAAATGTTTTAAAATATCAAAATGAATATCGATTTTGCAATATTCATAATTGATATCGCAATATTGTCAATATCGTGCAACCCTATATAGGTCTACTGTTGTGTTCACATGGCTCAAAAGGACACTCTCTGGTCTCCTTCATACAGAAACACCAGAGAGCAATACAGCAATTCAACAGAAACCTATAGCATGTAATGATATGCCACCATCATTTCAAAAGGGGAAATTTCCCTTTCATCATCCATAAACAGAATATCATATACGGAGTCATACCGTTTGATCTTTATATTTTTTATTCTCTTAGTGCAGTTCATAAGAAATAAGTGTCTGTTGTGTTCAAAGGCCGCTGCCTCGTGTGTAAGACAAGACAAACAATAATCGTCTCATTTCAAAGCTCACATTTCACTGTCAGTTGTATTTTAGTGTTTTGGTGCAGGACGGATTAACGGAGAGTGAACAATCGCACAGGAAGCGAAAGAGGCACCGGAGCATCTTGCTTTTTTATTTCATACATGAGATTCATCGTTCATGTGTCATGTTATGATTCATGGGATGCATGGCATCCTCAGGCACAGACAGTACAATCTATCCAAATATACATGACGGAGGATGTGGTCTAAGGCAAATTAATTATACAAATATAACACAATCATTTAAATGATGGAGGGAACCTTTGCCCAGTGTTTGACCTGCAGGCGGGGGTGGTAACTCTACCCCAAGAAGTTCACTTTTTATAAAAATTTTTTTTAGCTTTTTGGGGCTTTATTTTAGATTTTTTTGTGAAACTTTTTGCTAAATATTTAGTATATAACCGTTATCTCCACCAAAATGACAGCAGTGCTCTGTACCTGGCTCACAGTCACCTATTCTTGGGTAGCTGAACCACCAACTACCGCTGACCTGACGGAGTGACCGGCAGCTTGCGGTGCTCTTGCAAGGTGTGAGTTGGCGTCTCCTCTCCACAGAGGCTGGCTTTGCTCCAGTTGTTCCTTGAGTGGATTTTGTTGCTTTTGAGAAAAAATAAATTTTTGGCTGTTGGTGCTCTTCCTCTACGACAATGTTCTACTGCTAGTTATTACAAAGGAGCTTGCTACAGCTATGCTACATTCACCAGACCATGGGATGTTAACATACATTTCTCAGCAACAGGTGAAAATAGGGGCAAGGTTGTGCAACTTAAGTTAAAATGAACTGAACTTTTATAGTTTGTAGTTTCTGTCGCCCCCGTGAGGAATTCTAAGTAATGACACAACAACACTGTCGGCACGTCCACATGATACAAGCCTTCTGTAATCAAGTACCCCCCCCCTCCACACAGTTGCTAGTAGCCAAGGAGGACATGGAGGATTAAAAAAACATGATGGACTCTTCAGAAGAGGTCATTATCTTCACTTGAGTTTCTGTACGGGAAAGTCGCAGATAGATAGATAGATAGATAGATAGATAGATAGATAGATAGATAGATAGATAGACAGAGACAGGTAGGTAGGTAAGTAGGTAGGTGGGTGGATAGACAGACAGACAGACAGACAGATAGATAGATAGATTTATTGATCCCAAAATGGGAAATGACGGTGCTACAGCAGCAAAATATCAGACACACAGCACACATAGAGAATATGTACATGAAATAATAGGATACAATATACATGAATAATAGGATAGAATACAAGAACAAATATTCAAAAAATGAAGATAAAAAAAGTGAAAAAAAAGGGGAGAATATACAAACGTATACAAGTCCCAATCTTGTGAACATAGTCCTACTGAGAAATCCAGAGAGAGTTGTGTGGAGCTGATAGTCTTAAAGGGGTGATAGAATGATTATATAGGGTATTTCACACTGTTCCTTATGGTCTCTAATGGGGTATGTAACATTGGTTGGGCTGAAAATGGCCTGTTTGATATTTTATTGGCCCTTATGCATCCCTGTGTCTTCCAAATATGTTATGGTCATGAACAGTGATGCCACGTAATGCGTTACTCTAATCTGACCACTTTTTTCAGTAACGAGTAATCTAACGCGTTACTATTTCCAAACCAGTAATCAGATGAAAGTTACTTATCCAAGTCACTATTTTTGTCATTTTCCTTAGTAAAAATATATATTTTTGCTTTCTTCTTGCGTCTCGGGGAGTGAAGTCACGTATGCGACAACTTACGTTTTCAGCATGAGGACAAGTCACGTTTTCAGCATGAGGACAGGTCACGTTTTCAGCATGAGGACAGGTCACGTTTTCAGCATGAGGACAGGTCACGTTTTCAGCATGAGGACAGGTCACGTTTTCAGCATGAGGACAGGTCACGTTTTCAGCATGAGGACAGTTCACGTTTTCAGCATGAGGACAAGTCACGTGTGCCACGCAGCGACACAAACGTAAACAACAATGGAGGGAGGAGAGAGATGCGCGCTTTCTAGCTGGAAATACAGTCACTGTTTTGAGTTTGTGTCAGCTAAAGACAGCAATATTAAGGTTGGTTGTACACTCTGTGCTGGTGGCGACAAAGTGCTATCTAGCTACGAAAAGCCTACATCAAATTTGAAGAAACATTTGGAGTCGCAGCACTGCAGTCAAACTTACAGAACAAGTCCCAGCAGGTGGTGGGAAGCAGAGAGAAGGAGGCCCCCCACCACCCAAACAACAAAAGCTGGACTTCGGTGCAAAAGAGTTGAAGAGAGTTGAAGAAGTTGGTCGGGCAATAGGCCTGTGTTGTAGAGGAAATGCTGCCCTTAAACATGGTTGACTCGCTCTCTTTGTGCCATAATAAACCAGATCCCTACTACTGGCAACGCCGAGCTGCCTCACAGTAAACCGGTTGTCATTTTTATGTTGAGCCTGTGGGGGTGTTGTCGGCAGTTGCTGAATGTAACTAATAAAGTAACTTGTAATCTAACTTCGTTACTTTTAAAATCAAGTAATCTGTAAAGTAACTAAATTACTTTTATAATCAAGTAATCTGTAAAGTAACTATGTTACTTTTTCAAAGTAACTGTGGCAACACTGGTCATGAATATTTAGATGAGCTGCGCGCTGATTGGTTGAGCAACTTGCCATACGCACACATTAGAGACGCGCGCTGATTGGTTGAGCGAATCCCCAATACACACACATTAGAGAAGCGACAGAATCTCATATTCCAGACACTGCAATGTTTCATTACCAATTTCACTTCTGAGACTTTTTTAAGCGAGAAATCAACTATATAAAGCTCAAATATGGGCTGTTTTACGAAAATTTATGGCTAATTGCAAATTTGGTAAGACGTGTCGGACTTTAGGAGCTCCACACAGTCTGACGAGAAAGTGGCAGCCTGCTGGGCTCCATACCCAGGGCAAAGTCACCCTTTGTGGATACTGCACTTTGTGGATACCGCGGCCGGCTGCAGGCATAACTATAATATATTTACAGTTTGAATTTCGTCACGCCACTTATATAACATCATTCCCCAATGTCTTATAAAGCTAACAGTTGTGTCCAATTTGATTTTAAGGCATTTTTATGAATGCGAGGCATCTTTGTAAGACAAGCAGCTGCTAGCGATATGTCCCATTCATTACAATGGGGAAATATCGCAGCTTGCTCACTTTCGCATAACTAAAGTATATTTACAGTTTGAATTTCATCACGGCATGAATATTACAGGTTTCTCAAGGTCTTACGAAGCTTAGCTAACACTTGTCCGATTTCGGATTTCAATTGAATGTATTTTTGTGAATGTCAGAGTTAGGAGGAGGCTAGCTAGCTCTCATTTATGGACTCCATCTCACCGCGGCTCTATCAATGAGACTTCGCGCGGACAAGAGGCGTTTATTTCCCCGATTGTTTGTTTAAATAACTCAACACACATACCCATTATAAGATTAACTGGAACCTGCGGGCTGCGGTAAAAGATTGCGGGCGTAACAAGCTCGCTGACCGCACTCTCAGTCACTCACCGGTAGTAGGAAGAGGGGAGGGAGAACAGCGAGATGCAGGCCCTGGAGCTCTGTCAGGGCAGGGGCGTGTGGTAGTTCCAGTCACCCAAGCAAGGGTGAGTTTACGCGGGTAATGAGCACCGGGCCGCCGGCCGAGCTCAATCGAGCTCACAGCAGGCCGGGGTCTGTGACAGAGGACAGGCAGGGCGACGATGTAGCAACCCAGGCAGCACCAGCGCTAAACTCCAACACACAGTCGGACAACATTTGCAATTAGCCATCCATTTTCGTAAAACGGCCCATATTTGAGCTTTATATGGTTGATTTCTCACATAAAAAAGTTTCAGAAGTGAATTTTGTAATGGAATTGCAGAGATCTGCGTGACCTAGATTCAGAAGACTACCTGATCTCAGGTCAGTTGTGTAGCCTATGTAAATGTTGGGGCGTGACTGTTCTCTTAATACACCCGCAGCTGTGACAAAGGTTCCGGATTTTGAGATGCTTACGTAAGCAGCTTTGTTGAGGTTCCCGCGTTTTCAGCAGCAGTTTCAAAATATGAGATTTTCATAGTAAAGGGGTGTCAATGGGATTTTGAGCTTCTATGTATGTCCTATTTACCCACCGAACTGTCGTTATTCAACTATGACAAGGTAAAATCGGTTTTGCATTCTATCACCCCTTTAATTAGCTTTGTAGCAACTCATTTGGTAACGGCTTGAATGTAACGGACATTCATTAATATCAAAAGGTTACGCACTAAAGCTTTAAGGCGAGGAACGAGAAGGGAATTGCCTGTATGTGTGAAATCAGCTTTATCTCGCATCCATTTTTGTAGCATAATCATATAATTGTGTCATTCTGTCAGAGGGACGGCGGGGTGCGGGGGCATCTAAACAATGGTAGGGGAAAAACTGTTTGCCCATATGCTTTCTTGAATGGGGAACCTTTGTGTAGCATAGAATGTAAACGGTACAGTTACAACAATTGGTTTTTAATCATACACACGTGTGAAATTTAATTACGGCATTTAAATGATTTATACGCTGTTGAACGCACCCTGTGGAGTGTTTTGTTATCCCAGGCTTTGAGAGCGGGTCTGTATGATAACATGATACCAATATATTAAGATAACTGCATTTCTCCGTGTCGCACCTTGAAATTATATTAAACCTCTTATCTAACCGTCTGTATCCCCATCCTCATGTAGCATGAATGTGTTCTTAAGCATGTTATTGAAATTTGTGAACCACACATGCAGATTTTATTAAATCTTATAGGTTCATATAAAGCACATAATATTTAACACACCCAAGAATAGCTACATATGTATCAATGAACAAACACACACAGTGGCACAGACAGAGACACACAAACACACACACACACACACACACCACGTAGAGACACACAGACACACACACACACACACACACACACACACTCAGTCAGAAACAAGGCAGCCGCTTTAGGATAACAAATTAGCATGGAATTACAAATATATTTAAAGGGGGATTGCACAGACTTTCAGCATCCACATGTTTTATTCAACACGCCGCAGGCCAGTGCTGTTTGTTTATGCAAGCACGCTTTACTGTTCCCCATAGAAACAGAGGATGATGATGATGATGGAGAAACCAAGGCTGGGGAAGAGCAGAGGAATTAGAAAATTTAAATGTGTTACAATACAATACAGACGGGACTAAATGTTGCATTTACTTAAAACAAGTAAACCTCGTGGTGCATTTAAAATTATTGTAAAATACCCTTTTCTTATCTGTTTTTGTCTTTTAACAGCAATTTACTGGTGAAAGAACTAATTATTGTTAAAATATATTGTTATTACATGTTTACTAATCATTTAAAGGTCCCATGACATGGTGCTCTTTGGATGCTTTTATATAGACCTCAGTGGTCCCTTAATACTGTATCTGAAGTCTCTTTTATATAGGCCTTAGTGGTCCCCTAATACTGTATCTGAAGTCTCTTTTATATAGACCTTAGTGGTCCCTAATACTGTATCTGAAGTCTCTTTTATATAGACCTTAGTGGTCCCCTAATACTGTATCTGAAGTCTCTTTTATATAGACCTTAGTGGTCCCCTAATACTGTATCTGAAGTCTCTTTTATATAGACCTTAGTGGTCCCTAATACTGTATCTGAAGTCTCTTTTATATAGGCCTTAGTGGTCCCCTAATACTGTATCTGAAGTCTCTTTTATATAGACCTTAGTGGTCCCCTAATACTGTATCTGAAGTCTCTTTTATATAGACCTTAGTGGACCCCTAATACTGTATCTGAAGTCTCTTTTATATAGACCTTAGTGGTCCCCTAATACTCAAAACAACATGGACAAACCTCCAAACCACTTGGCAATTGTTCACAACAGAATTAAAATTCTCATTAATTTCATCAAATTGCAAATGTCTTAGTACATGTCTCAATGTCTCAGTACATCTTTGCAAATGATTAAGTACAGGTAGCCTACATTTAGTACAATTTCCAAGTGAATAGATCTTGTTGATCTAAACTGATTGTTGATTCTCAGCCTAATGGTTGTTCTCTCCAAAACGTGTCAGCGTCATTTCATTGTATAAGTCATCACATGCACAATAGTCCGTTTAATTGTCAAAATTAGTCAAGAACATAATATTGACCTTAGAATATTGAAAAAGTGATCACAGCAATTGACAGTCAGGTGAAACTAGAACTGGACTAACAAAAGAGGAGTTTCACACATCTCAGATGACCAATCAAACAGTATGTTTAGTTACCTGACCAGTGCTGCCCATGATTGTGAATGCTGTCAAACATGTATATATAGAGCTTGACCATGCAGGACCAGTACAATTTCGGAACATGGAGGCACCTGGCCAAGTAAATGAACAAGGGCAACTGCCTGCTCGAGGAAGAGGAAGAATAAGAGGAGGAGGAGTAAGGGTGCGTGGTGGTGGAATAGGGGGAAGAGGCCGAGAAGCACGAAGATACTATGCTGTCCCGGATGAAATTCGGGCCACAATTATAGACCATGTCATCAACCATGGCCTCACAATGGTGGAGGCAGGTCGCCGAGTGCAGCCTAATGTGTCTCGCTCTACAGTCTCCTCCATCATCCAAACCTTTCACAGGGAAAACAGGTATGTAGTCAGTTAATGATGGAATAATATGTTGTATAGGACAGGACACTGCATAGAGCAAGAAATATATTTATTTACTCATTTACCTATTCATTTAGTGTGTGTGTGTGTGTGTGTGTGTGTGTGTGTGATAGGCCTACAGTAATATCTTACCTCAATGGGATGTTATGATACTAAAAATGACAAGAAAAATACTGTAGAAAATAAATTATTCCATAGTTTATTTTCTACAGCCTGACATATCATTTGTTGCGTGTAAATTTATAAATGTGGATAACGTTAGTGATAGTGACATGCTTGCTACAGTCGCATTTCTAGAGATGAATCGGCGAAAACACGTTTTATTTCAATGAGTTACGGCTTTGTTCTAACGCCGCTGGGCGCTCCCTCTCTTCACTCATTCTCTATCTCGCTCCACCATATAACGCTCTCTCTTCACTCATTCTCTATCTCGCTCCACCATATAACGCTCTCTCTTCAGTCTCTCTCTATCTCGCTCCACCATATAACGCTCTCTCTTCAGTCTCTCTCTATCTCTCTCCACCATATAACCCTACCGTGCTTTCGGGCAGTTGTTGATGCTCCTCCGCTGAGGATTTTAAAATGAATGCGCTGTCGATTCTACACATCTCAATTCTCCAGCGGCAGCCACTAGACGGATCGTGGACGATTTGGGTCGGACTTGCGTTTATTTTTGTCAGTGTTTAACCGCTTGAGGTAAGTTAGCCTATTGCTAACGTTAGCGTCATCTCAGCCTCGAAAGCAAACAAACATACTGTTGTGCTGTTCTTTCTCTACTAATGCAGCATCTATTCAACAAATTAATAACTTTATAATAATATGACAAAATGTACTGTATACATACCTTTTTGCTGTCGATGCTTTAAACGCGCATCTGATGTCAGCCTTCTCCGCACAGCATGTGCTCTCCGTGCAGCGCGCAGTAACACGTGTCGAAAATAAACAACACGAGGCATCAGTGATGGTTTTTATTTCGCCTCTAGAGGGCGCTATTGTAATGCATGATGCCAGCAGACCCTTCTCAGCTCTGTGTACTGTGTAATGAATGACAGCGCTTCTCAGCCGCTCCAGCAACGGACGCAACCAGGAAAAACGGTATGGATTTTTGCCGATAACGATAGTTCCACCAATCAACTATCGGTACCGAATCGGTCGACCTCTAGTTTTGACACGAGTGAACTGTTTTGGGAGATATATGAGCTTTTGCAGGTGAACCATGGTGTTGTGCTGAACCATCCAGGTTATTTTGGCAAAAGCACCAAGAGTGTTGAGAACGTCCGGTTCAAGAAATGAGCCAAACCAATGGAGAAAAACTGTCATGTTAAAAAACCTCATAAAGTGACATTTTCATGCCATGGGACCTTTAAATCCCCCCCCTTTTTTGTGCTGATCCAAAAATTGATCCGATCAGTGACTCAAAACCGTGATCCGATCCGTGAGTTTTATTTGAGAGGGATAGGAAATTATATTGCAAGCCATTATCTCATTGTTTCATTATTAAAATGTGTGGTATAGTTACATAAGAAATGAATTGCTCCAAATATAGGCAGTTTAAAATATGGAAACCATATTTGTCAATTTCGGCAACCTAAAGCTGAAGCCAGGTTGCCAAGCCGGCAACCAGGGGCGGATTGGCCATCGGGAAAACCGGGAACAATCCCGAACGGCCAGTCCATTTCAGGCCGAACCGGCCGGTGGTCAACACCTTGTTGTTTTTTTTTCTTTCATACGCGACCGGACTGGCCGGCCGTTCAGCCGCAGCGGAGCGCTGTGTCTGTGTGTGTGTGTGTTTCAGACCGGGCCAAACCAATACTTTCAGTCTTGAGGGGGGATACGAGCGGCCCCTCCTAACTTGGACTGATCCTCGTTTTTCCTGACATCCGATTGGCTCAAACTTAAGGCGCCGAAAAAAGAGTTCACTTTCAGTCAGGTTTGGATTTGGTGATGTGAGGTAGGTAGCAGGAGAGAAGAGGAGGAGGAGCAGGAGGAGAAAGGAGGAGCAGCAGGAGAGAGGAGGAGAGAGGAAGAGCAGGAAACAGACAGGTAGAGGGGCAGTGTGCATGGCTGGGTAGGCAATCATATTAGGCATATCAATCAATCAGATATTTACATATAGGATAAAATGCCAATAGTTCCACATACTAGATAATAACTTGACTGAAGCACAGATTGAATTAGAACATGTTTTATTCTTAGTCATATTTATAACTTATGTTCTTCTCATGCATATGATATGTAGCTGCACAATCAGTAAGCAGAGGCAGGGTCCATCACAGGGCAAGCTGAGACCGGGAGCCAAGCTGAGAAAGTAAGGACACACACACACACACACACACACACACACACACACACACACACACACACACACACACACACACACACACAAATCTCTATTTTATGGGACTGCATTGTAGTTTTTGAGTATATGAGTGTGAGTATTTGTAACTATTTGATCACTCTAACAGACTGTGCACATGACATGCTGGTAGTTAGCAGTATACTGTTTTGCTGACCTGGTTGTATTCAGTGCAGTGGTGACTTGCTTATACAACCTGAGGAGGCAGGTGTCATCCTAAAGTTTCTTGAAGGTCTTCAGCGTAATCTGATTCTCTTTATACCATAAAAACACGATTAGAATTAAAATAACTGCAAAAAAATCCTTCTGCTCGTGCACCAAGGGCACTCGCGTAAAAGGCCTCTCCATGTTAAAGTCCCGGGCTGAATTTCAGTCCCAGTACAGCCCTGCCGGCAACCACTTTAAAAAGTTAGCGTTGAGCCCTGGCGATGTTTGCTTCTTGAGCCCTGGAGGAAAATAAAATAAATTCTAACACTTTGGAACTGTACACAAAGACAAAATGCAAGTTGTACAGTAAAGTATGAAGAGAAGCTGGCACCCTGAAGACACACAAACCCTGGGGACGGAGGTAGGACTACGGTTGGGTAGCAAAAACCCGGTGCCAATATGCTGAATGACAACACAGATTTCTGTGCCTTGTAATCTTTGGTTACAGCCGTAGACCTGACTACAAAGCAACCCCGGAGTTTTCAAACGTAAATGGGGGCAGCAGTGTTTCCAAATGTTAAAGTTTCAAGGGCTCGGAAACGCCGCAGTAGTGAGGACGTGAGGCATAAACGTAGCCAAAGAGGTTAGTTTTTAAACCAAAATCGAGTAGTGTAGATGTAGCATTTATCTCATAGCCTAGAAATCTAGACCACCCTAGCGGCAGCAAATGTAATTTGCAGCCAGGCTCGTCTAACAACTATCCGTTGGCTTGCGAGCTGGAAAAACCAAACTCTAGTCAGTCCAATCACATCGTGTATAGAGTCGGTGGGCGAAGCTTAACGATACATCACGGCTAGAGCTTGTTCCGCGTGAATGTCCCGAAACAATGTAGAAATAAAGAAGATGTGCTGCTGCGCGTAACAGCGTTTTTGGAATCAGCTTTGGCCGCGACTCTGGAAGACTTGGAGTTAAGAAAGAACGCCACTGAAGCCATTCTTAAAAAAGGAAGATGTGTTCGGAGTTTAAAGTTGAATCTATCAACTAGTGTTGCTCTGCCTGGTTGTAGCGCTATCCTATTGCGTGCAGAGGGAATTTGAAAGACAACTGTTTATCCCGCCCCTCGGATTGAGCCCTGCCAATGGGGAGTTCCCAGACCCAACATCTTGATGTGGGTCTGGCTTGTCAGGCTATTTATCTCACACTTTGGCTACATTGAAGGTGTAACATATGCCGACCGTTCGCAGAGCTGATTTTGCCGCTGAATGTTTCTTTTAACCGTCTCCACCTGCAGCGCACACACAGCGTAGGTTTGTGTGAGTCACAGGAGACACGGTGAGCTTTCCCTCTGGGAGCTGTCAAACATCAATCTACGGTCAGCTCTTATCAGGGAAATAAGAACTAAAAACAGAAACTCTGAAAACCAAACTGCCAATACGCTCACTGACAGTCATTAACGCTTCCTGTGTATCAGTAGTTTAATTTAAAAGAAATAAAGACACTTTATAATCTGTTTCTGTGTAAAAAGGCCACACACACCTCAAGTCAAAAATATAAATAGAAGGTTGTCTTATTTTTACGCTTGTGGAGCGGATCTCCGTGGAGAAGACGCAACACTACGCTGCTTGTGTCCGGTGTCGCCAGTTTCGTTGATAATGGTAGAAGCGTAGTTTGGAACATCCCCTCTGCATACATTACGCGTGGAATAAGTCAATAAAATGTCCTCTAAGTTCCAAAACTATGTGTGTGTGAGAGAGAGAAAGAGAGTGAGTCAGCTTCCCACCCTGAGAGCCAGCACAGTTTCAGACATCAATAAGCCATTTTCTTCACCTCTCCAATGTCGTTTGTCTGGCCGGCAGAAACCAATAGGAATCCATTTATATTGAGCCCCGTCCTGATTTCGGTTGGACAGCCCGGCTCACAGTGAGCTGACAGTGACCAATTGAACGCTGAGATACAGTCTCTGCTGTCCAATACAGTTCAAGGAGAATGGAGGCAGATCGGGATTCTTAATGGCTAATGGACTCCGCTGCAGTTTCTGCTCTCTATCGTCACTTTATCTACTCCCAAAGCTGTTAGTTTCATATTCTATACATTGCATACAGATATAATTGTTATATTTAGCTTCACTGGGAGGAGCCCTGCGTCTTTAACTCCTCCATTAGTTTCTATTAGCAGCTTGTGCTTTTGGAGATTTAGCAATTACCAAAGTTACTCTGGAGAAGCATTGGAAGCTTTTGTTTTGTGTCGACAATTTGAAGTACAAAGCTGCTGGCTTATTTTAATAAGTTATTGTCAAGATAATGAGGTCAATGACTATCCGATACAGACACAAATTGTTCAAATGGTGTATGAAATGTCTGTACAGTATATTCTCGGTTTTCAGTCAGCTGCAGAGATGCAGCGATGGGGTGTGAGGGCGCAGAACTCTGAAAAGATACAACTTTCTGTCACAGTGGAGCGAGCTAGAGAAAGAACAGAGAGAGAGAGAGAGAGAGAGAGAATGAGAGAGAGAGAGAGAGAGAGGTGCTAACGTTAGATAAAAAATAGTTGCATATTAATGAATTAGTTGACAAGCAATCGATTCATCTTTGCAGATTAATACTATTAATTGTAAGACAGAGCTTAAAGCAAAGATTTAAAGTAATTCCTGAGTGCATAAATAGCCACATTTTGTTATGTAATCATAATTAGTATAATCATAGATTTGTTTCTCTGAAGCTAGTTTAATGTTTTTCATCTCATCACCCCCCCACCCCCTCCCCGAGTACAGTTAGAGGGATGAGTCAGTCTTCTTGTTTTTATCTTCTTCCTCCTCTTCTGTCACGTCCTGACCCGTGATGGAGAAGGACGGATAAAAGACCTTGTCAGGAGACAGCTTTACGTTCTTTTCTTCCTTGGCTGGCGTCCACTGTGGTCGTTAACACTTCTTTACTGTACATTTGTCCTCCACAGTCCCCTCCTTTGCTTTTTCTCTCCCTTCTGTCCCTATTCTTACGCTCCTCGTCGGAACCGGAAGTTGTTCTGGCTCCTGTCGTGGAGGCCGTCTCAAAGCTCTTATTCCTGCCTCGGCTAGGATGGAGGATGGATCTCTGAGGAGCTATGAGCGAGGATTCAGAGACAGGGTTTTTCCTGCATAGGGAAACTTTAGATCTTTACTTTCATTCAATTTTTGGGTATTTTATTCAAATTTTTTACATTTGAGGAAGAAAAAAAAAACAGTATCCCGACTGAACCTTGACTCTGCGATTATCCTTCCTTCGTTTTTTACGTCCTGCTGCTCCCATCGTCAGCCAGGAAATATTTTTTTTACTAAAGCAGTATATGAAATCAGATGTATTACCTACCACCATTTAGTGGTTTTGTGTTATTTAGCTAAGATATTTATAAAATATCTGGTCATGCCAGACGTAATTATTCCACTAATTTTTTAAAACAATGCAATTTCCCGTTTCAGCCACCAGGGGGGCAGTGCTCCCTGTGCCCCCCAGCAAACTCATGGGTCAGACCCATCTGGTAGCGAAGGAGGGCCGAGACTGAGAGCTACATGGAAAAATATGCACCAAACAAGCCACTTTGAAATTTTGCTATTTCTATGAATACAAAATTTGGATAACCCCCCCACCCTCTGGACTAAAAAATGTTGGATGACCCTCCCCTCAACAAAGAATAAAAAGACATGTCCCTCCGGTGGTCCATTCCATAAATACTGAACGGTCCCTAAAATACCCAAATTAGTTGAAAGTAGTGAACTGATCATTTATTTTACACTAAAGAACGTCGTATGGAACCATCCACACTATTATTTTTGGACAATATATTGAAAGAAACCCATATTTTTTTATATAGAGACTTTTTGAAAATGGGTCAAATTTGAGTCGAGGACAACAGGAGGGTTAAGGACGTAAGACGTTGCCTTTATTTCCCCTCTTTTTCTCTTCCCCTTCCTTTTTATCCTTTCATCTGCCCCACTACAATATGGCAAATCTTCCCTACCCCCAAAATAAGTAATCCTCTCCACTTCCCTCCTCTCTTCTCTTCTCTTCTCTTTCCTCTTCCGCTCATTTGGCCTCTTCCTGGCTCGACCCCTCTGATCCCGAAGCCGGGGGCGGTGTTAACTCATCCTTTGATATCTGCTCCTCTCGGTTAGACAGGAACGAGTGTAGCCAGACTACTACCCTACTGATACTTTAAACACCACTGTCTTTGAATCAGATGACTTGGTCTCTGTATCTCGGTGCCCGAGGCGAGAAATGAAGCGACATGACACATAGGTCACTCCGCTTCAAGTGGCAATATATGTTCAGAGCAGAAGCCAGAAAAACTCACTGTCTGAGGAACAAAATAACTGGTATACTTCCTACTGGAGCTTTACGCTTGGCTTATAGGTTTAGATTCTTATTTGATTCGGATTTAGAAACATTACCGATTTAAAATTAACTTTTTACAACTTGGATTTTAATCTACGTGTGTTGTTAGTGCATTAAAAACCTGCCAAATAAATCTGGTTTTATTGATTACTAGTCTTGCATTGCCAGACCTTACAAATAGTCTATATATCCACGAAGTTCCACTTCTGGGATTGCTACGTTGCCGACGGAAATTCTGCCGGTAATCCCTCTTTTCGGCCGGATGTCCGTCCCCTTCCTCTTTCTTTGTGTTGGCGTTCTAAACTCGGGTGGATTTATGAGGACTGAGTTTTCTGTTGCACGACGAAAACTACTTTTGAAGTCAAAATTAAGATTTTTGAATGTTACAAACTCCAACACAAAACTTTGTTTAAAAGCTTTAAGTAATTATTAAATAAATGAGAAACTCTGACCATAATCCCCAGTAACAGAGAGTGAGATAGTGTTGTTGGGGGGGGCATTAAGTCAGACTCAGTGGGGAGTGAAACCGGAGCAGAGGGACAGACACAGAACTGGAGCCGAGCCAAAGTAGAACACTTTCTAACCCTCTTAACTGTGTTGTCTTCCTGTCGACCATGCAACTTTTGGTTTTTCTGGGTCAACATTTTTCGCTGCGTTTCTGAAGCTTTTTCCGGAATTTTTGACACTTTCAAATGATATACAATTAATTTATTATTTAATTTAATAAAACACCCACATTCAATGAAAGAAGTGAACTGATCATTTATTTTACACTAAAGAACGTTGTATGGAACCATCCACGCTATTGTTTTTGGACAATTTGTTGGAAGAAACCCACAATTTTGATACGGAGACTTTTTGAAAATGGGTCAAATTTGACCCCAAGACAACAGGAGGGTTAAAACAGCATCACAGCGCGTCTGCTCAAGTGTGTTGTCGCCGCGTGACAGCAGAGTAAACTATCAGTCGGTGCTTTTAGGGCGGAGACGTGCAGAATGATGAGGGTAGTGCCAGTTACATCAGTCAGGTGAATTACAAACCGGACACGTTTTCTAAAAGGTCGCTGTTCACTGATAACACATTTAGTTTCCGTGACGCAAGCGAGCGGAGTGACCTCAGTCAAAGTCAGAGCAACACTTCTCTCCTTGACACAGGAAGATATCTCAGATGTGTTATCACACACACATAAAACACGCCACTGGAACCGCTGTAATCACTGCTTCAAAAGCTTTTCAATCACTATATTTCACCGTGTGGACACACGGCCTCCATGCTGTTAAAACAACAGATACATGAGACCGACCTACATCTCTGGAGTCCAGAGTATACCTGCCAACACTCCCGTTTTTCCCAGGTTTCTACCATTTTTTAGCCCTATCTCCCGGACCCCTCCCGGTTTGTTATTTCTCGCCGGAAACTCCCATAATTTGCATGGCCCAAACTCCTTCATAAATAATCGGACCAATAGGTTTGTCTAATGATGACCAGTTGCCAGATCTTGTATGAAACACATCCTATTCACACAATCCACACACCTACAATTTTCAACCCGTTTGTCACCTCAACCTGGCAACCTATGATCCTCAACCTGGCAACCTATAACCCAGTTGCGCAGTTGATCTCGCAAGCTTCGCGGAAAGTTCAGACCCGAAAGCTAGCCGATAAAGATGGCAGGTGAAGGTGGTGTTCCTGCAAAGAAATCAAAATATAGCTGTACATTTCAATTGGGTTGGGTGCAACAATTGACATGCGTCTTACCTAGTCATATTGACATCCTCCACGCTTTTTGTAAGGTATGTCGCATTGATTTTAATGTAGCACGCAGCGGGAAAAATGACATCAACCAGCACATTAAAACACAGTGGCACCATCGTGCAGAAGAGGCACATAAGGGCACACGGGCGATTTCATCCTTCATCATGAAAGGACAGACAGAGGCAGAAAACGTGATGCAAGCTGAACTCAAGATGGCAATGTTGGTTGCACAATTTTTTTTTCCTTTTTGCGTTTTGTGACGACATCACGGCGAGTGTGGCAGGCATGTTCCCTGATTCTGCCATCGCCAGGAAATATTCCCCTGGAAGGACCAAAACCTCACCTCATCAAGGGTAAGTTCATCTAGTAAGTTCAATTAGTAATGCTAGATTTACAATGTGGTAACGTTAGCCTTCAGGGTGGAGGATTAGCACCCGTCAGTGGCGGGTACTTTTGTCAAAGAATGCTGTTGCTAAGTAACTATAATGCACTTTTGTCGAGTAACTCATTTGATTGGTTTTCAGATTGGTTTAAGTCTCATATCAAGTGCATGCCATACAGCTGGCGAAGACGGGACCCCAGGAGCAGAGTGGGGCAATAAAGGCTATCTGCTCTATGCATTCGGTAAAGTTAAAATATGTATTAATAATAAAAACATCTAAATAAATTTGAATTCCGGAAAAAGTGGCTGGTAAAAAATATAAGTGGCTGGTAAAATTGGGCATCCACCAGCCACTGTTAAATCTCCCAAAAAGAACTTGTCATACTTGCAAGAGTGTATGATGAGAATATCTTGAGGTTGGTCACCAAACAGGGCTCCAGACTGCGACCAAATGGTCGCATTTTGCGACCAAAATTTGAGAGTGTACGACTGAATTTTACATCCAGTCGCACATGTGCGACCAGTAAATTTGCCCCCTTTTTTTTTACACTTTAAATGTCGAAACGTAGGTACCTGAGCGCGTAAGTCCTCTCTGAAAATTGACAGAGAGCGGTGCTCCGACACAAACACACATACTCGCACACACACGCAGAGTTGCGATCGGCGCAAACTACGTCGGCTGTTTTGTTGAAGTCACAGTGAGCGATGCCGATAAAGTGGTTTCAAGTATGGTTACAGTTTTTAAAAATTTCACGCAGACAACGTTTGCTGCTATATGAAATTAAAAACAGTCACGGTGCTGTTGACGTTACACTTCCTCTGAGACAAGCAGCAGGCACAACAGTGTGCAACTGTGCCCTGGTGACTGACTGACAGGCTGAGGTTGTAAGGCAAGGCATCTTTATTTCTACAGCACCTTTCAGCAACAAGGCAATTCAAAGAGCTTTACATGAAACATTAAAGAGCAATTAAAAACGGTCATGATGAAAATACAACAGGCTAAAAAAGTTACAATGAGTAAGAAATGAATAATTATTCAATTTAATAGGTTGTAGGGATGGGTTTGGGAGGAGAGAGGGAGGGGTTTTATTTTTATTTTTGTTTAATTTCTTTAGAGTGTAACATATTCTAATAAAATAACATAATGTTCTAACTACATAGGATAAATTATTTTTACAACTGAAATAATTGTTTTGTAATTACAGAGGGAAAGTACCGAAAAAATGTACCGTTGGGTACTGGAACATAATTTCAGGTATCTGTACTAGTATTGGTTCAGATGCGAAAGTACCCAACCCTAAAGGGTAGTAGCCTAAACAATGCATGTTTAATTTTAAGGTGAATTCATTGTAATTGTAGACTAGAGATGGAATATTTTTTAAATATTTTGTTGTTCTATGTTGCATCTTCAAAAGTGACACTGAATTTGAAACAGCACATTGTAATTTCTGCATCTATTATCAAAGTATTTATTAGTAATACAGTGGAAATTAGTAGAAATGTGAATATTTGGTTAGCATGTTGATTTACGGTGTGTGCTCCTAAATTTTCTGGTTGCACCCCTAAAATTTTCAGTAGGGGGCCACTGTGCTCCAAGTGAAAAAAGTTAGTCTGGAGCCCTGCCAAAGTTATTGACATGCCAGTCTGCAATGTGGGCACAGCAGATAGTCTATATGAGAAGCTGGCAACCTCACTGAGGTGAGTGTATTGACATGATGAGTACTGAGGACTTGAGGCTCATTTGAATGTTAGTATGTATATTAATCACAAATGATTTTGTCTGATTATCACAGTAATAGAGGAATCCCATGGGATAACCTGGTGGCCTTCAACTCTGACAACTGCAGTGTAATGAATGGAAAGCAACTTGCCCAACTTGCCACAGGCTGTGGCATCAAGGCCCTCAAGGCCCCAGTCGAGGATTTACTTGTCATTGTGTGTTTGTGTTTCCTTGTACAGTGCAAAGAGATGTGAGCTCTATAAAGAGTTTGTTGAGTTTACAGACACAGATAAACTGAAGCTGCTCAGATACTGCAGTACACGGTGGCTCAGCCTCCACACCTGCATTCAAAGACTGCTCAATCAATGGGCTGCTCCGCAGGCTTATTTCAACAGTCATGAGGATGAGAGGAGTGCTAAAATCAGGAACCTGGCGGGCTACCTTGATGATCCGGAGATAAAATTATATCGAGTGCCGCTTTTAAGCCATTGGTTGCATTCAACACTGCCTTCCAGGTAGGTAGGATGAAAGGCGGAGACATAACGAAAACTGTAAATATCTTTTTTTCCTACATTTCCTTTTTACCCATGTTTTACCAATAGGCAGAGGGAGTGGCGATCCATAAGCTACATAGTGAGATGACAAGACTGGTCAAGAGATACTTGGGCTACATTGTTCCAGCTAGATTGATCGTCGATACTCCTGTCAGTGAGGTATCCTGCAGACAAGAGCACCAGCTGACTAATGAGGATCTCTTCATTGGAGCTGAGGCCAGAGCATTCCTGGAAAATGAAGAATTCTCCTCCGTGTCAGTGAGAGGGATATATCAGTAATTTTAGCTTGTGTAATAATTAGCGTTACAAAATTCCGGGACTTTTCAAAGTTGGAAACGTAAAGTATGGAAGCTTGATGATAAGTAAAGGTGCGGCAAAGGGTCAAAATAGTAGCCCGTTAGGCACGACGTGAAGCCGAGTGAATAATAAATGGTGGCATGCGATTAATCCGATAAAAAACAATTAACGCGTTATGATTGGCCCTTAATCGCAACGCGATTAACGCGTTAATGCTGACAGCCCTAATATTATGTGATTATGTGGTAATTGTGCTGAAAAAAGATGCTGAAGGCCTTTCCCTTACAATCTCAGCTGCTTAAAGACCTGAAGGTACTAGACCCAGCCTCTCGCCTGGATATCTCTCCTGAAACAGGTAAAAAGTATCATTTTATTGTAGGAATATCCATTCAGTACTTTCAAGTAACCTAACTGAGTATTTGTTGGAAATATGTTCACACTACATAGTGGCAAGGCTAGGACGCATGTTTTCCCCAACTGAAGTTTAAGGATCCAGATAAGTTGGGAGGGGAGTTCACAGACTACCAGGTCACAGACAGCAACAAGTTGCCCCAAGAAAACAGAGTTGACAGATTCTGGGGGCTTATAGGGAGGAATGAGACCAGGTTCAGTGAGCTGGCTAGGCTGATGAAAGCATTGCTCTGCATCCCCCATAGCAATGCCTCGTCAGAGAGGAGCTTCAGCATGGTGAAAAAGATAGTTACAGAAAATCGCATGAGCATGAATAACAGCACTCTCTGCTCTCTCCTATCCTGCAAAATAAACCACACAGTTTGGCTTCAAAGTACACTCCGTCCAAGAGGGCACTATAGAGAGCAGCTAAATCTGCCACATACAACTACAACACTTAAAAAAAAAAACTAAGTGAGCAAATATTCATGTTCACAAAACATACTGATGTTTACCAAAGAGAGACCGTTATTGATGAAAAATGATTAAATGTGTTTGTACCAGTGTTAAAAACTGCAGTAATCAAATTACAAACGAAAAATATAAAGAAATACACTGAACCAAATTATAAACGCAACACTTTTGTTTTTGCCCCCATTTTTCACGAGCTGAACTCAAAGATCTAAGACTTTTTCTGTGTACACAAAAGGCTTATTTCTTTCAAATATTGTTCACAAATGTGTCTACATCTGTGTTAGTGAGCACTTCTCCTTTGCCGAGATAATCCATCCACCTCACAGGTGGGACATATCAAGATGCTGATTAGACAGCATGATTATTGCACAGGTGTGACTTAGGCTGGCCTAATGGTTAGGGGTAGGGTCAGGGCTCATCCGTGAAGAGAACACCTCTCCAAAGTGCCAGACACCATCGAATGTGAGTATTTGTCCACTCAAGTTGGTAGAGAGAGAGAGAGAGACCCTAACCATAACACCAATCTGGTTTTCGCCTAAGTCACACCTGTGCAATAATCATGCTGTCTAATCAGCATCTTGATATGTCACACCTGTGAGGTGGATGGATTATCTCGGCAAAGGAGAAGTGCTCACTAACACAGATGTAGACACATTTGTGAACAATATTTGAAAGAAATAAGCCTTTTGTGTACACAGAAAAAGTCTTAGATCTTTGAGTTCAGCTCGTGAAAAATGGGGGCAAAAACAAGTGTTGCATTTATAATTTTGTTCAGTATATTAAGAATAAAGTTATGTTTTCTTTTATGGGTATTAACACCACAGTGTTAAATGGGTTCGTACCAGTGTTAAAAACTGCAGTGCAGTGTTTCTGCGACACAAATACACATAAAAATATATAAAGAAATATTAATAAATTAAGTATAGTTTTCCATTTATATTGCAATGTAAATAATACTTATTAACACTTACAGTACCCCTGTAAGTGCTACGTAAGTAAGTTGGAGCATTGCTATTATGATGGAGGATTTGCTAAGCAGGAAGGAGAGATCATATCATAATACTATTTCACACCTTAATATTTTTATATGTAATCTTCTACGTGTGTGTGCTGCTGTGCGTCCCTGTGTGTGTAACAAGAATAGTGTGTGCACGCTGTGCACGAGCCTAGGAGCATTTTACTAATGCTCTGTTAAAATAACAATGAAATGCTGAGTTATTGACTTTAGACCAGGTTTTTGTTGGTCAATGGTGTGATCACTTCCCACTGCCTCAAGATAGTAATACTCCCAGAATGCACCTGAACACACCTCCCTGTAAGACCAGCACGCCCATGGGCCACAGATGGGCGCAGGTGCATTTGTTATTTAAACGACGCGGGCGGTCTTAAAATAGCAAAGACACTTGCGTTGGGCTCTACGCCGCGCTGCGCCGGGTGCAAGATAGGGCGCCTTATGTCAGTTTTACCGTCCAGAGTCAGGCTGTATCGGTGGTTTTATCGGTGGTATTATAATATTAATATTTTTCTTTAAGCAGTTTTGTTGATTGAGGGTTTCATTAACTGAAGCATAATAGACATTTTTGTTCATCAATTTGTCAGAAATGAGAGGCAAACGCTTATAGATTTCTGTCAAATAACACAGACTCACTGCATTTACTGTACGCGGATCGATCATGCTTACTGCTGTGCGTAGCCTCCCCCCCTCTTTGACGTTGTGCCAAATGTCATTATTTTTATCATCAGACACATAAATCTGCTGTACATAGACGTAAATAAACCGAATTTCATTCAATCACAGTTTATCTGCACGATGACATGCGTGACTTTGCCTGGAACGCTACCAAGTCGTGAGTCGTGACTTGAAGTCGTAAGTTATAGGCTAAAAATTGTGTCTGGAACGCAGCACAAGATCACAGACAACCTCCATCATTATTACAAATGACTAGTCCTATGCAAACAGGGCTTAAGTCACCGTAAGTCACGGCAATGCCGGTAAAGGGGTTGCAAGTGTGGTTACTCGGACAGCGTTCACTGCAATATTATTATTATTATCATCATCATTAGAACAGAGCTGCTTCACTACACAAACCAAACAATAAGTTGGCCTACCATCACTGTCACATATCATAAGCCTCTCCAAACTGATAAAGCAGAACATAAACAACCACAGGCATCAAATGATATATTCGGATAGAAATTATCCGCAATCTGTGCAGGAGTTTAGCTCTGGTTTAAAAGATTTGAAAGGCCATAAAATTAGCGGCCAACCACCCACCCACACACACACCCACACCAAGAAGGCAGACAGCAGAGCAAAGTGAGGTTTGAGTGACTCTTCATTAAAGCGGCTAAGCTACTCGAGCATTGTTGGGAAAAGATTGTAAAACTTAATTCCTATCAGACATGAGCATTACCATCTTATTTGTTGACTTGAGCAAACATTGGCTTAATCCCTTACACACCTCTCGGGACAAGAGAGGAAATGAAGACACACACACACACACACACACACACACACACACACACACACACTCTCTCTCTATTTACACACACAAGTAATAGGGATGTAACAATACTCTACTCACGATTTGATTCACCCAAATCCCACATCAAAATAACTAAATGGATAGAAAAGAAGAAACTAAGATGACATAGTGACGTCTGAAGTCAAACAAGTGAAATCTAAAGTAAGTTACGCCCTAGGCTGTTTAAAAAAATTGCTCCGCGATTCATTTTTCATCTCAACCGGTTGTAATCTTTAAACATTTAATATCCATCTTAAACCGCTTCCCGATGCATCATTACATCCCAACACACGCACACACTCAGTGCGTTAACATGCAGTTTAAAAAACAATTATATTCGGGTTAAGGTCATACCTCGATATGTCAAACGCCACGGAAACACCTTACCCCGGTTACAATCAGAGTTCTAATAACCCGGTTAACAGAGGTTACAGATACCGTTCTAATGAGCCGAACAAGTGGTCAGTCATCTGGTGAGAGCACTGCGCTGTCCTACGATGAAATAATAATGTGTAAATTAAACACTGAGTTTTTAAATTTGACTAGTTTAGCGATTGGTCTGTGTAATGTTGATATAGGTCAAGCAGAAGAAAAAGCGTTGTGCGTTGGCAGAGCGCCACCTACTGTACCGGATGTAGAGTTACTCCTGTCATTCTCCCCATTCTTCCCCATTGGTATACGGGGGAGAACTGGCAGAACCCTGGTATTCACTTAACCGGGGTAAGACTGAGATACCCCGGTTACTGCTGTGCATGTAAACGTTCTGAGTGAGACACACACACACATTGATTGGGATTCTGCAAATGTCAGAAGGATAGTGTTCACAAATTCTGCCAGGCAGCTGGGAGATTACATTTTATCAACATACAAATGAGCTGTTCATACGATACTGGGCGCTCTGACAGAATACTAACCATGGCTCAGATGATAGGACAATGACTGTGACTTTGAATTATGTGTTCCCCTGTGCGGGCGTGCACCTTGCTGTGTATGTTTGCGATATGTGTGATGTGGAAGTTTGTTGCCTGCAGAGTCAATGTGACTGAATATGAAAGAAGAATAATCAAAAAGGACTCAGCAGTATTTATTTATCTTATCTGCAGTCCTGAGACTTCAGAATAAACTCAGCACATATTAATAACCTTAATCCTAACACTTGAAATAGAGTAGCAAAGCAAACTACCCGCCTTTGACGAAGTCACACCAGTCACATTGTTACCTGTGTGACTTTAACACCACAAACACTCGCCTTCATATACAAAGTAGTCTTTCAGCAAATCGTTTTTCTTCTTGTTAATCATCTAAAGCGAGCTACCATGCTAGCTTGAGCTTATGTTCTTCAGCTTTTCCTCAGTGTTTACGCCGTTTACTTTTGAAAACTTGAGCGGCCAGCTGGCTAGCAGTCGGCAGGAGACTGGTGAGCTGATTTCCTGATCCTGATGAGCGACTCATCGCCACATACCATCACCGTCAACCACACGAAGCTAATGTTCAGGGCTTGACAGTAACTTTTTGAGGCAACAAAACCATTGAAAGCATCCAAACACTTAAGTTGAAACACTTTCTTCCCGGCAGAGGCTGATTTACCAAGGGATCCTTTAAAAAGGTGCAGCTACTTTACAGTTGAATATTAGCTGATTTTTAACTACATAACCGATACAAATGCTGCTAATGCTTGCTAGGTACACAGCTGCTGACGCTAGCTAACGTCACTTACTTGTCAGCCAAGTTGCGTTGCCCCCCATTTTGTTGGAGTTTTAACTTGTCCAGTGGGGCAAGTAAATTTCTCTTCCACTTGCCCTTGCAAAAAAATCCACTTGTCCCGGACAAGCCTTAATGTCGAGCCCTGATGTTTGTAAAATAGACAATCCAGCATACATCTTGCAGAGCTAACAAACTGCAGATTTGGCCATATGTCCACTTTCTTTGTGTTGGTGTTCTAAACTTATCATCCAGGGCCAATAATTGGTCCATCCCTAATTAATATTACTAATAAGCATTTATTAATATAGTGATGTTTGTCTGGAAAATTACAAATGACCTAACTGCTTCAGACAAAGGGCTTGTCTCGGTACTCGTCTTATCAGATCTTAGTGCTGCATTCGACACTATTGAGCATCCTGTTACAGAGACTGGAACCTTTAAATGGCACTAACCCTTATGTTGTCCGTTTTTAAAGTTTTTTTATATCAGAAATATGAGTTTCTTTCAACCACATTGCCCAGAAATAACATGGATGCATGGATGTACATTATATGGATACAACATTCTTCGTAGACCTGATTACTTCCAATGCTTTATTCAATTTTAGAGCATTTGAAAAACAAGTGTCCAAACAGTCTCCTGACTAAACTTTGACATAAACCAGTCTGGGATCCACTCAACATCCTCTGATCTTGACGATTAGTCATAATCATTCATCATTTTGCTTATTTCAACTGAAAAATTAAGTATAATGTCATATAAATAAGGTTTATTGACCGTGAATTTCATGAACAAGGACTGAGCCTTTGTACACGGGGCACACGCTATCCAGGCGCCCCTCATTTTTCAATTATGACCCAGAAGGACAGCAAGTTCGTGGTAGACGGGAAGACAACAGAAGGGTTAAAGGTACCACACTAAGCTGGTTTGAATCCTATCTATCAGATCGATCTCAGTTTGTTCACTTTAAGGATAAATCCTCCAGACACTCTAAAGTTATGCATGGTGTTCCACAAGGCGCGGTGCTTGGACCAATTCTATTTATTTACTTTACTTATTTAACCCTTGTGTTGTTTTCCACTCGACCTTGCGTCGTCCTACCTTTTGACACTTTTGTATGTATGTATGTATGTATGTATATATATATATATATATATATATATATATATATATATGTATATATATATATGTTTAAAGCCGTATTTTCACTACCATGTATAAACACTACTAACACCAACTTATTACCACTATTTTAAAAATAATTTTTGGAATTCATGGTCAATAATAATCCTAATTTATAGGCAATCGTATCTAATTCTTTAGTTAAAAAAGCAGAAATTATGAATTATTTAGACTAATATTAAAAGAAGGATAATCACAGAAGGGTATATGTCAACGTTCAGTCAGGATACTGTTTCGAAACATAAAAAAAAAAAAATTCAACTTCTGATCTTTTGTTGTACTTGTGAAACACTTTGTATGGAATCATCCGTGTTATTTTTGGGCAATCAAAATTAGGTAGTTAAAAAGAAACCCATGTTTCTGATATCGACATTTAGAAAACGGGTCAAATTTGAAACAAGGACAACACAAGGGATATGCTATAGATGCCGCCCACCGAGAGCCCGGGTCTGTCCGAGGTGTCTGCCTAAAAGGAAGTTTTTCCTCGCCAATCTCTCACCAAATTCTTGTTCATGGGGGGAATTGTGGGGTCTTTGTAAATGATAGAGTGTGGTCTAGACGTACTCTATCTGTAAAGTGTCTTGCGATAACTCTTGCTATGATTTGATACTATAAATAAAATGTAATTGAATTGTCTTGAACATTTAATCTGCTGTTCCGCTCCATTTCTCTCCAGCCAACAGTGTGCTTGTTCTGGAAATGTCTTTCCATTTTACATTTTTTTGAATTCTGAATCCATAGTTTATAGTCTATGAAAACTCAAAAACGCTTTTGAGGTTCAGGAAAATATAGGAGGTTAAGGTGCCGAGAAGTAGACGTGGTTTACGGGCTATGATGAATATTTTAGTTGACTGAAATGTTATGTAGCCTAAATGGAGAATATAAGAATCACTTTAGGCCTACAACAAGGATAAATGAAAACTAAGCCGTTATTCATTTTTATGAATTTGTTGACCACTGCTCTAAATGATTATACGGCCAATCGTTCTTCACAGAGGAGCAAAACATTCAAAAGCTGACTTTCCCCTTGTGCATAGTCAGAATTTGTCAGTGTTGGAATGTAACTCCAGTACTGTACTTCAGTCCAAATGTTGAGGTACTTGAGTCTTTTCTTTTCATGCCACTTTCTACTTCGCTACATTTCAGAGAGAAATATTGGACTTTTTACTCCACTACAGTCATCTGTTACAGCTTTAGTTACTAGTTACTTTAGTTACTCCGCTACATTCATCTGTTACAGCTTTAGTTACTAGTTACTTTACACATTAAGATTCCTGCACACTAAACATGTAGTTTATAAAATCTGATGTTTGATTCTAAAGTAAACTAGCCAACAATATAACGGCTACAAGTCAGCTGAGATAATTAGACCATTAAACACACAACTGGTTGGATCCTTTACACTTTCTACAATGGTTTAATACTTTAACTACATTCTCCTGATGATACTTAAAGACTTTTACTGAAGGAACATTTTCACTGCAGTTGTTTTTTGCTCTCTAAACTCTTTTGTTGTCAATATTCTTCCATGGCAGGGCGGATATGATGAGGGGCAGACTTAAGTCGTCAATGAGGAAAGGAAGTGTAAGTGTGTATGTATGTATGTGTGTGTGTGTGTGTGTGTGTGTGTGTGTGTGTGTGTGTGTGTGTGTGTGTGTGTGGTGGGGGACTAAGGAGGAAGTAATAACATTTATTCATTGATTTGCTGTGAAGGTCAGATGTGTGAAAGTTAATCGATTGATGTTAGTTAGGATGACTGTAGTACGAGCTCGGACAGACAACGATCCCCAGATGCCGCGTCACATCTGAATCCCTGAGCAACCCATGAAACAGATTAGATATTGATGTTGCAATATGCTTGAGCTCTTACACAGGTATCAATATGTGATTCATTCTTTTCTATTGCACACTTCATATATAGGCCTGTCTGTCTGTGTACTATGTGTGTGTTTGTACGGACTATTTATTTTCCCATCAATATGCAAAGTGTTGGAGATTTCATACAATGCATCTGAATTCATTTGATTGCAAAGAAGTGCAGCTTATACATATCCAGGACGCGGTGGGATATGAAGAGACGGAGCTCTGCATCTCTCGTCTACTTCCCCCATGTATGTGCTCTGTGTGTTTGCAGGGTTTTCAGGCCATCAGAAAGTTTAGGCACAGCATCTGAGCCATTTAGGTGCAGCACCTAAGCCAAATGAAAGTAACAAAGACTTTTCTCAGATCTAATGATTGTAGGACTTCTTTAGCTTTAAGTTTTGTTTTTTAAAAAGCGACCACAAAGAGACACAAACCGACTACAAAGAGACGCTAAATGACGACGGAGATGTCAAAAGAAAACAAAAGAGACAAAGAGACACAAAATGTAAGGTAAGTCTTCCTCAAAGTGAGGGGAAACACTGGTATATAGCCTATATTCTGTTGTATGTATGATGAGCAATACCCCAAAATAACGTCATGAAAGCATATGTAAGAGACAGTCTGATTACCATGATGGGAAAACAGGACTAAGTGAACATGAGATAAAACAGACAGATAGATAGATAGATAGATAGATAGATAGATAGATAGATAGATATTGTGAGCCGAGACCAAGAAAAATTATGTCTAAATTTAATTGCTTCTTCTTTTCTCCCTCTGCATTTCCAAAAAGGGTGACAGACAAATTAATACAGCTACTGTTGATCAGTATTGCCACAGTTACTTTGAAAAAGTAATTTAGTTACTTTACAGATTACTTGATTTTAAAAGTAATTTAGTTACTTTACAGATTACTTGATTTTAAAAGTAACGAAGTTAGATTACAAGTTACTTTATTAGTTACATTCAGCAACTGCCGACATTTTTATGTGGAGGCTGTGGCCCCACATAAAAATGACAACCGGTTTACTGCGAGGAAGCTTGGCATTGCCAGCAGTAGGGATCTGGTTTATTATGGCACAAAAGAGAGCCAGTCAACGGTGTTTAAGGACAGCATTTCCTCTACAACATACTGCCCAACCAAGTTCTCCAACTCTCCCCCACTAAGTCCAGCTTTTGTTGTTTGGGTGGTGGGGGACCTCCTCCTCTCTGCTTCCCACCACCTGCTGGGACTTGTTCTGTAAGTTTGACTGCAGTGCTGCGACTCCAAATGTTTCTTCAAATTTGATGTAGGCTTTTCGTAGCTAGATAGCACTTTGTCGCCACCAGCACAGAGTGTACAACCAACCTTAATATTGCCGTCTTTAGCTGACACAAACTCAAAACAGTGACTGTATTTCCAGCTAGAAAGCGCGCATCTCTCTCCTCCCTCCATTGTTGTTTACGTTTGTGTCGCTGCGTGGCACACGTGAACTGTCCTCATGCTGAAAACGTGAACTGTCCTCATGCTGAAAACGTGACCTGTCCTCATGCTGAAAACGTGAACTGTCCTCATGCTGAAAACGTGACCTGTCCTCATGCTGAAAACGTGACCTGTCCTCATGCTGAAAACGTGAACTGTCCTCATGCTGAAAACGTGACCTGTCCTCATGCTGAAAACGTGAACTGTCCTCATGCTGAAAACGTGACCTGTCCTCATGCTGAAAACGTGACTTGTCCTCATGCTGAAAACGTGAACTGTCCTCATGCTGAAAACGTGACCTGTCCTCATGCTGAAAACGTGACCTGTCCTCATGCTGAAAACGTGACCTGTCCTCATGCTGAAAACGTGACCTGTCCTCATGCTGAAAACGTGACCTGTCCTCATGCTGAAAACGTGACCTGTCCTCAAGCTGAAAACGTGACTTGTCCTCATGCTGAAAACGTGAACTGTCCTCATGCTGAAAACGTGAACTGTCCTCATGCTGAGCAACGTGACCTGTCCTCAAAGCTGAAACGTGAACTGTCCTCATGCTGAAAGAAACGTAGACTGTCCTCATGCTGAAAAACGTGAACTGTCCTCATGCTGAAGAACGTGACCTGTCCTCATGCTGAAAACGTGACTTGTCCTCATGCTGAAAACGTGACCTGTCCTCATGCTGAAAACGTGACTTGTCCTCAAGCTGAAAACGTGAACTGTCCTCATGCTGAAAACGTGAACTGTCCTCAAGCTGAAAACGTGACCTGTCCTCAAGCTGAAAACGTGAACTGTCCTCATGCTGAAAACGTGAACTGTCCTCATGCTGAAAACGTGACCTGTCCTCATGCTGAAAACGTGACCTGTCCTCATGCTGAAAACGTGAACTGTCCTCATGCTGAAAACGTGAACTGTCCTCATGCTGAAAACGTGACCTGTCCTCATGCTGAAAACGTGACCTGTCCTCATGCTGACAACGTGACCTGTCCTCATGCTGAAAACGTGACCTGTCCTCATGCTGAAAACGTGACCTGTCCTCAAGCTGAAAACGTGACTTGTCCTCATGCTGAAAACGTGAACTGTCCTCAAGCTGAAAACGTGACCTGTCCTCAAGCTGAAAACGTGAACTGTCCTCATGCTGAAAACGTGACCTGTCCTCATGCTGAAAACGTGAACTGTCCTCATGCTGAAAACGTGAACTGTCCTCATGCTGAAAACGTGACCTGTCCTCATGCTGAAAACGTGACTTGTCGTGGCATACGTGACTTCACTCCCCGAGACGCAAGAAGAAAGCAAAAATATATATTTTTACTAAGGAAAATGACAAAAATAGTAACGCACAGTGACTTGGATAAATTACTTTAATCTGATTACTGGTTTGGAAATAGTAACGTGTTAGATTACTCGTTTCTGAAAAAAGTGGTCAGATTAGAGTAACGCGTTACCTGGCATCACTGCTGTTGATCTTTTTTTTACCCCCCAAAAATGTCTGGTTCCAAAGGTTAAAAAATACCTTCATAATGTTATTACACAATGCACACTGACTGAAAAAGTTTAGCCCTCCACATGTCTGCAAAAGGGTTTGCAAAGAGGGTCTCTCTCTCTGTGCGACAATTATAGGGATGGAGACAGTATACTGCAATACTTTACTCAAGCACTGATACTTTAAAGTAATGGTCTTCAAGTACAAGATCATTGTGTATCAATGTAAAAAGTAGGTCTGCTCCCTCTTAGTGGATTAGTCGACTAATAGGTCGTTTTGGTCTTAGTCAACTTAGATCTCTTAGATCCCATTAGTCATGTTTGATGCTGTTTTCATCCTGAATGACTTATTTCCAAGAAACATACGAGCTCATCTCTGGTAAACACAAGAATTAAAGTGGTGCTTTTGCATGACTCTTTGCAGAGAAACTCAGATCTGTCGATTAAATCAACTAATCGATTAGTCGATACAATTGAATGAGTGTTAAGCCTGGTTCACACGGGACAATTTTAAAATTGTCGGACGATTTTCCAATCCTGAGAGACCCCACACACGGTGATAAAAAATCAGGGGTCTAACAGTTTTGGTGGTACAGTGTGTGGTGCGCAGCACACGGCAAAATCAACACATCACACACAAACCGATTCGACTCCCGAGCATTCCCAGGTCAGACGGGAAATCTCGCAAAATACCTCGAGATCAAACGCGACTTCAGAGTAAACAATCGTTGCGGACGAAGAGGATGCAGTGGCGATAGTTTGTAGTGTGTTTTTAACCGAAAAGAAACATTATCAAAAGAAAAGGCGATGGTCAAAGAAGACAACGCGAGCATGGACTATACTCAGCTACATCATGATATGGAGGTGATTTGTTTTTTCTCATAGAAATGTCGTTAGGTATTACACAGATTAATAAACGTTCATATATTTGTTTCCATGTACTCTGGTGGACTGCAGTTGTGGATGTAGTTATGCCCATCGACTTTATTGAATGCCACAGTCCACAGGCTGCGTGCTCGTTTGTCCCCGGGGGACACCACACACGAGGAGAAATCGGGCCAAATAAATCCAACATGTTGGAATATCCCCGATTTGAGATCGGAGCGGTCCCGACGTCCTTCTGAGCAGACGAGAGCAGTCTTAACACAGCACACATGGCAGGAATATCTGATCAGATTATTTTACGATAATCGGAGCATCCTTAAGATTGTCGGGAGGGGTGAATCGGGGCTAAAATCGGCCTAATTATCCTGCCGTCTGTACCAGGCTTTAGTCGACTAAGAATTTCTTCAATCAAGCACAGCCCTAGTAAAAAGATCAGTTAAATATGACGTACTGTTGTTGTATTTTGGAGGGGGTTAAGAATTTGTTTTATAGACCCAACTGTATTTAAACAAAGGACGTAGGCTACAAAATAAAGTGCATTAACAAGTCAACTTACTTAAGGGTGCAAATCACAAGTTTTATCGCGATACAATAGCCTGCTGAATCAAAGACTGAATCTGCCAGAAGTTTAGCACGGTGAGCCTTTGGTGGGGAATAAAACTGCTTCCCATCTGCCGCAGCAGCAGTGGCAGCAAAAACTGTCCTGTCCTGTTAGTAGTGTCCTGAGGACAGTGTGACTGTGTGGGAGACTGGGACAGTGTCTGACTGTCCCGGTCTCCCACACAGTCACAGGACAGTGTCTGGGAGTCACAGGACAGTGTCTGACTGTCCCGGGACACTCCACAGGACATTACTAACAGGACAGGACAGTTTTGGCTGCCACTGCTTCTCCTCTGCCGCCTTTCAGTGCTACAGCAGCAAATACTGTATACACACACAGCACACAGGATATACAATAAATAGGACAAGACTATTCAAAAAAAATATAGCCTACACAGGAAATAATGTAGCCAACCATAAAGACCTTTACACAGTTTTAAACAAACATTTTAAATTGCCCAAAATTTCCTGTTGCAGGTAGCCCATAGTAGCTTATGTCTATGGTGTATGTGAATGACATCATAGGACTGAAAGTTAACATGGGGCCAGACTGTTGCCTAGCAATGGAATTCCAATGAAAAAGGCCTCAAGTGGTGAATACAAATGTAAAACCATGGCCCACTTAAAGCTAAACCTACAAAAGATCTTTAGAAAACTGTTATTTAGTAGCCTACTTACCGGTTTGAACGGCATGTGCCCCGTGAAGTCTTCTTTCTCAGTATGCACTTCTCTGCTCTTCATTCAGTGCATGCTATATAACCAGTCCACTCGGCCTCTCTGCCCCAGTGTTACCAGTCCACTCGGCCTCTCTGCCCCAGTGTTACCAGTCCACTCGGCCTCTCTGCCCCAGTGTTACCAGTAACCAGTCCACTCGGCCTCTCTGCCCCAGTGTTACCAGTCCACTCGGCCTCTCTGCCCCAGTGTAACCAGTCCACTCGGCCTCTCTGCCCCAGTGTAACCAGTAACCAGTCCACTCGGCCTCTCTGCCCCAGTGTTACCAGTAACCAGTCCACTGGGCTCTCTCTGCCCCAGTGTTACCAGTAACCAGTCCACTCGGCCTCTCTGCCCCAGTGTTACCAGTAACCAGTCCACTCGGCCTCTCTGCCCCAGTGTTACCAGTCCACTCGGCCTCTCTGCCCCAGTGTAACCAGTCCACTCGGCCTCTCTGCCCCAGTGTAACCAGTAACCAGTCCACTCGGCCTCTCTGCCCCAGTGTTACCAGTCCACTCGGCCTCTCTGCCCCAGTGTAACCAGTCCACTCGGCCTCTCTGCCCCAGTGTAACCAGTAACCAGTCCACTCGGCCTCTCTGCCCCAGTGTAACCAGTCCACTCGGCCTCTCTGTCCCAGGCTCCAGCCGTCCAAAGCTCCTGTTCCTGCGGTGTAAACACTCACACTTGCCCCGGTGCTCGGCGCTCCCAGTTCTGGCACCGTGGCTTACTTGAGCTAGCCAACGTTAGCAGCTACAGTTAGTTACTTTAGCAACAAGTAGCCTCAAGACTTTCTGTCCATCAGGGAAACTCCGTAAATCACCGAGAGTCGAGGCAGCGCTTCAAAGAAACAGAGAACAGTTTTGTCCGTAAAATATCATCCACGGTGACCAAACTCAGCAGCGATGCGGCTGCTGTACGCTACAGCGTCGCGCACTTCGCCAGAAACCACCTGCTCAGCAAAGAAGCGCGAGAACAGGTGATCTGTGGGCGCAGAGAACGACAGAGACACCATTCTACCTGTTACACCTGTCGTTACTCTTACCTATTATGATACAAAGTAACATCAAAATGATTTTACCTAGGCTCCGACAGCTTCAGTGTCGCACTGACCACTACAAGAAATCATTCCTACAACTGGCAATACAACTTTTTAACACTTCATCGCTCAGTGTTAGATATGACTCATACAGCATACTTCACAATACTGCGCTAAGTGCAACTTGCAAAAACACAGGTTTCACTTACATTTTATGAATACTATTTAAAGATTTAGTGCGTAACTTTTTGATAATGAACGTCCGTTACATTCAAGCCATTGCCAAATGAGTTGCTACAAAGCTAATTAAGACTATCAGCTCCACACAACTCTCTCTGGATTTCTCAGTAGGACTATGTTCACAAGATTGGGACTTGTATACGTTTGTATATTCTCCACTTTTTTTATCTTCATTTTTTGAATATTTGTTCTTGTATTCTATCCTATTATTCATGTATATTGTATCCTATTATTTCATGTACATATTCTCTATGTGTGCTGTGTGTCTGATATTTTGCTGCTGTAGCACCGTCATTTCCCATTTTGGGATCAATAAATCTATCTGTCTGTCTATCTATCTATCTATCTATCTATCTATCTATCTATCTATCTATCTGTCTGTCTGTCTGTCTGTCTGTCTGTCTATCTATCTATCTATCTATCTATCTATCTATCCACCCACCCACCTACCTATCTACTTACCTACCTACCTACCTACCTGTCTGTCTGTCTGTCTGTCTGTCTGTCTGTCTGTCTATCTATCTATCTATCTATCTGCTTGTCTGTCTATCTATCTATCTATCTATCTGCTTGTCTATCTATCTATCTATATCTATCTATTGATCTATCTATTTATCTATCTATCTGCTTGTCTATCTATCTATCTATCTATAACCTATAATAATGTATTTATAAAAAGTACCTTACTTGAGTAGCCTATTGTAGGCTATTTGCATTTTCTGCTAGGCTACTTTTTAAACTCCGTCTACTCTACTATATCTCAGAGACAGTTATTGTAATTTTCACTGCACTTCATGTAGTGATAACTTTAGCATCTTTACAAATCAGATTGATCATACAAAATATAGTCTTAATTATGTATAATTATAATTATGATGTATTGTTATCGCTAAGATACAACTTTATTGATCCGTGAGCTCCACCTTTAACGTTAAAGTGATCAACACATTAATTCAGAAATATCTGTATATATCCCGTATACATGAGTGGGGAAGAATGATGCGAGTAACCCTAATCTCCGGCTTGTTATGGAACCCACGCAACTTCTAGGCAAGACCCGCCCTTCAGCAGCATTCACATGCTGCTATTGGCCAGGCGTCCATGCTTACGCAAGGTAACGGAACCCGATGTGTTCAGGTCCTATCCCCTGGCCAGTTGGCTATCCTAACCTTAACCACTCGAGGTTGATGCTTAACCCCAACCAATCGGGCTGCTTCGTAGGCCGGGACTTGCCTAGAAGTTGCTTCTTTGACACTTTCTTTGACACACTTTTTGATGCTTTAGAAGCTTTTTTTGGAGCCTTTTCAACACTTGTTTGACGCTTTTAAATGTTTTTAATGCTTCGCCACGTTCGCCATGTAAGTTTTTGTTAAAGCTTTTTTCTTACTTTTCTTCGATGCTTTTGTCGCAACCCTGACTGTGTTAACTGGCCGAGTGGCCAGTTAACATTTATATTTCGACCGCGCGTTTTCCTTCCTCGGACATGGAGTCCTTCGAAGCTCTGCCCTCCTAGATGTCAGCAGCGGAAAGTGATACGAAAAACCGTTAAAGACACACTTTTTCCTTCACAGCAAAAACATATCAAGTCCTCTAATTTTTCCCGCTTCAGCTGCTCTTCAGACAGGCACAAACGTGTGAATAGCTGCAGCATTTTAGACCAAATAAGAGGAGAGAAAAAGTAAAAGAAACAGTAAAAAAAACAGACAAGAACTGATTATGTGGTTTACAAAAGGTATATGGGGGGGGTGGCTGGGGACGAGAGGGGCAAAACAAAAGTAAGAGATGGAGAAAGAGAGGTGGGAAAGAGATTCTATTCACACGTCTGCTGGAGGACACAAGGTCGAGAACACTCACCGTGACAAGGCGAGTGATTGGAGAGGAGTTTCAAGCAGAATCTGTTCCAGTAAAATTGCTGGGAATCAGACAAGTGTGGCGCCTTCAAGTGTGTCTTTCCCGCACATTGCAGGAAGATAGACAGATCTGGATCAGTAGACGGACAACCAGGGGGGAGGGGGCACATTATATCCAAGGGGGTCGTTCCTCACAAAATTTCAAGCGTCAAACACAAAATTTCCTGCATTCTGGTGAATTTTTATGCAACAATTTAAATTTTTTTCTGCATCAAGGTGTGGTTCCAATGTCTTTATTTATGTAACTTATGCCTGACACCCCTCGGGGGGTATAGGCCGTCGACAAAGGACCTCCAGAGAACTGTGTCCCATCTATTTGATGTCTGTCTGAAACTCCCTCTGCCAGGTGTTTCTAGGCCGACCTCTCTTTCTCTTCCCCTGGGGGGTTCCACGTCAGAGCCTGCCTGGTGGTATTCGATATTGGTTTAAGAAGGGTGTGCCCAATCCATCTCCATCTTCTTTGTCCGATTTCGTCTCTAGCTGGTGTTTGCTTTGTCCTTGTCCACAGGTCTTCATTTGAGATCTTGTCTGGCCAATGGATTTTCAGAATTCTTCTCATGCATCCGTTCATGAAGGTTTATACTTTGCTGGTTGTGGAATTTGTTGTTCTCCAGGTCTCGGCTCCATAGAACAGGACTGATTTGACGTTTGACTTGAACTTGTTGCACCTGATCTCTGACTCACACTGATCTCCTGTGAGTGCCATACATTCTTCAGTTGTAGGAAGACTGCCCTTGCTTTTCCTATTCTGGCTTTGACGTCTGTATCTGTCCCTCCCTCTTTTTTGATAATGCTGCCCAAGTAGGTAAAGGACTCCACTTCTTCCAGTTGTGTGTCTTCGAGTGTTATTGGCTCCCCACTTCATCTTCGTGATTTTTGTCTTTCCCTTGTGTACGTTAAGGCCCACTTGGGCTGATGTTTCTGCGAGTAGAGTTGTCTTCTCTTGTATCTGATGGTGATTGTGTGAAAGTAGTAAAGGAAATACTTATTATCCTGTGTTGTTTACATGCTCATGCACTTTCTGCATGTTCAAAACATCACGTTTTTTTTGGAATGATGTACATCATATTGTTGTTTCTTCTGGCTTTAATTTCTTTTTATATGTTTCTATTTGTTTTTAAGGTATGTTGTATGTCATGTCTGTGTCTTTTGAATGGACCTTGAGTCTGGAATAAAAAGTTGATGATCCCAACAACAAATCTGTTTGCTCCCGTCATAACTACTACGGCCACTAGAAATGTAAATATAGCTTGAAATTGCTGCATGAACAAATGACCTATGGGAGCGTTTTTTTTCCCAGGAGGACAGTCTCTGTAGACGTCACTGCACATGAGTAGAATAAACGGCTGTAATGACGGAGTTTATCGGTGTGGACAATGTTGAGAGTCCTCATGATTGGATGGATAATAGCCGGGCTGAATTGTTTTCTGAACGACTTTTCCATGGGATGGATAGTTGATTTATTTTCAATTTACAGCTCGGATCCTCGACTGCACAGCTCCGTGGGGTCGTCTCTTTTAATACAGCCCCGACTGCAGTCCGTGTGGACACCCGAGGGTTTCCATCAAGCTTCCCCGCAGAAAGAATCGGAGCAGGGAAGCGTTTGTGACAGCACACCTCAAACAATGAACACTGCACAGGTACAATCTTGTACCTTGCACAAGATTGTTCAATTACTGGGGAAAAAAGAGAGACTCAGTCGGCTGAAATTACATCTCATAAAGTCTGTCACAACTCCGGAGAGAAGTAATCATCTATCAGAGGGGCTGACTCAAGGAACATTTCCTTTGTTTCATTTTTCTAAAATACTTTGTAACCTGGTTCTCACTGTGGGAAATCTGCTCGGTGTTATTTAAGGTTTCTTGTCAAACCAATAGTATAAAACCAAGGCCGGTTATTTAACTGTCTCTAAAATTCTGAATAAGTTCCTTGTGAATTGAAACTTGGTGGTGAGGAAGAAGTACAAACTCCACACGGAGGAATAATGAATGGCACACTTATCACAGCTGCAGAGTCTCCTTACTCTTATTGTTTCATATGTATGCAAAGGAGGATTTGACAGGATTGAAGCCATAGAAAAAGATCAGACCTTTTTCATGAGATTGACTAAAAACAACTTGTAAATGCTTTATTATAGGGTACCTTTGGTTTTTATCAACCTGGACCCTATTTTCCCATGTTTCTGTGTCTGAGTGACTGATGCGAACAACAATCTTTGACACTGGTCCAGTATTAAACAACACTGAAATAAACTGCAATGTAACGTAAAAGATTGCGGTTTGGGATCAAATCAGACGTCGTCTCACTTCTGGTTTACCGTTTACTTTTATTTTAAAATGGGACCATACCCTGGGATATCACATGTTAATGTGAGTAGTAATTGCTTAAACAAACGACCTATGGGAACGTTTTTCAGGGAGGACAGACGCAAAATTTGCACTCCAACAGGAGCGGCGTCAGCCAAATGTTTTTAGTGTAGCCCCGAATGTATTTTGAAAAGTTGACTGACAAATATGAAACCGGTAGCCTGGATAACTGCTAAACGTAGCAGGGTGTTGCTACTGTGTAACACACTGGGGGCCGCCCTAGATATGTGTGGAAATGTGGAGATAATCTGGAAACAAAAGGCCTTTGGGTTGCCAGGCCAATTATGATTGACCAAATGTTGGTGCCATCTAAATTACATCTACAAACTGGCCAGCTGAAATTAACATACACTCGCTATTACCAAGCTGGGCAACCCAATTGCTGTTTTGCACTGCATTCAGTTTATTTAAATGGGTCCGGGCTAAGCCCCGAATCTACTCGAGTCCTAGAAACACCCCTGCACTCCAACATAATCCTCTGAGTCAAAAGTGAGTATTGTGCATGCCAATTCATAGCCCTTAGACATTTGACTTTACACTGCTTCCCCATCAGAATTCAGGCCAATATTCATGTTGTATCCCAGAAAAGGAACTGGGTATCCAGGGAACATGGAGTCCATGTTAAGTGTACAGCCATGCAGTCTAGGAACTGATCTATTCTGAGAAGTACTCTTGGGTTTATAATGTAGTACAGTTCTGCTATAATGAGAGGCTTTATAAAGTACTGACCCCGGGACCCTTGTTCACAAGTGCTTTACATAAATGCTGCAATTCTAATCAAGCCATTGTAAATTGTAACAAACAGCTGTCATCGTTAATTGTGTGCAAAGAACATAACAGGACTCACGAGAGCTTGACTATTAGTACTCTCCACTTTAACTCCTGCAGGATGCAGACAAAGCGGCACTACAAATCATTTTAGGAACTTCTCTGTGATTGATTGAGCGTGTCTGGTGCTTTGAAGGCGACTGATTAGGCCCTGTAAAATGCAACCTCAGCACATCTGTAATATCTGTCATATTATGGATGTCACGATAGCAAAAAACTAGTAGTGGGTACCGATACCACCAAAAGTAAACAATACTCGATACCAAAGTCCCAAAAAAAACATTATACTACTAATATAAAAACATGAATGCCTTTATTTAGTTTCAACTTTCTGTCACTGTTTCTGTGAGTAACTTCAACTCATTCTCACTCCCATCGTGTAAAATACGGACGCTTGGTCAGGTGCCTTTGGTGGTGTTATCGACGCTAAAAGTCTCCTTTAGTGTCAGATCTAAACGTGCTGGGTCGGGACTATTGACCCAGTTAGGTTTAGGAGAAGATGGTGGGGGGGCTTATAAAAGGTACGTTTACGCGACACATGGGACAAGAACGGGACAGTTGGGTTTAGGAAACGTGACACACGGGACATGAAAGTCGTTGTTTGACCCATCCACCCCCCAACCAACATCCCTACGTGGAATTTCGGGCTTTCATACTACTCTCTACTGTTGTCTCTCTACATACTACTCTCTACTGTTGTCTCTCTACATACTACTCTCTACTGTTGTCTCTCTACATACTCTCTACTGTTGTCGCTCTACATACTACTCTCTACTGTTGTCTCTCTTCATACTACTCTCTACTGTTGTCTCTCTACATACTACTCTCTGTTGTCTCTCTACATACTACTCTCTACTGTTGTCTCTACATACTACTCTCACTGTTGTCGCTCTACATACTACTCTCTATGTTGTCTCTTTATACTACTCCTACTGTTGTCGCTCTACATACTACTCTCTACTGTTGTCGCTCTACATACTACTCTCTACTGTTGTCCTCTTCATACTACTCTCTCTGTTGTCTCTCTACATACTCTCTGCTGTCTCTCTACATACTACTCTCTCTGCTGTCTACATATTACTCTACTGCTGTCTCTCTACATACTACTCTACTGTTGTCTCTCTTCATACTACTCTCTACTGTTGTTCTCTACATACTACTCTCTACGTTGTCTCTACCTACTACTCTCTCTGTTGTCTCTACTACCTACATACTACTCTCTAATGTTGTCTCTTTCATACTACTCTCTACTGTTGTCTCTCTACATACTACTCTCTACTGTTGTCTCTCACATACTACTCTCACTGTTGTCTCTCTACATACTACTCTCTGTTGTCTCTTACATACCTATCACACTCTCACTGTTGTCTCTCTACATACTACTCTCTACGTTGTCTCTCATATCCTCTCTTTGTCTCTCTACATACTACTCTCCTGCTGTCTCTCCCCTTCTCTCTACTGTTGTCTCTACATACTACTCTCTACAGTTGTCTCTCACATACTACTCTACTGTTGTCTCTCTTCATACTACTATCTACTGTTGTCTCTCTACATACTACTCTCTACTGTTGTCTCTACATACTACTCTCTACGTTGTCTCTCTACATACCACTCTCTACTGTTGTCTCTCTACATACTACTCTCTACTGTTGTCTCTCTACATACTACTCTCTACTGTTTGTCTCTTCATACTACCTCTCTACTGTTGTCTCTCTACATACTACTCTCTACTGTTGTCTCCTACATACTACTCTCTACATACTACTCTCTACTGTTGTCTCTCTACATACTCTCTCTACCTGTTTGTCTCTACATACTACTCTCTACTGTTGTCTCTCTACATACTACTCTCTACTGTTGTCTCTCTTCCACTCCCACTGTTGTCTCTACCACTATTTATCTTTCCTTCTACTGTTGTCCTCACTACTGTGTCTCTACATACTACTTTCTCTACTGTTGTCTCTCCACTACTGTTGTCTCTACATACTACTGTTGTCTCTCTTCATACTACTCTCTGCATTCTCTCCATTGTCTCCATACTACTTCTCTACTACTGTCTCTACTGTTGTCTCTTACATACTACTCTACTGTTGTCTCTCTTCCTTACTACTCTTTCTTGTCTTTTCCTACTGTTGTCTCTACATACTACTCACTGTTGTCTCTCTATTTCACTGTTTCTCTCTACTGTTGTCTCTCTACATACTACTGTTGTCTCTCTCTTTCTACTGTTGTCTCTCATACTACTCACTTTGTCTCTCCATACTACTGTTGTCTCTCCCATACTACTCTCACTGTTCCTTTTTCTATTTGTCTCTCTACTACTCTCTTTTGTCTCTTCATACTACTTTTCTCTTTTCTTTTTCTCACTGTTGTCTCTCCATACTACTTGTCTCTACATACTACTTTCTACATGTTCTTCTGTCTCTCTACATACTACTCTGTTGTTCTCTCTTATCCTCTTTGTTTTCCTTCTCTTTTCTCTCACTTTTCTCTGTTGTCTTTTCTTCTTCTGTTGTCTCTACATTTTCTTTGTCTCTATTCTCTACTACTTTCTCTTTTTTTTCTCTTTTGTCTTTATATCTCTTTTTTTTTCATACCTTTCTCTTTTCTTTCTCTTCTTTCTCTCTGTTGTTCTCTACTTTGTCTTGTTGTCTTTTTCTCACTTTGTCTTTCTGTTGTCTCTCCTTGTTGTTCTCACATACTACTTGTTGTCTCTACATATTCTCATACTTCACTTTGTCTCTCTACATACTACTCTACATACTACTCTCTACTGTTGTCTCTCTACATACTACTTCTCTTCTGTTGTCTCTACATACTACTCTACTGTTGTCTCTCACTACTTCCTGTCTACTACTACTCACTACTCTCTTCTACTACTACCCTACTTTGTCTCACATACTCCTACATACTACTCTCTACTGTTGTCTCTCTACATACTACTCTACTGTTGTCTCTCTACATACTACTCTCTACTGTTGTCTCTCTACATACTACTCTACATACTACTCTCTACTGTTGTCTCTCTACATACTACTCTCTACTGTTGTCTCTCTACATACTACTCTCTAACGTTGTCTCTCTTAATACTACGTCATCTTACAGCACCGAGTAACTGCTGCTCTGCCCAGTGTGTTCTACACACATGCTGAAGGGTGATTTTTGCGTCGGGATGTGATGCTGACAGCCACTGCTCAAGCGTCAGTATTTTACCAGTTGGGAGTGAGAACGAGTTGGGAGTGGACGGGGTAAGGAGAGCGTGATTTACATGTAATCTGGAGAAAAGAATTGCATCCACCGGTACCTACAATATTGTAGAAAAATGAGTACTGTCATGTTTTCAGTACCGGTTTTTGTGACATCACTATGTGGGAAAACACTGATGTGTACGGTAAGTTGCAAAGTAGTGGTCGACAGGGTGGGGGCAAAATATCATGAATACAAAATATAAAGCCTTTAATGTAAAGCTTGTAATCAGTTTTCATAAAGTGTGTAATTTAACTCTCTTTGCCTCTGAACTGAGCGTATCACTGATTTTAGTTTAAAAGAAGAAGACCTTGTCATATACGCACTGAGCTCCATCACATCTTGTCTCAATCACAACAAGATCAATCCTCCATTAATCTTTGTCATCGCTGTGATCCCTTCATCCATTTTAAACGAGCCATGTCGTGGCAACACATTCATCATCGCTTCCCCTACTCCCAAATTAAACTCGCAGAAGTGCAACAGAGCTGCCAATTACTTGTACATCTAATCAATACTCTGAGTAATCAATGCAAATGATCTGTATGCAACGTGAGCTGACGGAGTGTTTTTAATGGGCAGCGCTATAAAACTGAATAGTCCTCTCTCCAGTCATTCAACAGCTGAATAATTTGGTACAAAAAGGACAGAAGTACGACCTTTTTGAGAAGTCAAAAGGCCAGAGATGGTTGCCAGGCAGCACGCCATCTCGGGAGGTAAAACCTCCCGTGGACTTCAGACGGATTGATTTATCAATTCAAGACTACAATGAGAGCAGCAGAAAAGTGACAGTGATCAAAAACCTAGTCCATAATCGTCAGTGAGGGTTGGATCGGAGAGAAGGACTGGAAAATACTTTTTACATCAGTGGAAAACCATATATATATATATATATATATATATATATATATATATATATATATATATATATATAGATATATAGATACTAGGATAAAACCATAGATATATATGTGTAGATAGTAGGATAAAACCATAGATATATGTATGTGTAGATAGTAGGATTAAACCATAGATATATATGTGTAGATAGTAGGATAAAACCATAGATATATATGTGTAGAGAGTAGGATAAAACCATAGATATATGTATGTGTAGATAGTAGGATTAAACCATAGATATATATGTGTAGATACTAGGGTAAAACCATAGATATATATATGTGTAGATACTAGGATTAAACCATAGATATATATATATATATATAGATACTAGGATAAAACCATAGATATATGTGTAGATACTAGGGTAAAACCATAGATATGTGTATGTGTAGATACTAGGATTAAACCATAGATATATATGTGTAGATACTAGGATTAAACCATAGATATATATGTGTAGATACTAGAGTAAAACCATAGATATATGTATCTGTAGATACTAGAGTAAAACCATAGATATATGTATGTGTAGATACTAGGATAAAACCATAGATATATATGTGTAGATACTAGGGTAAAACCATTAATATATACCTGGTATACCTGGTGAGTTTTTATATATACAGCAGTAGCGGAGTGGCAATCTGGAGAGTCAAGACTTTTCCTGGTGGGCTGGTAGTGTTTCAAGACTGTGAGGCGGCCTGGTGTGCTGCCTGGTGTGCTGCCTGGTGTGCGGCTGCTGCCCAGGCCGCTGGTCAAACTGTGCAGCCTCTGCTCAATCCCTACGGCGGTCCACGCCAAAAACACACCTCTGATTAATGAAGACACTAATGGCGCTTTTCCATGACATGGTACCTGCTAGACTCGCCTCGACTCTACTCGCCTTTTTTGGTTTTCCATTACGAAAAAAAGTACCTGGTACCTGCTAACAGATACTTTTTTTAGTACCACCTCAGTCGAGGTTCCAAGCGAGCTGAGGCGAGCCGAAAAGGTGACGTGAAAACCTGCAGGCTGCTGATTGGTCGGTAAGAATCGTCACTGATCACTGCATTGCTAGCGAGAGACGGCATTTTTAAATAGTTCAGCCAGCGGTGTTTTTTTGCTGCCGGAGGCTCCACACAGAGCTTTCTCCGTAGCATACAAGTGGCCTGATGTTTATACTTGTGCGCTGGTGTGTGCGTGTGTGTGTGTGTGTAGCTGGTGAGCAGGGAGAAGTGAGAGAGTGACGGCGAGTATCTCTGCAGCGAGTAGCGACTCTAGAGTCATATATTGGGAGAGAAACAAAGTGGTCCCCTGTTCTTTCTGACCACGGTGGGAAATCTGGAGCAGTAAAAGTTAACTATCTCTTTGATATCATGTTGTTTACGGAGACGGAGAACCAGGAAATGAGTCGGGGAAAAGCCATTAAAGCAACGCTACTAAGCCACGCCCACGGCAGTCGCTATGACGACCAGCCACGCTGAGGCGGTACTAAAATCTGCAATGGAAAACGGACGCACAGCGCGTCGAGGCGAGTAGAGTCGAGCAGGTACCATGTAATGGAAAAGCACCATAAGTACAACCCTTTAGAACCATGTGCCCGGCGCACGGACCCTTTTTTTCGCCGTCAAACTAGCAAAAGTGGATTTGGACACGCTCTAAATGCACCTGCGCCAGGCGCTTCACACTGTGCGCTTAGATCCTTAAAATAGGGCCCTTATACTTTCACCCAAGAAACGTGTTTGTATCTTGAGTGTTTTAATCCAAAACCACGATCTTTTTCCTAAACTTAACTAGTGGTTTTGGTGCCTAAACTGAACTGTTGTGTGCACCATTTTGCTGTGCATGGTTTCCGGGTTGATCGACAGGTTTCCTTGGAACGGTTTGCAACAGGATTAGACGTCTGTTTTCTCTCAGGCAAATCAGCAGAGACTGAGATGATTGTAGCTGGTCCACAGTTTTGTCTTTAAGCTTTCTGAGTGTTATTTATTCATTATCTCCTCAAGCTTTTCCAACGTTTAATAATATTGGTATATATTTATATATATATATATATGTTTATATATATATATATATATATATATATAATACCAATATTATTAAACGTTTATATATATATATATATGGTAATATATAGTAATAACAATGGTCCAAAATTGCATCTTTTTTTACTGATACCGGTATCAGAAAAGCCTCCGTTTCTACCTAGAATGCTGGTATCTGTGTCGTAAAGTACTGGAGTTTATGTACCGATCCGATACGTTATTTAGCCCCAAAGAAAATCTACTTTAAAGTAGTTTATTTGTTCTTTTTCAGTTAAACATATGACACTCTGGCATCAGATCAGTAGTCGGTATCAGGAAGCAAAAAATGTTATCGGAACATCTCTAATATATATATATATATATAAAAATCTTTAAAAAAAACTCCCAACAGAACCAGCAAAAAGATAAGTTCAATCAGATGAATGAATGAATAAGGTGGGTTTGTTTTTATCGTACCAGTTGGTTTTATTATACAATGCACACTTGATAAGCAAAAAAGCCTTGGCATTCTGCAAAAACCAACAATATTATGACAATACCAGTCAGTCGCTCGAGCCTGCATCGGCCAGTCGCTGAGTGGACTGCGCCTTACATTATTATTGCAAAGGGTCACTTTCAGTTGAAACTCATTAGCAAACAAAAGGACATAAAAATAAATTTTGTGATTACATAAAATATGGGTCATTCCATCTTTGTATAGGGGAGATACATTTCGATATGCAAACACACACACACACAGACACACACACACACACACACAATGAAATAAAACACTTGAAATATGTGACCCGTGACACAAAAGAAAAAGAAAAACAGAACGTGTACATAATTGAATCATAGTCGAACTTCTAGGCTAAGATTTTACAAATCACAGAAGATTAATCATTATTAATCATGTTTTTTTCTTTTTAATAAATCAAACAATTTGAGGCTGTATCAAAAACTTGGTAAAAAAATTAGGAGATTTTTTGTCGACCTTTTTTTTTTTTTCAGTGAGCAAAATTGTGGAAATTCAAGGTTCTTTCTTCCTTCTGAATCTCAATCATCTCTAAAATGTGTCTGTACAATCCCATCTGGGATGGTCTCCATGGCACGCAAAGTTTCTCCTCTGACAGGGGCGAGAAGAACTGCCTCATTACATAAAAAAATAATTATCCCTGGTCCAAAATAAACTGAAGGGGTCCTTTTCCTGTTTGTAAAGGTACTGTATGAATGAAGAAAAGGTTAGACATGTCTAGAGCTGCAACTAACGATTATGTTCATTCTCGATTAATCTTGTTGATTATTTTCTGGATTATTGGATTAGTTGTTTGGTTTATAAAATGGTTTGGTTTATAAAATGTCAATGGTGGGGGAAAAAACACCTGGATCAGTGTTTCCCAAAGCCCAAGATGACGTCCTCAAATGTCTTGTTTTGTCCACAACTCAAAGATATTCAGTTTACGGTCACAGAGGAGAAGTAGAGAAACTAGAAAATATTCACATTTAACAAGCTGACATCAAAGTATTTAAAAATGACTCAAACCAATTAAACAGTAGAGGCCCCAGAATGGAGCCTTGGGGAACTCCGCATGTCCTATTTGTCCGATCAGACATAATATAGGCAACACACGGTGAGCGATGTGCACTTAAAACTGGGTTGGCCCTTTGGGACGTGACATCTGAGAAGTTTGACTTTTGTTTCATAAAAAATGACTCAAACTGATTCAACGGTTATTAAAATAGTTGGCGATTTAATGTAATGGTCGACAACTAATTGATAAATCTTTGCAGCTCTAGACATGGCGTTTCACTTTTACTGGAGTTTTGTTAACCTCGGGTAACACGGTCGCCAAACTGACGTCAAATTACATTTGCATCCAAATCCACATCAAAACTCTGCATTTACAAGTTAATTAGATAATCTCTTTCGTGACAAAAACAGTAGTTCATGTTTTCTCACATTAACCTCATCCCACCCAGCTTTCTTACAGCGGAAGTTAGATCCGCCGAGGGGACGAGGGAAACCGAGAGGAAGGTTAGATTTTCATCTAAATGGACTGTAACCGTTCTACCAAAAACAGGAATAAAAGAACTCTGCAGGTTATTTTAGCCAAGCAGTCCCTTTCTCCCACCACCAAGAAAATATAACACAATCTATCAGAACATCTTCCAGATATACAGTGAATTTTAAAACCAATAAAACAAAACAAATTACTTATTATTATTCATCTCTAAATCTTTTTTTAGGCTACCTTGTTATTCATTCATCTTTAATAGACATTGTGAATAAGGATAGAAACAGACAACTAGTGTTAAAAGGCAAACCGTATTGAATCTGAATAAACACACACACACACACACACACACACACACTCATTCACACGCACACACCTCGGCCTCCCATTCTCTCGTGTTGTCTGCAGGGTTGATCTGAGATCCTTGTGAGAGCTTTTTTCATATTCAGAGAATCTCCCTCTCGTTATTTAAAAACAACGAAAGTTGTCGCCTGCAGTGCTCTGATGGCAGTTCACTGTCTTCTCGCGTTTTATTTAAAAAGCAAGACAAAAAGACGAGTTGTTAGGCAAACGATTCAGTCCAGAAAAGAAAGACTTATAATGGGATAATGATGAAAAAAACAAAAGAAAAACTGTATTTTAAAAGAACAGAGAAACAAATGAAAGGCTAGGAAAGGAGAGCATGTCTCCCAATCTCCATCGTCGCTTCTGACCAACTGGTCGTTCCAAAAAGCCAATGTGACGACAAATTGTTTGTCTTAGGCCACTGTAGTAGCTGGGCTACCACTAAAACAGTAGTTCCTCCCAGCTGTTTCAACCAATCATCCCATCCGTTTACTGTAAAAAAAAAAAAAAACTTGACTCATTACACCTGCGCCCCCCCCACCCCCCACCCCCCCCAAAACCAAAGTCCCCTGTAGCTGTTTTGTACTTTAGCACCTCTTGTCATCTCTCCCTGTAAATGTCCAGACAGACAAACACCAGAATGGAAACCGTCACTGTTCCTCAAGCATCCGTTCCCTCCACCCGATCAGAGGAGGGTTAAACAAGTCTTAAGGTGGCACATAGGGGGGTGGCGATCTGTAGGGGGTCATGTTCTTGGGACGGGAACCCTTGCCCTCCATGGGAGTGGTGAAGGGAGGCGGTGGCTGGTAGGGAGGCGCGTTGGGATCCTCGTCCCGCAGAGCTGTATACTCCCCGAGCAGCTCCTGATTCAGGGGCGTGGTCTCTGGCGTGGCCATGTTGGGGTACTCAGGCGGCGGAAGTGGGGGCTTCTCTTCCTGCAGAATCAAGGGCATACTAGAAGATGGAGGCGGCTTAGAGTCATCAAGCTCATCGGCGAAGATGATCGGCACACCTTTTTTGATGAAGGTAGCCTGGTCCTCGATGGTCAGCTTGCCCTTTCGTTTCTTCCTGTAGCAGATCATCGCAATGATGCCCGCTATCAACAAGATCGCCGCCACTACCACGGCAGGAATGACCGTGTGGAGATAGACATCATCTGTGCTCTGCCGGCCGGTTCCTAGAGCTGGAGTGACTGCTGGAGGTTCTGGTATTTCAATCTCTCCAGGCGGGATGAAGGAATACGTTCTGCAGCTTGCCTTTCCCTTGATCTTGACATCCAACGGTCTGAATTCAGGCTCCATTGAGTACCTCAAGGTCTGCGAGGGTTTTCCATCAGCACTGGCGAGCATACTGCTCATCGCTGCGAGCTGTTCCTTTGGACAAGGGTGATGTGGGAGGCTAGTGTTAGTCCACTCCACCACAATCGACCCTTTGGTGATGTTTCGTAGACTGACTGTACTGCTGTTGCGGTCCCCAAGTGCGTATGCCAGCTTCTTCACCAGAAGGATCTTCTTGTGGATGTCGTTTGTAATTGAACGCGGCTCCCCTTCAAATCGTGCCGTAAAGATCACAGGGGTCTTGTCATTGGAGGGCCAGCGGTTCACGCGGACCTCAAAAGCGTCAATCGCATTCAGGCCGCCTTTGTCGGTTGCCTGCATGAAGTATTCGTGTTTTCCCACATGCTGGGCATCGGGCAGGCCGTAGAGAAGTTGGCTGGTGGTGTTGAACTGGATCCACGAGCCCTCTCCAACCACTTCATTGTGGTTTTGTCTCAAAGTTAGTCGCAGCTTGTCAGTTGTCCCGTCCTCTTTATCAAAGAATGTATCCGATGGGATCTTTACTTCGAAATAGGTGCCCACCAATGCATTGACCTGGTCGATTGGGTTACGCAGGACAGGTTTCTCGTTGTACGGGTCCGGGACGACGGCCGGGGATGGTGTTGTGCGCCTGGACGGCTTGGCTGTGGAGGTCTTTGTCTCTCTTGGCACTGGTGTGGTTTTGGGTCTCTTGGGTTTCTTGGTAGGTCTTCTCGTAGGTGCAGGTGGTGTAGCAGTGGCTTCCACAAAAGTCGGCCTGGTCATGGTTGGCTGGATTGGAACGGTGCTGGTGGTTTCCATTACCCTTGTTGGTTGAGGGGGTCCCAGGGTTGGGGTATGGGCAATGGGGTCACGAACTCTAATTGTAGGCTTGCCTGGGAGGGGAACGGGGCCTCTTACAGGGGGAGCAGAGCTTTCAGTTGGTGCAGCAATAGAGGGAGAGGAGAGGGTTGGAATAATCCTCACCGGAGGCTCCACTACGGTTGTTGGAGGAAGCACTGCCAGAACAGGTGTTGGGGTGTTGTTTAATTGGCGCCTCACCCGCTTTGGGACGTGGGGTTTCTTGTTGGCGATGTGCCATCCCACCACAGGGTAGCCCAGCTTGGCTGACATCGTGCCTTCTTTTGCAGGACCCTGGACACTGTTGATATTTGGAACTGTGCTCTGGTCCAGTGAGCAGCCGAGCTTCCAGGACAACAGAGCGCCATTCTCCACCACCTGGGGAGACATTGAGGAATTGTTAATTGAATTTTCCATCTACTTATATATGTTGAATTATTCACGGACGAGCAAATATTTACTTAAGCCACATACAAATGGGCTCTTCATTAACTCACTCCAGTTTCTCCTATAATTGTACAGGCCGTGAACCCCCGCCAGAAATACCAAAAGTAACGCCAAACATCTATTGTGTTTTCCTACATTCATTCTTTCTAAAAGGTGACTTTAACTTCCACCCAAGTAATTTGGTAAGATACTTATACTTTTACTCAAGTAACGCTTTCATGTACTTTATACAGCACTGATTCTAATTTATCATTTGCACACAATCTTTACCTTTTTGGCGTTCCCCGGCCCGGCCATGAACGCAGACATGTCGAACAGCCGGTTGTTGACCACCGGGAGGATCTTCATGTGCTGGAGCCCGACCCTGGAGAAGCTCTGCATGTCATCCAGGAGCGCCACTCTCTGTTCTGAACTCATCTTGGTCAAATCGGCGTCCAGGATCACCGTCAGCACCGTGACGGGTTCCTCGTTGCTACAGGCGAACGGCTGGGCGTCGTCATCCGCCGAGGCTTGGTTGGATGCGAGCTGGGCCGAGTCTGCATCCAGATGATCTTCAGGGTGAACCTCGATGGAAAACACCTCCGAGGAAGACGAGGACTTTGTGTGGTTGGAGATGGATGCCGAGATGTAATGGACACCTTTGTCCTCCTCCAGAGGTAGACCCTGCAGGACTCGGCTGCTGGCGTCCCAGTGCAGCCAGGCGGGGAGCGAATCCTTACCCATCTCTGTGATCTGAAGGACAAACAAAACAGATGTTTCAATTAAAACTGTTCCGATACCAGTATCGGAAAGGCCTCCGATACTGCCTAGAATGCTGGTATCGGCGAGTTTGTGAATCTATGCACAGATCTGACACCAAATAATTTAGCCCTGAAAAACAATCTACCTTAAAATGAGTGTATTTAGGTTCTTTATCTGTTGAGACTGACTGTCAAAGTAGATACAAAAAGAGTTATCTGGCATTTATTCTCTGTATTTGTTCATGTTTCACAAAAAGTTTAACCTGAGCCAGAACGTACAACAATGATAGCAATTATATCACATCCATACAGGGATAGTAGCTGTAAATATTATAAATATATATATTTCTTTTTTTAACACCGGCATTCGGTCTGTGCTCGTATCGGCCGATAGTCAAGCCAGGTATCAGTATCGGTACCGGGAAGGAAAGAATTTTCAATATACATCCTGGGAGATCACCAATGATCAAGATAATCACAAAGGGGGGTTATTTGATTTGATGACTTAACACATGAATATTGATATGGAATGAATGTGTGTGTGTGTGTGTGTGTGTGTGTGTGTGTATATATATATATTTTTTTTAACTCTGCTGCTATTTGGAGAAGATGGCTCCAACAGAATTTCGTTGTACCGCATACAATGACAATAAAGATCTATCTATCTATATGAAACATTTAAAAAAATAATGCTCATTCTGTCTGATCGACAAGGAAATCGTTTAAAGAAAGAAAAAAGTGAATGACAAAAAGGGAAATTAAGGGCCTCACACACAGAAAGCTTTCCGAAGTACCCAGGACAAACTAGAACTAGAACTATATGCTGTGTATTGTCCCAAACAAGTCCCTCTTGAGAATGAGACCCTGTGTCTCAATGAGATTACCTGTATAAATAAAGGTTAAATCAAAGAAATCAAAAGTTTGTTGCAGGCCTAGTTCAGTGCATCTTGTGATATTTTCACGTTCTGACCAAAAGTACCTAAAAAATGAAATAAGGTGTCACCTATATGACTTTTTTTTTTGCTCCCCATTTCCCATATTTAATTAGCAGCAGATAAGGAAGCGATCATCCAATTTTAGTAATTTTTACAGTGCAATTATGACAGTTATTATGAGATTTCTGCCCGGCGACTCACTTGTCCTTCACCGTGTCTTTGTGATTTAATTTGCGATGTCATGTCGAGAGGCGATGGGTTTGAAGTTTGGAGGTGGTGCAACTCTGCGACAAATTAAATCCAACATTGCTCGAGGAGCATACCTCTAACTTTTGTGTTGTCCTCGGGTGAAATTTGACCCGTTTTTAAAGTTTTTTATATCAGAAATAAGGGTTTCTTTCAACCAAATTGCCCCAAAAATTACATGGATGCATGGGTGTACGTTATATGGATACAACGTTCTTCGCAGGTAAAATGAATGATTACTTCCATTAAATTTTGGGTGCTATATTCAATTTTAGAGCATTTGTAAAAAAAAGTTTCCAAAACAGTCTCCTGACTAAACTTTGACATAAACTAGTCTGGGAACATCCTCTGATCTTAACTATTAGTCAAAATCATTCATAATATCTGCTTATTTCAACTCAAAAATTAAGTATAATGTCATATAAATAAGGTTTATTGACCGTGAATTAAAAAAAACGCATTGACAAAAGTGCCAAAAATGTTGGGAACAAAGTGCCAAAAAGAAAGTTCATTTTCAATTTTTTTAAATTATTTTTTTGGGGCATTTTAGGCCTTTATTATATAGGACAGCTGAAGATGTGAAAGGAGAGAGAGAGAGAGGGGGGGAACGACATACACGAAAAGGCCGCAGGTCGGAGTCGAACCTGCGGCTGCATGCGACAAGGACTGAGCCTTTGTACAGGGGGTGCACGCTCTACCAGGTGAGCTATGCAGGCGTCCCTCATTTTCATTTTCAATTTTTTTTGCAGTCACAGGTCGGACTCCAACCCTTGACCTTCTGCGTCGAGGAATAAACCTCTACATATGTGCGCCCGCTCTACCAACCGAGCTAACCGGCCGCACTCATTTTCCATTTTGACCTAGAAGGACAACAAGTTGTTTTCATTTTACATTTATATCATCAGCACTTTAGCGTTATGCTGAAATTCCTGTTTTTTCCCCTGCCATCTACCTTTACCTAGGTGGATTGTAATAATGTTTGCGTTTCTTTCTGTGATAAGTTTTTCAAGTTTGGTTTTCATAATCTCTGCCAAGAATCATGACATCTTCCCACACGACCGCCTCAGAAATTAGCTTTTATCTACCAAATGAAAAGGAGTGTCAGATTTAGATAATGACATTTTGAAATAATGACAGCAGAAAAGAGAAGCGGGGACACAGAGGAGGGCGAGGTGTCAGAAGAAAAGACGGGGTGAAGGAAGGAGAGAGGGATGATTAAACATGACAACAAGAGGCACAAAAGAAACGCAGGAGAATAAAAATCACCGAAATAGCTCATTTCTAGAGCCGCAACTAACAACTTTCATTGTCGATTAATTGGCTGATTATTTTCTCGATTAATCCGTTGCTCTATAAAACGTCAGAAAGTGGTGAAAAATGTCCATCCCAGTTTCTCAAAGTCCAAGATGAAGTCTTTAAATGTCTTGGCAGTCCAAAACCCAAAGCTTTTCGGTTTAATATGATAATAAAACAGAAAAGTGCAGGAGACCTCCATATTTGAGAGGCTGTAAACAGCCTTTTCTGCTGTTATTGGCATAGTAAAAACTTCCTTCATACGTCTAATCGATAGTCAAAATAGTTTTTTCGCGTCTATCGACTATTGGTCGACTGATCGTTGATCGTCTAGTTACTAAAGGGCAGTGGCGGTTCTGTGTAGCCTTTTTCTAAAAAGTGTGTGTGCTTCTGTGTGTGTTTGTGCGTCGTGTGTGCGTCTGTGTGTGTGTGTGTGTGTGCGTGTGCGCGTGCGTGCGTCGAGCGTGTGTGCGTTTCTGTGTGTTTGTGTGTGTGCTTGTCTGTGTGTGCGCTTGGTGTGTGTGTGTGCGTTTGTGCTTTGTGTGTGTGTGTGTGTGTGTGCGTGCGTGCGTGCGTGTATTGTCCCCCCCCCCAGTGCTGCCTGTGTGCTGGTTAGAGCATTAATGATGTGTCTAGGGAACACTGCCTCTACATAATTTATCAAGCAGGATTTATTAGATGCAGAATTAACTGGTCGGGGCTGAGGAGCGCAGGATGTATTTGGTCTTGTTTTTGGAGTTGTGTGTGCGCATGCATCTTCACTCCCCTGTGATCCATTTCTCTCCATCAGCCTCCTGCCACGGGGACGGCCCCACTCCTATAATTGGCTAAGTTATTTTAATTTTAGTCGTGTTTAAATTACAATTCAGAGCACTGCTTATGAGTGTGTGTGTGTGTGTGTGTGTGTGTGTGTGTGTGTGTGTGTGTGTGTGTGTGTGTGTGTGTGTGTTAGCTGCAACTAACAATTATTTTACATCGTGGATTAATGTGTGGATTATTTCCTGGATGAATGGATCAGTTGCTTGGTCTCTAAAATGGTGAAAAATTGTGGATCAGTGTTTCCCCAAAAACTCCCAAGAGGATGTCCTCAAATGTCTTGTTTAGTCCACAACTCAAAGATCTTCAGCTTACTGTCCCAGAGGAGAGAAGAAACTAGAACAATATTCACATTTAACAAGCTGACATCACACAAGTTTGACATTCTTTCATAAAAAATGACTCAAAATAGTAATCAAAATAGTTGGCGGTTAATTGAATAGTTGACAAGTAATGGATAAATCTTTGCAGGTTTACACCGAGTCTTCTCCCATATCCTGAACTGAACACGGCGACTGTGACGGGTCAGTAAATCCCCCAAAAGCTACAGACCAAAAAAGCAATGTTTTCTCCAAGTCACTGTGTTCAAACCAAAAAACACAAAGTGCCTTTCAAACTCCTCCGTGAACGCAGCAGAGAGTGTGTAGCTGCCTGCCTCCCTAAAAGAACATGAAAAATATATCTAAATCCTCCAAAATGTCAAGAAACATATGTCGTATCTTTTCCCTGGCACAAGGCTTCAGAGCGAGAGAGCTTGATGTTTGGCCCTAAAGGTGATGGTGTGCTCTTGCAGACGCCTCACCCCCCCCCCCCCCCCCCCCCCCAAAAAAAACAACAACACACACACCACTGGCAAGGTTAGAGAGTAAGCCCTGCTCAAAACAGCCACGGAGAATTCTGCGTTTTGGAAGATTGGAGAGATGTGGAGAAGCACAAAGGGAAGCTTTTAAAAAAGGTGGTGGCAAGGGCAACTTAGGGCGCAGACACAACATATAGAAGCAACAACTGCTCTGCAGTGCCTACATTGGTATTTTTGCTTATTGTGATTTCATTTCTTGAAAGGATCCCTAGAGATAGACCTAAGAAGAGGAAGATCATTTTAGTTTAACATGAAACAGCCCCAAAATCACCATCACCAAACTCCACCAGACTCCATGTAAATAATCAGGACTTTTAGCGTGTATAGAGCCAGCATATCTCCACCAGTCTCCATGTAAATAATCAGGACTTTTACCGTGTATACAGCCAGCATATTTCCACCAGACTCCATGTAAATAATCAGGACTTTTAGCATCGTAAAACACACTTCATTCAAAGTGGACAGAAACTAAATAAAACTACCAAAAGCTGTCTTGCTTCATCTTTCCACTGTTCCAACAATCACCACTCTGGTTTGGTTGAAATAAACCCTTAATTCACCCATTTACATGTGGAGATATGCTGGCTCTATACACGCTAAAAGTCCTGATTATTTACATGGAGTCTGGTGGAGATATGCTGGCTCTATACACGCTAAAAGTCCTGATTATTTACATGGAGTCTGGTGGAGATATGCTGGCTCTATACACGCTAAAAGTCCTGATTATTTACATGGAGTCTGGCTCTATACACTAAAAGTACAGTGTGAGTCCCTTTTGCCCCCTTCAACTCTGCCCGACTTAAAAGACTGTTAATTAAAGCCAAGTCAATGATAATCTCATCAAAGTCAAGGGGCTTGTTTGATCATCTTTTTCTCTCTCACTGACACGCGTCAGCCGCAAAGCCGCCGTGACTATCCGTGCCGTAAGCTCCAGCGATTGGGCGCCGTGCTGCAACAAACGCCGGGTATTTGAAGTCTGGAGTATGAGCGACGGGCACGAAACACTGGCGGACGTTATCGCACATCACCCGGCATCATGCTTATTTCACTCTGCATCGCTGCTCTCGCTGCCTCTGCCTCCTCAGCTGTTCTGCTCAGATTACAGTCCTCCGGCAGAGAGGTTTGAAGACGACACTTTGGCCCGCACCACAAGGGAAAGGAAAGCAACAAAGAAACACAGAACCAAATTGCTAAGAACTGTTTAATTTCAGGTTGTTGGTTTTTTGGACCCTATTTTCGACTGATGGGAACAACAATCTATATGGTTTAGGATCTCAACCAAAACCATATAACACATGTTAATTACCTTCAGGTGGAGCTGCAACTAACAATTACTTTTCATAGTCGATTTCATAGTTCATGTCTTTAAACGTCTTGTTTTGTCCGAAACACAAAGGTGTTCAGTTTAATATGATACAAAAGAGAAAGAGAGCAGGAAATCTACGCTCTTTGAAATTCGGAAAAACAGAATTTTCTGCCATTTTTGCATGAAAAAATTACTTTAACGATCAATCGATTAGGAAAATAGTTAGGAGATTATTTTCCTAATCGATGAATGGGCTAATCGTTGCAGCTCTAAATTGCGCCAAATTACAAATTGCGTCTCTCTGTCTCTCTGTCTGTCTGCATGTCTGTCTCTCTGTCTGTCTATCTGTCTATCTGTATGCCTGTCTGTCATGCACTCATCAGGACTTAGTCATACAGCACTTTACTATGTACACCTCCACAAACACACACATCGTTATTATCCCTAGAGACGTGCAATCACAGAGCTCCTCTGAGGAGAGAAAGACAGTCAGATAGGGGGTAGGACAGAAGTAGAGACGGAGAGAGAGAGAGAGAGAGAGAGAGAGAGAGAGGTCAAGCGAGAGACTGCCTAAACGTAGAGATATTACGAGGAGGCGTGCCGGGAAAGAAAGCTGCTCATTGTTGCGGAAAGAGGAGAAGACGGAGAAAGGAGAGTGTTGTTACCGGGGAGACGGCTGACAGCTCGACAGATAAGACTCTTATTTTGAAGGAGGAGCCCGGGCCGCTGTGATAGGATGACTTTAGTCGTGGTGAAAGAATGGGAAGAAGGAAAACAGAGGGAGCACGGAGGGTAGGGCTGTTCAACTCAAACCGTATATTCAAATTTGGAGTGTGGAATCGAATCAGGCCGCTAAGGTTACATGCCGAGAGAGAGAAAGAAAGAGAGAGAGAGAGAGAGAGAGAGAGAGGGAATCACTGGCACGGTCCGTGTTTCCAGTGGAAAATATGTGTTTAGGAGGATGGAGGGATGGATGGAAGAGAGGGTGTGGGGAGCCGTTGGGTGGCCAACAGGCAGGCGGATGTTTACGAGGGGGAAATCCATCTTGAAGCCCATTTTCTCTCGTTAAAAATTCATCCGTGGCCCCGGGCCACAGCAGCCACATCCACACTCCTTAACGGTGCAATCTAGGAACGGCAACGGCAGACACATGAGCCGGCTCCGGAGAGTCAAACAAACAACCGGGCGTTTTAAAAAATGGAAAACTTTGCAGATTTTGGAAATGAGTTTTTGATTCATGTAAATGCACATGAACTCTGCAGCGTCAGCCACACTGCCCAACAATTACACACAACACAACTACACTACAACATTCCTTTAAAACCGGCACGCCGTCAGCGCTCCAATTAAAGGCTCCGCTCACCCTAACTACAGAATCACACCCGCCCTCATAGTTCTCATGTGCTTATGATAGAGACAATATTACACATATCTGATAGGACAAGGGATATGGGACTACGTGCTGTACACATCGACGCTTCACTGGTGGAATTGTGTGTGTGAAGAGAAAAGTGTGTGTCTGTGTGTGTGAAGAGAAAGGTTTCTGTGTGTGTGTCTGTATGTGTGTCTCTCTGTGTGTGTGTGAAGAGAAAGTTTTCTGTGTGTCTTTGTATGTGTGTGTGTGTGTGTGTGAGAAGAGAAAGGTGTCTGTGTGTGTGTGTGTGTGTGTGTGTGTGTGTGTGAGAAGAGAAAGGTGTGTGCGTGTGTGTTGTTATGACAAGGACACCAGAAGGCCTCTGCAGCAGTCGGCCCAGGAGCAGTGTTGGCTCGGCAAACACAACGCTACCTCACTGGCTACCGCGCTACGCTGCACGCCGGGGGGTGTCAAAAGACACACACACGACACACACACACACACACACACACACACACACACACACACACACACACACACACACACACACACACACACACACACACACACACACACACACACACACGTGTATATTTGAACGACCCGAGAAAAAGCTGCTTTGTTGTCACTTTTCTAAACAGTTTTGTAGGTTTTTGCCTTGTTTGATGTTTTTGTAGCTCTTTTAACATTGCTTGGAACAAAAACACTGAGTGTGTGTGTGAGTGAGTGTGTGTTATCTCCGTCTCAGCGTGTGGTACGTTTTTCTGCCGCAGACTCCCCCTCAGCTTCAGCTCTGACTAATGCTGCAGCCACACACACACACACACACACACACACACACACACACACACACACACACACACACACACACACACACACACACACACACACACACACACACACACACACACACACACACACACACACACACACACACACACACACACCCTACATGTTTGCTGTGGAGGAGATTCTCATCCTGACTACCATTGTGTGCCGACACAAACACAATCTCTTTTCTTAAGAATAAAGACACGGTGCTAATTTCTCCAAGTGATGCATCTCTGTTCCAATCTGTCCTCTCCCAAACACAGAGAGGAGTGATTGGTCTTCTGTTTTTTTTTTTTTTTTGCTATTTTGGTATAATATAAGGTGGAAACATCTCTGTCTCTGTCAAAAAAAAGTGCTAAAAGAAAGAAGGAAAGAAAGAAAGGACTCCATCAGGTAACTAAACTGTCCATAACATTGTCCAAAATACAAAGAAAGAAAGAGAGCAACCGAAGCATAAAAAAGCACCAAAAACATGTTGAAAGTGTCACAAAAAGCCTAAAATAGTGGTATCGGTATCAGAGAGTACTGGAGTTTATGCACCGATCCCATATGTTATTTAGCTCCCAAGAAAATCGACTATAAAGTCGTTTATTTATGTTATTTTTCCGTTATGACTGACGTTCAAACTGGATAATAAAAGAAAGTTCATTGTTTGGGTTTGTTCATGTTTTCACAAAGAGATAAATCATATCACACCCATACAGGGATCGTATAACAGCTGTTAAAACACAACACACAACACACACACACACACACACACACACACACACACACACACACACACACACACACACACACACACACACACACACAGGTTTGTGGCACTATCTTTGTGGGGTCCCGTCATTCCCTAGCCCCTTACCTAACCTTAACCATCACAACTAAATGCCTAACCTTAACCCTTACCCTAACCTTAACTATCACAACTAAATGCCTAACCTTAACCCTTACCCTAACCTTAACCATCACCACTAAATGCCTAACCTTAACCCTTACCCTAACCTTAACCATCACCACTAAATGCCTAACCTTAACCCTTACCCTCACCCTAACCATAACCTAATTCTATCCCTAATCCTAAAACCAAGTCTTAACCCTTAAACTTGTGGGGTCCAGAATTTTGGGCCCCACAAAGCTGTCGGGACCCCACAAGTATACTGTATTCCCAGGTTTTTGGACCCCACGAATATAGTAAAACAAGCCCACAGAGAGAGACACACACACACACACACACACACACACACACACACACACACACACACACACACACACACACACACACACACACACACACACACACACACAGGTGTCAGATCAGTACTCGGTATTGGGCAGTAATAAATGGTCTCTCTAATCTCTAATAGTGATTATTTATAGGAGAAGTTATGTCAGGACCCGTTCTAGTTGGAGCAGGTCTAGTGCATGGTTTCCTCTTTACAGCAGCGATGAATAACTAACTGCTCTGTGTCAAACTGCCCTAATAGGCAGTGTGTGTGTGTGTGTGTGTGTGTGTGTCTGTGTGTCTCTGTGTCTGTGTGTGTGTGATCTGTAATCACAGCGTGCAGCGTCTAAATATAATCTGCTACTGTAACCTTCACACGCCAAATATGGCTCGGCTCTCAGCGCCGGGGAAACCAATGAAACGCCACGCTGCAACTCCACTTCCCCCTTTTGGGTGGTAACCAAGTATGCTGGATCAGATCGATAGGTTAACTGTATTCATGCAAAAAAAAGTGTCAAAAACTTTAAAAAAGAACCTAAAGCATCGGAAACAAATGCACAAAAACGTTGGGAAAAAAAGCAACGGAAACTGGCGGGCCAAAATTTTATTGTGAACCTTAATTGATATGCGGGCCAGATCTAAATTTGCGAGGGGCCGGGATTTGGCCCTCAGGCCTTGAGTTTGACACGTGGAGGATACTGGCCCGTCCAAAAATCCTATGGTTGCTCGGCAACAACAGAACACAGCCTAACAACATCAGGATGCTTTTCTGTACAACGGTGAACACATGCCAAAAAATTGTGTGTGTGTGTGTGTGTCTGTGTGTCTCTGTGTGTGTGTGTGTGTGTGTGCGTCTCTCTCTCTCTCTCTCTCTCTCTCTCTCTCTCTCTCTCTCTCTGTGTGTCCAACAGTGGCTGTTTGGCAGTAATTATGTGTGCTAAAGGTCAAATGGAAATGACGCCCTGAAATCCAACCCTGACATGGAAGCATCACGGTGACCGAACACCAGTGGGGGAAGAAGTATTTTCCGATCCTTTACTGCAGTAAAAGTACTAATACTACACTGTAAACATACTCTGTTACAAGTTAAAGTCCTGCATAGAAAATGTTACTGAAGTAAAAGTGTGTAAGAGAGTAAACAGGAGTACATGGACTTAGTTACGGTCCAGCAGGATAAGCCGTGTACATGGACAGACAGTTTCAGGAGCTAGGAGCTGAGAAAAGGCCACATTATGAATGGATTTTATGGAAGCGTATAATTTGGGACGGATGAATCCAAAAGCCTTGCCTGCTGCATGTTTAATTACATAGCAACATGGCCACCGCCGACCCGGTGCCAGGAAACCCATCGCGGCATGCTAGCGTACAGCTACGGTGACTCATATGTTCTGGTGTGTGTGTGCGATCTCTTAATACCAGTTTTCCACTGCTGCCCTGCCAGCTAACAGCGATGGAGTCTCTCTCTCTCTCTCTCTCTCTCTCTCTCTCTCTCTCTCTCAAAAGCAGGAAGGCAGAGAGAGGCAGTTGAAAAAACAGACACTTTTATTAAAGAGAACAGCTGAGAGAATCAGAATTAAAATACATACCAGCTAGACTGCAGAGCAGGGTCCAAAAATAAGCACCACCCGCCAGCCAAAATGCTGGTAAAAAATATGCACGTGGCTGGGAGATTTGCTTCACTCACCCCCCCCCCCAAAAAAAACAACAAAAAAAACAATGCTAATCTATTGAGTGGCTGAGTAAGATTTGAACATTCACTAGCCATTTTAGTGAATGTGGCTGGTGGATGTTGATTTTGAACCCTGCTGCAGAGCAAATGGAACGAGAGAAAGAACACAGTGATGGCTGTGGGTTTAAAGCCCGTCAAAAAGAAAGTGCAGAAGATAAAGGGGGGGAAATAATTGTTGCACGTGCAGAAACAATGCTTGTGTTGCAAGCTTATCTGCAGTTAAAGGAGGGAGAGAGGGAGAGAGAGAGAGAGAGAGCGAGAGAGAGAGAGAGAGAAGAAGAAAAAGACAATAAGCTGTACTGAGACACTAAGCTGTTTCTATGGCTAATGAAAGTGAATAAAGAACACAGTGATGGCTGTGGGTTTTAAAGCCCGTCAAAAAGAAAATATGGAAGATAAAAGGGGGGGGGGAATAATTGTTGCATGTGCAGAAAAAAATGCTTGTGTTGCAAGCTCATGTGCCGTTAAAGGAGGGAGAGAGAGAGAGAGAGAACGAGAGAGAGAGAGAGAGAGAGTGCTGATGTGGAAGAGAAAGTAAGAAACTACGGTGAAAGATGGGAGAGAGAGAGAGAGAGAGACAGAAGAAAGCAGAGGAGGAGGCGATAATGGATTGAGAGGAGAGGAAAGGACTCAGCGGGGAGGAGGAGAGAAAGTTAGTTTTCCCACCAAAATGCCCCCCCGGGAAGGGGGGGGGGAAACGGCCCTTTACAACAGCAAGCTACTGTCTCCATTCATCAACAGGGAACGACTCAAACAGCTAGTCACACACACACACACACACACACACACACACACACACACACACACACACACACACACACACACACACACACACACACACACACAAGCCATGTCCTCTCTGTGTGATCTCAGGCAGACCAAATAAACTGTTTGTTATCCAGCATGGAGCTTTAGGGCGAATTTACATGGATACAGACAAAGCCACAGCAGAGAGTGGAGTGGGTGTGGGTGTGTGTGTGTGTGTGTGTGTGTGTGTGTGTGTGTGGGGGGGGTGTACGCAGAGTAATTAGCTGTGAGTATCTCTCTTTTTAATCTGCATGCTAATACACAATCAAAATAATCATAAAGGCATATGCAACATATGCTTTTGGGCAAACATGCAAAAAAAACAACAACAACAGCAGAGGAATATCCTCATTATTTGTTCTCAGACTGTCACATACACACACACACACACACACACACACACACACACACACACACACACACACACAGCTGGACTCTGAACCAAAAGTACAACAGAATTTGTCAACGTTGGTTGTTTTCCTGGAATGAAAAAGAGAGGAGGAAAAAAAAAAAGAAAAGAAATGGAGCCCGCCTGCCAGCCAGCCCATCGGCCAATCAGCTAATTACGGTGGTAATTGCGGTAATGAGGCAACGGAGAGTACTCATCTGTTGCCCAGAAGCCCCCGTTGTTGCGACCACTTCCATTAATAACAGTCGGCGATACAAACACCGCACTGCAGCACCTGCACACACGCCGCGCTGAAATATCACGCCGCTGTCGGAAGAAGTATCCAGACCCTTTACGGCAGTAAAAGTACTAATACCACACTGGAAACATACTCCGTTACAAGTTATAGTACTGCAGTAAAAATGTTCCTTCAGTGAAAGTCTGTAGGTATCATCAGGAAAATGTAGTTAAAGTATTCTGTAGTGTGTGTAAAGGATCCAACCAGCTGTGTGTTTAATGGTCTCATGATCTCAGCTGACTTGTAGCCGTTATATAGTCGGCTAGTTTACTTTAGAATCAAACATCAGATTTTAGAAACTACATGTGTTCTGTGTGTAGTAATCTTAATGTGTAAAGTAACTAGTAACTAAAGCTGGAACAGATGAATGTAGTGGAGTAACTAAAGTAACTAGTAACTAAAGCTGTAACAGATGGATGTAGTGGAGTAACTAAAGTAACTAGTAACTAAAGCTGGAACAGATGAATGTAGTGGAGTAAAAAGTACAATATTTCTCTCTGAAATGTAGCGGAGTAGAAGTAGAAAGTGGCATGAAAAGAAAAGACTCAAGTAAAGTACAAGTACCTCAACATTTTGGTACTTAAGTACAGTACTGGAGTACATGTACTTAGTTACATTCCAGCGCTGCCCCGGAGAGGACTGGGCTTCTGAAGTCAAATCTAAAACACTTTGCAGCTCAGCAGGTATTTGATAGTTGGAGCAACAGCCTCTGAACCTTGTCATTTATTCCACGGCTAAAAAGTTTAAAATCATTTCCTCTAACAAGGTGAACGGGGCGCACGTCTCCTCCGAGAGGAAAATGCACCAGAAATCCAATTACAAAACTTGTCTGGATCAAAGAGAATAGGAAATTATTTGCCTAAACCGCCTTAGAAAAAGGAGCACATGCACAAACCTTAACGGTGTTTAAACACAATGTGACATTCACACGCTAGCAGTTATGTTTTTATGCATCTGAACAGTCAACGTCATCTTTAACTAACGGTCATCAGCTACAACAACACATCACTTCAACTCCAACTATCCAACCGTCCAACCATCCAACTATCCAACCGTCCAACTGTCCAACCATCCAACTATCCAACCGTCCAACCATCCAAACGTTCAACCATCCAACTATCCAACCGTCCAACCATCCAAACGTCCAACCATCCAACAATCCAACCGTCCAACTATCCAACCGTCCAACCATCCAAACGTCCAACAATCCAACCGTCCAATTATCCAACCGTCCAACCATCCAAACGTCCAACCATCCAAACGTCCAACCATCCAAACGTCCAACCATCCAACCACCCAAACGTCCAACTATCCAACCATCCAAACGTCCAACCACCCAAACATCCAACCATCCAAACGTCCAACTATCCAACCGTCCAACCATCCAAACGTCCAACCATCCAACCATCCAAACATCCAACCATCCAAACATCCAACCATCCAAACGTCCAACCATCCAAACGTCCAACCATCCAAACGTCCAACCATCCAACCGTCCAACCATCCAAACGTCCAACCATCCAAACGTCCAACCATCCAAACGTCCAACCATCCAAACGTCCAACCATCCAAACGTCCAACCATCCAACCGTCCAACTATCCAAACGTCCAACCATCCAAACGTCCAACCATCCAAACGTCCAACCATCCAAACGTCCAACCACGCAAACGTCCAACCACCCAAACATCCAACCATCCAAACGTCCAACCATCCAAACGTCCAACCACCCAAACGTCCAACCACCCAAACGTCCAACCACGCAAACGTCCAACCACCCAAACGTCCAACCATCCAAACGTCCAACCATCCAAACGTCCAACTATCCAAACGTCCAACCATCCAAACGTCCAACCACCCAAACGTCCAACTATTCAAACATCCAAATGTCCAGAAAGAAATCCATATTTTTTAATATACAAACTTTGAAAATGGGTCAAATTGAACCCAAGGACAACACAAGGGTTAAGCCTCCCTCTCCTCCTCTGAGGCTGATGTCCCCCCCCCTCAGCTCTACCCCGTCTGAATGGATAATCGGGGGTGTTGGTGTATTCAGGCCGCTCAGCGAAAGGTGAACGGGCAGGCTGTCACGGAGCTGGAGCCCTCTCAAACTCTGGCCAATTTTCATAAGAAAAGGCCATTAGTATGAGTGCAACGCCAAGCACAGAAATTGATTTGGCCTTTCGCTCCACAACCTTGAGCGCAGACCTTATAAATACCTGACGGGTGGGGGGGGACTTACATCAAATCTAAAGAGGAGGGGAAGGACGGCGGATGCAAGGGGAAACGGTTGAAATTTGTACTGGAGGAAAGAGCAGGAGTGCAGGGGAAGGGGAATTAGAAACGGAGAGGAAGTAAACACACTGTGAAGTTGTAGATACGGAGCTGACAGTCCAGGAGCAGAGGAGGAAGGAGGAGGAAGGAAGGAGGTGTCGAGGCTTTCCTTAGTACAGTTCCACAGAACTGTAGCTGTGTTCCAAACCGTTCACTCACTCACCGTTTTCTATATTAGTGTTTATTAAATAGTGAACTATATAGGGAACAGACAAACCAGATTTCGGACACTAAACTGAAAATATCGTAGCGTCAGTAGATGATCCGGTTATTTGTGTGACGGAGGCATTGTGTAAACAAACTGAAACTAAAATACTTCTAATACATCCCTGAAACAAACCGAGCACTCAGGATAATATTAAAGGTTGTATATTATATATATGTTACATTTCCACTGTTTAGAAACTAAAGTCCGCTCCATTTTTACTTTTTAGTTTCCGCAGGTCCTTCGGCTTCTTCTTCTCGACCGCGGTAGCACCACGGTATACAGGAGTAAAATGTAGGCTACATCGTATGTACACTCAAATTAGCAGTGCATTGTGGGTATCTTATAGTGGACCATATAGTGAATGAAACTAACAGCGGCGAATTGGAACACCACTACAAAATGGCAAACATACTATATAGGGAACTATTTCCGTGATAGGGAACGGTTTCCAACACAGTTTATGTATGGAGCACACTGTTTAGATATATTTATTAAGCAAGTAGTGTTGCCGGATTACGTTTCCAAGCCAAACACACACAAGACCGCCCAAATTTCTTGACTTGTAGCATCGTTTCTGCAGCCGGCCCGATTGCGTTCTTTACAGTCATCATCACCATGTTGGCTAGTTACTTTACAAACTTTAACTGTGAATTTAAAGCCCTGAACGCAACCGTGTTTTATTTCAATCTCCACAAGCGGGGATAAGCCAGGCAGCTGACCCGTTGGGCCGGGGATCAACTGTCAGAAGAAATATGCATCATATCCCTTTTAATTTTCCCCGACAGAACACACAAGGCGCCTGTAGGGCGCCGCCGCAAGCCGCGTCAAGTCAGCCGAGCGTCTGCAAACAGCCCTGTTCAGTCAACTGTAAACTGCATAAAAAACATTAAGACTAATGAAAAATTCATACCCAGAATTAAATCTACTGTTTGGAAATGCACCAACTAAAACTAAAGTATTAAGACCTCTTTGAATCCTTTCCCTCCGTTCCTTTTCAAACATGTATTTCTGCAACAGAGCCAAGCCGCCACGCGTGTGTGCAGGTTTTATTCGGGGGTGGTGCGAGTATATTTTCATGCTGCTCTCCGCCGGGGGAACTTGATTGATATGATCTGATGTGATTTGACAGGAGCGAAAGAAAGGAGCAAGCGAAGGATGGGTGTGGAGGGAGAGATAGGACTTAAAAGCAAAGGATGGAGGAAAGAGGGGGGAGGGGGGGGAAGTGTGCGATAGGATATGAAAGGCTGGAATGTGATGGACGGAGATAAAGGGGGAGGAGAGACGATAGGGGGTTTAAAAAGGGAACTGAAGGATGGAGGAAGGGAGAGAAGACGGGATTAAAGGGTAACTTTATTTATATATTTTAATCAACCTGGACCCTATTTGCCCATGTTTTTTTTGTGTCTAAGTGACTGATGGGAACAACAATCTTTTGATATTGGTCCAGCATGAAGCAAGACCAAAACTAATTTGTTAAAGAGTAAGATCCTTCTTGTTTAACAAGATTTTTTACATGGAGTCTGGTGTAGTTTTGTGACGGTGATTTTGGGGCTGTTTCATGTTAAACTAAAAGGATCTTACTCTTTAACTAAAAGGTCTATCTCTGTAGGGATCCATCCCATAATGTTGTCAGACACTTAGAATAATAATCTGAGTCTGTCAGCGGCAAAAAACAGACCTTTTAGTGGACGCTGAACGTTTGTCCTGTAGGGTTACAGCGTTCACGCTCAACACTGGACCAGTTTCAAAGATTGTTTTTCACATTAGCCGCTTAGACATCGATACATGGGATGATAGGGTCCAGGTTAAAAAAAACAATGAAATTAACGGTGTAATGAAGACAAAAGGAGAAGAAAGAGGGGATGGATAGACAGCAAGGTAAGAGAGATGAATGGTTAGAGATGGAGAGGATGCAATGAAGACGAGGGACAGGAAGAAAGGAAGGAAGAGAGGGAGTGTACAATATTAAAGGTTTAGCCTGAAGGAGAGAGAAGGAAAGTGTGTCTGGAGCAAAAGGAGGGGTGGAGGGAAAGAGGTGGAGAAGGAGGAGTTAAATTGTTGTAGCTGGAGGTAAAGTCTGAGAGTTTTAAAGGGAGGAGAGGAAGATCACTGCCAGTAAAGGAAGAGAAGGGAGGATAAGGATGAGTAGTCAAGAGAGAGAGAGAGAGCGAGAAGAAACAGTAGAAGCAAAGAGAGAGAGTTAGAGGAGAGGGAGGGTAATGCTACTAAAGCCTCCAATTCAGATATGAGGCTCCATATATTAGAGGAAATTGGCCATCGTGGAAAATGCAGCGCAATTAAAAAAAAGGGCATATTGCTCCGAATGGCTTCAAATGTGTGCATTGCCTCGGGGCAGCTTCTGAGCAATGGCACACCAGGGACATATTTTTAGGGAAATGGCTCCTTTATGATTGTTCTCAGAGTTCATCTGGAGTCAACACACTCACTGAGGCTGAAGTAACTGTACCCCGACCCCAACCCCCCCCCCAAACACTCGTTCATCTACCTGTGACTGCACGTACATGTTTATAAATGTGTCATCAGCATAGACTGTAAAGATAATGGACGAAGCTTCCTGTGTCTGAAACTTAACCCTTGTGTTGGCTTCCTGTCGACCATGCAACTTTTTGTTTTTCTGGGTCAACATTTTAGTTGTTCTTTTACGACATTTGTCACTTTTCCCGGCCTTTTTGCCGTTTGTTTTTTTCAAGTTGTTTTTTCACTTTTTGCGATGTTTTTGTAGATTTTCTGAAGCTTTTTCTGAAATTTTTGACACTTTTTTCAACGTTCTTTTTCTTCCATGAAAGTAGGAACCGAGCCGACCAGCTACAAGATGAATCGTCACCATAAAACATTTGATTCTGCACAAAAAAAACATTTTTGAAAACGGCAAAAAAGCCAAAGATACAAGACAGTGTACAGAAACTAACGTAGACTTCAATGGTAGAAGCTCGCTCTAGCTTCGCGGGTTCCCAGGTACGGGATATGTTTCAATTGTAACAGCGAGTCGGAACAATCAGAGACGTCGTTGTTAGGCTTAGGATTGTGGGTAGTGTAGTACTTCTCCATAAGATCGTGAATAAAATGGGTTTTTCTTTAAACCAGATTGATAGCATAGAGACTTCTAACTTCTGAAGGAGCAGAAACTTTAATTCCACAACCTCACAGCTTGGGGGGTCAGTCTACCTCGGATGGTTTAGACTTTATGGCTGATAATCAGAATCCTTCTGGAGAACATCAATAGCCTTTTTACTTCCAGAGTGGGGCTCGGCGATAGGGAGAAAATCAGATATCACGATATTCTTGAGCAAATACTAGGGCTGTGCAATTAATGGAAATTTAATCATGATTACGGCTCCCAATGATCACAAAAACAGAACAATCGAGAAAAACTTATTTAGCTCATTACGTTTTGCGAGTAAACTCTTATTTTCTCTTGTGTTCTGAATGAAAAAATTAAGTTTAAATATGAAAAGTATTAAGGCAAAGCTCATAGTTGTATGTGTTTTTTTACTGTTGATTTATTTAACTTTTTCCACTGTTGTAAGTATAATAATTGCAACATCTTTCCAGAAGTCAACGAGTAATCGTGTTAAATTATTGTGATTTCAATATTGACCGAAATAATCGTGATTATATTTTTTCCCATAATCGAGCAGCCCTACCAAATACCTCGAGATCTATATTGCGGCGATATTCTAGGGTTGACAATTGGTGCTTTAACAAAATATCTTCACACTTTTGATTTTAGATAAATAATCATCAGTAATGTGGACATAATGTCTAAATGGGGAAAAGGTGAATAATAGAACAGCTAGAACAGTCTGGTAAGTTCAGAAAAGTACATCACTTTACTGTAATGCAGCCTTTAAAACCAGGAAAAGACAACGCTTATGTCATATCACGATATCCAAAATCTAAGAAGATATCTAGTCTCATATCACGATATCGATATAATATCCATATATTGCCCAGCCCTATTCCAGAGCGACACTGTTGAGTTAATGTGGAAGCTATGGACAGACAAATGAACTGAGAAAGAAAGAAAAGAGAGAGTGGTGCTGGGACTCACCTTGACAATGTCCCCCAGGTAAACATCCTCCATCTTGTTTGGCACCGTCATCTGGAAGATCCGACCCACTACCGCCGAGGAGTCTGGGAAGGCGGTGGGTGCGGCGGCCGTGTTCTGCTGAGTCGCCGTGGCGGCGCTTTCGCCGGCCTCCAGTGCGCGGATCCTCTCCGTCACTTCCTGGAAGTCCTGAAGCAGCGACGAGTGCATGGAGGCCTCCAGCTCGCTCCTTCTTTCCCCGCCACCTGCATCGCTCAGGACGTCAATCTCCACGTCGGCGCGTACCGACGGCCACGAACAGCACGCCACGGCCACGAGCAGGCCGAGCAGCAAGCCTCTAGTCCTGGGGAGTCTCACGTCCAGGGCCCTGCTCGCCCCGGCGCCGCTGCCCAAACTCAGTTTACCGTGCATTCTTTTTCCCCTTCTGTCGGCCCGTCAATGACGCAGGAAATAAAATAAAAAAAGGAAGTATGTCCAAGTGGGAGGGGTGGGGGGGACTTAGGAGGGAGCATGCACCCCCGACAAATCCTGAGCAAATCCCTCCTTTTTAAATCTCCCTCCCTCCGTGTCCTTCTTTCCTTGGCGCCGGGCTAGAATCTTCCCTCCTTCTTCTGTTCCTCCTTCTCTTTTGTCCTCTTCTCCCGCCTCGCTTTTTAGGCTTTATTCTTCCTCTTCTCCCCCCCCCCTCGGCCTTTTGTCCTCACCCCCTCAGAGGTTTTGGAGTCCCATTGTGTGCCGAGCACCTTTGAGATCTGTAAGGAGACAAAAGACAAACGAACGGCGTGGTTAGTTACGGAGCGGAGGAAAACATCCAGCTTCTCAACAGCAGCGCTAGAAGAAGTATCCAGATCCTTTACTGCAGTAAAAAGTACTAATACCACAAAGTAAACCTACTCGGTTAAGAGTTATAGTCCTGCCTTGAAAATGTGACTTCAGTAAAAGTCTGTAAGTATCATCAGGAAAATGTGTGTGTGTGGGTGAGTCTGTGTGTGTGTGCGTGTAGGAATCTTAATGTGTAAAGTAACTAGTAACTAAAGCTGGAACAGATGAATGTAGTGGAGTAACTAAAGTAACTAGTAACTAAAGCTGGAACAGATGAATGTAGTGGAGTAACTAAAGTAACTAGTAACTAAAGCTGGAACAGATGGATGTAGTGGAGTAACTAAAGTAACTAGTAACTAAAGCTGGAACAGATGAATGTAGAGGAGTAACTAAAGTAACTAGTAACTAAAGCTGAACAGATGAATGTAGTGGAGTAACTAAAGTAACTAGTAACTAAAGCTGGAACAGATGAATGTAGTGGAGTAACTAAAGTAACTAGTAACTAAAGCTGGAACAGATGGATGTAGTGGAGTAACTAAAGTAACTAGTAACTAAAGCTGGAACAGATGAATGTAGTGGAGTAACTAAAGTAACTAGTAACTAAAGCTGGAACAGATGAATGTAGTGGAGTAAAAAGTACAATATTTCTCTCTGAAATGTAGCAGAGTAGAAGTAGAAAGTGGCATGAAGAGAAAAGACTCAAGTAAAGTACAAGTACCTCAACATTTTGGTACTTAAGTACAGTAGTGGAGTAAATGTACTTAGTTACATTCCAGCGCTGCTAAACACTCGATCCTCAGTCTCTAAAAGTGCCTGGCACTGCATCAAAAGTCAATCCCCGTCTCTTTAAACGGATTCCTGCCACGCAAATCTCATTGTCGATAGAAATCCATCATCGGGGGGGGGGGTGTTAGGAGGGGTAAGATTATCAATACTGTGGAGTAATCTGATTAGTTCTTACAACCTCTCTCTCTCTCTCTCTCTCTCTCTCTCTCTCTCTCTCTCTCACACATCTAAGACTGTCCTGGATGAATGGATGAATAGTCGGGTCTCAAAAATGTGGATCGGAGTTTTGTGAGAGAGAGAGAGAGAGAGAGAGAGAGAGAGAGAGAGAGAGGAAAGTGATATACGGTGGGACTTTGGCTTAGCGAACCAGTCAAAGCTTTCTCGGAAACGCTAATGAATGCATGCCTTCTCTATTGTGAGAAGGGTCAAACTGAGTGTGTGTGCGTGTGTGTGTGTCCATTGTCAGTGTGAAGGACTGAACTCAGGGGTTTGTTATTCATGCAGCTCTTTCATGGAGGAGAGGATCCCCTCCTGTGCGAGTGAGTGAGTGTGTGTGTGTGTGGGTGTGTGTGTGCGTGTTTGTCAAACGCTTTTGCCGTTTCTGTCGCTTTTCCCAACGATTTTGTGTGTTTGTGTGTGTGTGTGTGTGTGTGTGTGTGTGTGTATAATGATTTCCCCTGCGGGTTTTCTTTGAAGAGAAAGAGATAGACAGAAAGCAGAAGAAAAGAAGAAAGAAAGAGAGAGGTGAAAGTGAGCCCTGCTGTGACTCCATTCGGCCCCCGGTGCAGATTCCCTGATTGAAAGTGAAATCATGGCAAGGTATCCCCCCCCCCCTCGCCAACAACAACAACAACAGGTAACCGTGCCCCGAGTGCGAGCCTCCTGGTACAAGCCCCTTCAGACCGAGCCTTGGTTTGTCAAAAATGTCAAAAAGCTAAAAAAAAAAATAACTCCAATAAATGACAACAAAGACGTTGAAGTGTCCAAAAAACCCTCTGAAATAATTGCCAAAACCCCCACCCAAAAAAGGCGACAAAAATGTAAAAAAAAGTCCCCTTAAAAAGGTTAACTGTTGTTCACTTTTTAGACTCTTCTTAAAAAAATGCTTTTGACACTTTCTTTGATTTTTAACTTCTGTGACGTCAGCGTGTTAAATGTGAATATTGTTCTAGAGTCTTCTCTCCTCTGGGACAGGAAACTGAAGATCTTTGAGTTGTGGACTAAACGAGACATTTGAGGACGTCATTTTTGGACTTTTTGGGGAAACACTGATCCACATTTTAGAGACAGAACTACTCATCCATTCATCCAGGACAACCAGCCATTAATCTACAGTTTCAACAAGCCCTTTCAAAAGTAATGGGATAAAGTCCTTCCCATTTCCCCTCATTGCTTTGCCCCTGTTGTTGCGTCTGTCATCCGTTTCTCTTTCTTTCATTGCTTCTTTCTGTCTTTTAGTTTGTCTCTTTTGTCTTTTCCTCGCCGTCTTCCACAGGTTTTGACGCCACACCTTCTCTCTCAACTCTGTAAAACCTTCAGAACACAGCTCGTCTATTCATCTGGTAACAATAGGGCTGATGATGGCGGGGGGGGGGGAAGAGCACGCCGAGCCGGCCACGCTGCCGGGTAAAGAGGCGCTGCCAACACAGAGAATGAGGGAGACAAAAGATGGAGAGACAGAGAGAGACAGACAGGGAGAGAGATGTAGGTGTGTGTGTGTGTGTGTCGGCTGAAACTAGTTCACTGGGTGCCATGGTGACACCTTTGTTCCGAACAAGCACTTTAAGGATGTCTGTGTGACTCTCTCTTCCTATTGGCCGAAGCCTCTCGCCGCCCTGTAGTGACTTCAAGCTGAGAGCGCTGAGATTTATGGTGTTCAGAGGGACGATTGTCCCGAAGACTTTCCCACATGTTGATCACATTTTGGGGGCGGTGTGGTCAGGAGAGGATGAGGGCGCGAGATATGAAGACTTGGCTTTGCATGTGACGAGTCAAGAACACGGGGAATTTCCCAAGTGGAACCACCTTTAACCCTCGTGTTGTCTTCCCGTCGACCACGCAACTTTAGGCTTTTCTTGTGTCGAAATTTCAACATTTTGTTACCCTTTTCCTACTCATTTTTGTCATTTTTTTCCCCAATTTTTTTGTCACTTTTTTATTATGTTTTTGTCAATTTTTTAACCTTTTTTTTTTTTTTTTCAATGTTTTTTCCAATTTCTTTGTCACTTTTTGTAACAAGTTTTTGTCACCTTTGACGATGTTTTTGATGGGGGGTTTTTGTCACTTTTTTTTTATTTTTTGTCGCTTTTTGCAAAATGTGTCACTTTTTCAACGTTCTTTTGTCATTGTTCTGAAAAAGAAAGTTTTTGTTAACGGGTCAAATTTGACCCGGGGACAACAGGAGCGTTAAAGACCTTCAGCGTTGGCTTCATTTCACAGATCCGGAAACTTTGTCCTTTATTTTTTAACTGTCTGTGCCGAGGACGGACAGACACAGAGAGGACATCCTCAAACGCCACTCAGCAGCCAATCACAGGACAGGAATCTCCACACAGGAGCCAACCAGAGACATCTCATCAAGGACGAAAACATTGGCACCTCGGTGTCCACTCCTCTGTTCTCGCTTTCTTTGCTCTGTCTTCCAATCCCTCCCGCAAAGTCTCAGCTGATGCCTCTATTATTAACCCAGACGGGACCAGAACCGGGGGGGAGAGGGTTTCTAAATCGGTCACATTCCTAAAGGATACCGCCAGACTGACAGGTGACACTGACGCCATGCAGGACGCAAATATCACAACTATTATACACACAAATAGTGTTCAATTTGTCATATTTAGTCGGATAAAAATAAAGTCGGACATTCCCTAAAGATTCTACTGGTAAATGTACGAGAAAAAACTCAATATATTCTCTGAAATAAAAAAAAATAACACATTTTCAAGAAGATATTCTGAGAGTTAAAGCTGCAGAAAGTGATTATGCGCAAAGATTGTTGATATTTGAACTCAACTGCCAAACAAGCACAACCCCCTTCAGACCCCCCCCTTCAGACCCCCCTTCACAGACAGATAACTACTGGCTGGCACATTCACATGCTTTAAAACCTCTCTGAGACCTTTCTGTTCAACCAGAAAAAAGCTCTGAAGTCTCTAGCTCTAAACCCACCAGACTCCATTTAAAAAGAACTGTACTTTTAGCGTGTATAGAGCCAACATATTCTCACATCTAAATCTGTAAACTATGTGTTTATTTCAACCAAAACTGGGAAATGTTTATGTTTTGGGAAATGAAAATGTTTATTTACATGGAGTCTGGTGGGTTTAGCGAACGCAATTTCACAGATGTTTTAATGATTAAAAAAAGGATCTTACTCTTTAACAGAAAGGTCGACCTCCTTAGAAATCCTTTCCATAATGCTGTCAGACACTTAGAATAATAATCTGAGCCTGTCAGCGGCAAAAATGTTATCCC